>NC_091736.1:17567207-17870237 GCF_030179905.1 Drosophila bipectinata | reverse complement strand
GCTCCCATTCTGCGGGCCAGTCACTGTTTGGTTTACTCCCATTTGTGTTATTGTTTTTAATTTGAGAATTCCCGAGCAGTTGTAAATTCATTACTTATTCACTTGACGGCAGAAAGAATCGGGATGGGAAGGTATGGCGGCCAGCAGGACGAAAGAAAAGCTGAGCGCAAAAATAAATTAAAAATGTAAATTAAATTAGTAACTTCAGTGCGTCTGTCAAGAGCTTGGCTGATTTATTTGGCAGGCCAGCCAAATGACCAGTCAGCCACCCAAGTCCACCCGGACCGACGCCCACTTCACATTTCTATTTCCATTTTCCCCGGCATAATTAAGGAATTTGAAGACTTTTCTTTGGCTCGGCTCACTCTCTTGCTTAACTTGACCTTCATCAAAGTTGTCCCTGGCAAAGTGCGGAAAATCTCCGGGCCCAGAGTCTGAAAAGTATTCACACACATGCAGGACAAACTTTATTGCATAAATTTTTAAATGCCACCGAGACGTGGCTGGCGGCTGGAGGAGGTGAAGCATGGCGGGCAAGATATAAATGTCACTGAAAATATTGCAAGACTTTGCCATTCATTCGTTGGCCCCTCCAGGCCGCCCCACGTTGCCACGGGGTGGCATTGTCCCGCTGCGAGTTGCTCGGTGGCTGCAATCAGCCAGCCAAACTTGCCGGCCCTGGCGCCGAGCGTCAAGATAAATGCACAAGTTCATTTTCAGTTAAAGTCAGTTGCCCTAAGAAATAGGGAAACTTGCAGGAATATGGTCTAAATGTTTATGTTTATTTTAAAGTTTAAGATTTTAAATATTTTGATTTCAAAAACTGCCAGACTTTTGGCTAAATTTTTTAAATAAATTTACTGTACTCCTTTGATCATTTAAAGAATTCTGATCCTTTATCGACCTAATTTAAGAACAATGGAACAAATGGCACCATGAAATTAAGCCAAATTGCTGTACAGTGCATCTGCAGTCGTTCCGCACTTGCAGCTGCCTAATTTCCATTTTCATTTGCTTGTTTTTTGGGGAGAGGCTGGATGGAGGAGTCGTTTTTTTGTTTTCCGCTTCCGCTTTGCATGGAAAGCGGGAAAATGCTGTTGATGTTTGCTGCATGCCACGAAGCTTGGCTTGGCTTGGCAAGCGCATGGCATATTTGCTTTTAACTTTTGTGTCAGCAATGAAAGCGAGTCAGTGACGGCGGGAAGACGTGAGCGGGAAAAGAAAGAGCCTTGTGAGATAGATACGGATAGACACAGTCGCAGATGCACTTGCAGCTTGACTCAGACATGAAAAAGTTGTGACATTTAAGCAAACAAACAACCTCCACCGCCCACACACAGACCCACCCACACCTTCGACGATTGTTGCCGCTGCGAAACTTTTATACTTTCCAGTATTTTTTCTGGCATTTACATTCCTGCACCACAGAAAGTTTCTAGACGGGACGAGATTCATTTCAGTTGATTCCGAGTACAAAAAATGAAAATGAAGGGACATGTTTCTCGTTAATTAATGCAATCTTCATCACTGCCAGGCTATCGGAATGAAAACGATATAATCCTTTAACTTTGGCATTGTCGCTGTTACTGCGTAATTACTATTTCCAGTACTTCATTTTTCTCAATGTACTCTGGCCCATTATTAATGGCGACCCTGGCTGACCCTTGTCCGTGGCAGAGTATCCTGGAAAGCGAAACAACGTGTTTATGTTTGGATTCGTGTGTGTGCGTTTTTGCGGGCAAATAGGCGGCAGGCCCGTTCAAATATTTACAGTGCGTATGCGTAATTTTTAATTGATTTGGCCACATTTGGCAAACAAAGGCAGCAGCGCACGGGTCGCGTTGAATAATCCCACTGCTGGAAATCGAAGCGAGGCGGGAGGAGCTCAGCCAAAGGACTGCGTAGCTCACATAATACATCCAAAATCTGTTTTAATTGCATAAATTAAGGTCCATTTGCTCAGTTATAATTTGTTTATTCACAGCCGGTTCAAAAACGGTCCAAACTGCGACTGGACTGGAGAGCGTTGGTCCCCACATTGGCTAATTGTCACAAATTTCACAGAAAAATTAATTCAACTATGATTTAACAACAATAATCAGTGCATATGTAAAATATGTAAAATAACATCAAACGATATTGCACTTTTGACTCAAAAGTTTTGAGTTTATTACATATATACCATTCTGCATAAAATTAGATTTTTTTCTACATTTTTCGTGATGCGATCTTCTGAAAATGCGGTTTTCCCTTCTAGGGTTGACAGTGATGGCTATAGCTTTCCCGATTCTCAAGCGGAGTACCTTAAACGATTTCTAGATCAATGCCCCACCATTCTGCATCAAAACTCTGAAAAAATATATTTTTTTGATTTTTTGTCCATTTTTCGTGATGGGGTCCCTTGAAAACGGGGTTATCCCCTATATGGCCCACAGGGATGGCTATATATTCCCCAATTCTCATCCGAATCTCAATCGGAGTACCTTAATCGATTTCTGGATTGATTCGCCACTATTCTGCATCAAAATCCTGAGACAAAATATTTTTCATATTTTTTGTCCATTTTTCGTGATGGGATCTTTTGAAAATGAGGTTTTCCCCTATAGAATCCACTGGGATGGCCATATCTTTTCCAATTCTCCTCCGATTCTCAAGCGGAGTACCTTAAGCGATTTTTGAATCGATTCGCCACCAATCTGCATCAAAATCCTGAAACAAAATATTTTTTAAATTTTTTGTACATTTTTCGTGATGGGATCTTTTGAAAATGAGGTTTTCCCCTATAGAATCCACTGGGATGGCCATATCTTTTCCAATTCTCCTCCGATTCTCAAGCGGAGTACCTTAAGCGATTTTTGAATCGATTCGCCACCAATCTGCATCAAAATCCTGAAACAAAATATTTTTTAAATTTTTTGTACATTTTTCGTGATGGGATCTTTTAAAAATGGGGTCTTCCCTTATAGGGTCCACTGGGATGGCCATATCTTTTCCAAATCTCCTCCGATTCTCAAGCGGAGTACCTTAAACGATTTCTGCATTAAAATCCTGAGACAAAATATTTTTTACATTTTTTGTTTATTTTTCGTGATGGGATCTCTTGAAAATGGGGTTTTCCCCTATAGGGTCCCAGTGATGGCTATATCTTCTCCAATTCTTATCCGATAGTTATTTTTCTAGAGATCCCTATGAATGTTGTTAATTTAAACTCTCTAACTGTAAAAATACCGATGGCATTTGTGATCAATCAGTTATATTGCAGCTATAGGAAATAGTTGCCCGATCCCGGCCATTCCGACTTCTTTAATGGGCGTTATATTAATCGTGCCCAGAAGGACAGAAGGGTGTGTGAAAAGTGTAAACTGAGAAACTAGTTTGCGTAGAAACAGGCAGGCAGGCGGTCATGCTTATATTAACTCAGGAGGTGATCCTGATCAAGAGTATATATACATTACAGGGTCGGAGATGTCTCCTTCACTGCGTGGCACACTTTTGACCAAATTTATAATACTGCAACAATATAAAGATATGTATAAATCTCCATTATTTTGATGAATATCTTAAATGAAAACAACTTCTTCCATGCTGGTATTTGTCATAATAATTGTTGATTTACTTACATGTGTTTCTTGGATTGTATTGGTTTCTATGTATGTTAAAGGTGAAAGAATGTAAATAGACTGAAGATATTTAGCAAAATAATAACTTATCTAAATCTTAATAGATCAATGTGAGCTCAAACTGAGTAATAAAATAAATTACTATCCATTAAAATAACAATTAAAAGTGCATTTGCTTTAGGGCTCATGTTCAATTACTCCCAAGGCATCAGTTACATTTTTGGTGAAAATTTGCGAAAATTGTTAAAAACTTCAGCTCTATTAATTTTGATTTGGGTCACCGAGAAAGTCATTCAACAGAAACTACAGATTCTGGCCGGATGTGTGTGTGCTTAGGCCATGTGTTGGTGCTCACCAAATATTTCAACAGTCGCAGGACTCACTGGCGGCTGACCTTTTTGGGGCTAATTAATTTATATCAACATTTCAATGTTAAGCCAAACAAAACAATCAGCTTAATGTCCTTCAAGCCTGCCTGCTCCGTTGGCCGTGTTTTTGTAGGCACAAGTAGTGTTTGTGGGCAAAAGAGGGCTGATTTTTGGGCTCTGATGAAGGTATAAGATTTATTATGGGTTGCATTTGTCAGGGAAAATCTTAAATCACCTCTGGGCACAGCCTTTAGGCTAATTTATTAATGACAAAACTGTAGCTATTCAATAAATGTTGCAAATAAAATGAGTTTAGGAACTAAGTTAGTCCCACTGTTGGAGTAAGTCCTGTACTTTTCTTGATTTCCAACCTCGCTTGGCTTGTCCCTCCGATTGGATTCAAAGGATTAACAGCCTCAAAGCTGCGGCTTCTGCCATTTCTGCACGGCGGCTTCCCCCTGTTCTCCCTGGATTATCCCACCCCCTCGAAGAACATCCGCCCACCTAACTGCTGTTTATCTTTTGCCAAGAGAGATTCCTTGTCCCAGGATCCTGATTCTCGATTCTGGGGTCTTGTTCAAAGTTGTTGTTCCTCCTCCAGTCGCTCGGAAATCTCCGAGCGTGTTTGGCTGTGTCAGTGTTTGTGTATTTTGGTTGCCTGTTTGTTTGGCCAACTGTTTAACTTGGCTCTTTTGGCCTCGTCCCCCATCTCGCCGCAAAAACTTACACACGAATCCATCCAGACAAGTTCCTTGAGACCGAAATCCAGCCCACCCATTTAACATTTTAAAGTGCCGGAAAATTGAATTATGGTTTTATGTGTGAACACAAATCGATCATAAAACACTAATTACGCTTCCCGAACTAAGAACGTTAGCACGCTCTCGCCAAAGCCCCAAGCTCGGATGGAATTAGCCGCCACCTACTAACACCGTGGCAGACACGGCGATTAAAAGCTTAATTATCCCATTGCGACACTTCATTAGTTTCGGCCAAGTCGTCCTGTTCGTCCTGTTGGCTCCTCATGTTCCGGCAATATCTCGTCCGTCTCCCACGACCCTCTACGTTCAACGAAAACTTCTTCGCCACGTTTATTGCAATTAATTTCCTTGAGTTCAGTTTTAGTTTTAAGTGCTTCCAGCGTGTGTGTGGGTCGTTGGCGTTCGGATTCTCCCAAAATGGGTAATTTTGGGGGTTTTATGATAGCCCCCCTGACCGTTTGCAGGAAACTAAAGCTGCTAATATAGCTCTATAAAGAACGTATGGCCCAGCAAGGTAAGCAAATAATTTAAATTCAGAAAGTTATTAGTGTTAAATTGTCTATTGAGGCTTTCAAGACACTTCATCCGAGACACGTTTCTACTTTGTTGTATTCCCCCCAGTGATGCCCAAAGAAAATCTGGCATACGTATATATCCTGCACGTTGCTCAATTAAATCGGATGTCAGGGGAAGAAGTTCGACCGCACCTGTCTTCCAGCTCCATCTCGGGATTTTGGCTTTTGTGATATTTTGCTTTTTTGCCCGGCTAATGGAAATTTCCGTTAGTCCGTCGTTGCGGAGCTTATTTTTCTTTGCGCAGCTTTTCACAGATTCAATTTGAAACGGTACATTGAATTAAATTACATAAACGAAGATGGGCGACGGAGATGGCAGCCAAAGACGCCAGCCAGGCATGGGCAGAGGGCGTATGGCTAGGGCAACCCGTCAAGCGGCAACCGTAACAATAATATGGCCCACAAAATCGCATAACAATGAAAATGGCTAAATAAAAAGGCAACAACAATAGTAGAAACTCGTTTCAAAAAGAACTCAACTGCCGAAGGAAAGAAAAAATTGTAAAATTCCTATGAAATGAACAATGCTCTATAGGAAAGTTTCTATAATAATAATATTTATAAAGAACATTCTGACTAGTCCTGACATTATTTTATTAAAATTTCCACCATTTAAAAGATTTTTTAATATCACTTTCTCCAAACACTCTTTCAAAGTAGAGTGTAGCAACTGAAAGATCATTTCAATCAAAGTAAAGTCATCGCCCATTGTAATAATAATTGTGACGACTTAGCCTAATGCACTTAAATATCCCATCTGAGGAACCCAACAAAAAGTGTGGCATAGTATAAGAAAACCAAGTCAATTAGGCGCATTTCCGGTCAATTCGGTTTCTGCCTGCCTTGGGCCTAACAATTGAATTGCCAGATTCAGTCCCGGGAAGGGACAGTCGCCGGGAGTGGCCACTGGCCAACACCCCATCGAAGCACTCAACTCCTAAGCGCACGGAAAGCCATCAGTGAAATGACATAAATTATGTTCTTTATGGCCACACCAGGCCAAGCAAAACTTGACTTTTTGCATTGAACTCTGGTGCATAAATCAAAACTAGAAATGCGTTGGAATTGGCCAGAGCACTGAGAAAATTCTAATAAAATTCATTAACTCTTAATCCTTAGTTACAAAGTCCTTAGTTCAAGCCTCAAGGGTTACCCCTTTGAAATATTTGAATCTTAAATCCCAATATCTCATTTTAAAACGCATAATTTCTCACAGTGCAGTTGAGAGTCGGCCAACAGTTTTTGGGGGCGATTCGCCTGATAGTTTAAGCTCACGTATACCGCTGCACGTTTACCCGCTCTGGGTCCTGCTCCTGCCGCGACTGCTGCTGCTGGTGCTACTTCTTCTTCTCGTCCTGTCGCCGCAGGAGGTGGCCGCACAATTTGGCACGTGTGATAAACTCAAAATTGTTGCTGGCAGCCATTGCTGGACGCGACTGCAAGTGTCAGCATTTTCCATTCGAAAAACGAGCAACAGAACATAAAAGTTTGCTTTTTGCGCAGAATTTTTTTTGGGAACATCGGGTTATCTGGCACATGTAGTTGACCTTGTGGGTGGCACAAAGTTGCTGCCATTAGGGAACTATTAGCTGCGGGCCACGCAAAATATTTTAAATTTCTAAGCCATTTTTCGTAGCCAGGTCTGTCTGTAGACCTTTTTTACCTGCCTCGGGAAAAAATGCTTCAACTATTTTCCCCAAAACTTTTCTCAATCGAGAATAATTTTGAAATTCTATAGATTTTTGTTGCAAATTAGGGCGGCGCGTCGAATTGAAAACTTTTTAGACCCAAAGTAAGTAACTCGATTGGCATGCCAGCTTTAAAGTTTACTTTAAAAGAGTCGTCGAATGCAATTTGCATAAAAACTAAAATGATTTGCAAACATCTTCAAAAGGCAGACCTCGGATCTAAAAAAGTTTCAATTTCTCCTGTCAAAGCAGAAAATTAATTGAAAGACAAGCTATTTCTTAGGGCTATGTGAACAAACCTGGTGTCACCTGGTTAAAGTCCAGAATCGATTGTCTGGCAGGACTCTCCCTCTGTTGGGTGCCAATGAAGTGAGCCCTTGGCTTAATGGATGGCCGGAGCCCCGACTGCTGCCCTTCGATGGAAGCTGCAATGCATAAAGAAAACGTGGCGCCAATAGAGCAGCTACCACTGCCCCGGGCTAGATCGGGATTTGTGCGTGTTTGTGTTTATGTCGCACAGCTAACGTGGCCCTTAGGTGCCCGGGCGGAATGCCCGATGGCGGCCTACTTGCTCCAATTAAACGTAGCAGTCGATACACTTGAGGAAAAAAAGGTTAAAGATTGGTGATGGTTTAGAATAGATTTTTGAAACTGATACCCCAAATCATTCTCCTTAGTAGCTTAATTACATTTTCCATTTTATAGGAGAGGAAATGTCTCTATCCTTTCTTTTTTCAAAGTGAACGGGACATGCGGGACAGGACAGTCGCCAATGCCCTGGGCCATGTGATAACCAACTCTTTGAAGTACTCAACTCTCATGTGCCATGAATTCAGCCAACGGGGAACCAGATCCCTTGCTTTATTTGAGTGCAGGACAGAAGAGAAGGGGAGACAGGCCGCTTGCATTGGAGTCACGTCTAATTAAAGGCATCGCACGTATAGATTTCATTTTTGGCTGACGACTAATGGGCGCCTTTTGACCGCAGATGCCACAGATGGAGCAGTCAAAAGGCACTCTCGCTCCGCTGTGGCAGCTCACTCCATTGTGATTTGGAACTCAAAACCGTTGACCAGCTTTAGCTGCAACATTGCCGGAAAAGCAAGACTTCCCAGAGCTCCAAATCAAAGAGACAATAAAAGTTCAAATAAAAGACAAGTAAAGGTTTACTTTTAAACTCACTCAATCGAATCTACTGCAGACTAATTTAAAGTTAAATTTATATGCGTTACTTTCAGCCGAAAAACACGGAAATACATCCATGCACGCTGAGAGGGAAGATAAATGGGCATGCGAAATGAGTCATTACAGATATGGTTTGTATATGCAATCAGGCGAGCATCCGCCTAGCTAACCCCAAAAAACAAACACCCCACAGCCCACAGCCCTGGCAACCCTTTTGGCAACCACATCGAGTCATTTGTTAACAATCCAGAGCGGTGGCGGTTTTCAGGGCCAGCGCCAAATGCGCGGAAGTGTGTAGTCGGATGTGGTTAAGCATACGCCATGTGGGCCATCAAAATTTTGTTTTTGTTGCCTCGCCGCTCAGAGCTCGTTCACTGGCGCTGGCGCGCTTTTGATTTACAGTTTTTTTTCCATATGATTTTCTGCTGTTTTTTCTGTGTTTTGCTTTGGTGCGGATTTTGGGAGGTCGTCGGACTCCGGCGCGGCACGGGGGTCACGGTTTTATTAAGCAAATGTGCATGAAAATCTATGCACGGATACGCGCGCAATAATGCGAAATTTATGGCTCGCAAACGTGACACTCCTCGCAAAAGCTGCAGCTACCAGTTCTTGCTTTAGTGCACTTTGGGAAAAGCTGGCCACTAAACTCATTGAATAAATAGAAACCGAAATTTTTATTAGTACGTATCAGGAGAAAAAGCTCTGTTAAGGAGTAGCTATTGGCGCCTTGATTTGAACTTTTAAACCATATCCATTATTTCAAGTGTAATCCCCTCGAAACCCTACGGAAACTGCTCATTTCGCCCTTGCCTGGGGCTTGGGGCAAAGGAGTGGCCCCTTGCAGCTCGCTCAGCATGCAGTTTTAATTGTTTTGTCGCTAAAATATGTTGTTGCCTCTCTCGATGGCCAGAACTGTGCCCCTTCAACCCGGTCCCTACCCGGATCCATCTGATTCGCTTTCTCCCTGTCGGCTGCATTTTATGGCATTTAATTTTGTGTAAACGCATACACGGAATATTTATAAAATGAAAACTTTGGCTTAAATATTGTATCATAAAAATAAACACTGTGGGGGACTGTAGGGAGCGCCCAGCACAACACTACATTCCCTTTGCATGTTTTAGCTGACCGCAGTGAGCATATATTTGTTGCGAATTTTTTCACAAATGTTGCCCTGGCAGTTAGTCGCCATTGCATTTCGGATGCAATTGATGTTGGACGCTTTGAGGACTGCTATTAGTGGCCATTGATAGAAAGGGCAATCAATAAATAATGCCATAAATGGCATATTTAAAAATGAAACAGTTTACTGATGTCGCTTGTTTGCTGGCTCATTGATTTGTGTAAAAGAAGAGTGTTATTGAATCCGGACGAGCTAAAATAATAGTTTATCTTCTCTCAAAAAATACACATTAAAGTTTCCTAGCCCGGATAGAAAAAGCTCACCGAATCATAGCTTCTATGGAACGGTTTAATTCGAGTATGATATCAAACGAAATTGATTTCTTCATCCCGCTTACTGCCAGAGCCGGAATAGTCTGCTGGCTGCCTTTTACGCCGATTGCTGCCAGCCACGCCCACCATCGCAGCATGGGCGTTTTTATGGCCCGCTCTTGTTTTTACTTTCCCCAATATACATATATATATCCTCCCAGTTTTTTCCCGCCCGATTCCAATTTTTTGTTGTTCTCGTTTTCGGTTTCGGTTTGGCAGTTGCAATCCAATTGGGTTCCATCGGCGGCAGGGAGGGAGTTTTCTATTAGTTCGGTTGGCGTTTGTCTTTTATTTGCTTTGGCTTTAGCTTTCATTTGATTTGTATGGGATGTTTGCATATTTCAGCTTTGATTTATTGCTGTGGTCGTCCTGGAAAGTCCCCGGGCTCGGGCTCTTTGGGAACTTTCCCTAATGGTCGTTGCCATTCCGCTGCAGCAACAAGTTTTCCCCCTTTCACGGCTAATGCAGCCCAGCTTGCAGCTTTCAGATGCAACTATCGCTAACACTCACGCAGAGTTAGCTCCCCCAGCCCCTTATCCCAGCATTTTCAGCAGCTGTGACAGGCGTTGGCGAAACTTTTTAATCTCGTTAGCCGGGACGGCATAATAAAATTAAGGCCCGTTGGCAGGGCACTTTTCATTCAGGTGGAAGGAAACAGAACAGAACAGAAAGTGGCTGAAACTTTTGTGCAGAAATTTCAATACGCCATTTAAACTGATAATTGTTTCGTATAAATCATTTTGGCCGGCTCACAAACACACTCTTGCTCTCAGAAGCTCAAATTACCTTTCGGCCGCGCAGAAAGTTAATTAAAAAATTGTGGCCAGGCGGGCATGGGCCTTTGTCCATTTTGGCCAAGTAGCTCCCAGCTCGGTCTCAAATAAACTGCAATTCAATTAGGGACGCGGCCATAAATAAAGCCACACATAAAGGAGGCTTCAGCCTCCCGACTTTAGGCATATTTAGTTAAATATTATTATAATTTCTCTTTCTTATTTTTTGGCCCTCGCCGTTTGCGGTTGGCCAGCACATGGAACAGATAAAACGCTTTTCGACACTGGGAAAGTAGAGGCCAGTGCTTTTAAAACAAAACACGTTGGATATGAATACTGAGATGGACTCTAATTTCAGTGTACCTGCCCATCTCTTTGCCAGAATTTCTCGTTTCCACTCCCCCTCAATGCTCTCCCTTTGACTTTTTTGCGGTTTAATCTTTTATAAATAACAAATGGCGTAAGTTGGCTGCCTTTTTGCCGGAATGGGCATCCGATGGAGGGGGTGTGGCCGGAGGGCAGACTGTGTTTTTAGGTATTTCGGTTTAAACCTCCATACTCTGTCGGCACCGCAAAAGTAGGCAATAGAAAGTAACAGAGCAATCCAAAAGGACCTACTGCAATCATTATTTTAAATATTAACTCGCACATGATTCAAATGATGTATTCCCAGTTTAAGCTTATTTTTCTCAAGTTAAACAAGTTCTGGAAGCAAAGTCAAGACCCAAGTTTGCTTGGCCAATACAACCAGCAAAGTTCATGGCTCCTTCCTGTCCGAAACAAACTCTGCTTAAGCCAGAGCTTCGAGAGGAAACTGTGGCAAGCAAAAAATTATATAAATATGTATACAAATAAGAAATTTTCTCTGTGGCAACTTGGGCTAAAGTAATTATTTTTAATAATTGACTGGGTGTTTGCTAATTTTTTTCTCCTGTAGCCCACTCGGTAGCTGTAGCTGTTGCTGTAGCTGTAGCTGCTGCCTTCTTGGGCTGAAACATTTTTGAACTTTGAACTAATTTGGCAAAGTTTCGGCATCCGTGTGTGTGCTTGTGCTTGTGGCCCCTCTGTGGCCCTGACTCTGGCAGCTGTTGGCCAGAAGCTTGCTGCTGACCTCCAGACCGCACTGAGCATGGCTCAAACTAATTAAATTTATGGGTCTGGACACAAAATTTGTATTTAAACTTTAAAAAATGGTAATTAGACAGCGGGTGGAGGTTAATAATTATAAATTGGACAAATTATAATCGATTCTCCCCCTAGTGTTTAAAAGGCTTTGCTCAATCATGAAGAATAAAATTTAGGAATTTCATTTTAAAGAATTACCTTTTAATTTATTTAATTGCCAAAAAAATATAATCCATTTAATCGCCCCGGAAGGTGGCCAGTAAAAACAGAGACGAGATTGCAATTTGTAGTTTATTAAATTAAACGAGTGTAACCATAAATTTTGGAATGCAAATGACGACAAACAATTGAAAACGAATTGCGTTCGACTCTAATTAGATAACTTAAACAAATACATGTGTAGCATAATTAATTTGCATTTTCGGAATATTTCCCCTATTGTTTGCTCGAACTGCCCTCCCGGCCCATGGCGTTAGTCACTCCGTTTTTCTTTGTTTCCAGTTAATGTATTACAAATTATGGAAATTGGCAGCAAATATTTGGCAATTAAAAAACTGCTCTCGGACTATTTGTTGAAATAATAAATGGCTCTGTTCGACGGAGAGTGGCATTACGGGGAGAGTTATTTAATTACCTAAATATTTTCATTTATTTAGCCTATGTTAGTTCCTGGTTTTTGATTCAGTGGGTTTATTAACTAATTCATCTCTTTTTCAGTTTTAATTTAGAAACAGCCCCACTCCCTCCCTGTATAATTAGTAAGGCAGCTGTTAATACCTTTGGAGCTGTGGCCCTTTCACACTTGACGTGTCTTGACCTCCCAGGGGCTTTGAAATGCACACGCGATCGAAATAATTCAACTCCCCGACTCTGGCGAAGGCATTAAACCAATCGCTTGGATAAGCACCAGTCCCCGAAGCAGCAGTGCAGCTTGGAAAAAGTTGAGCTAAAGTCACACCTCCAACAATTAAACTTTAATCTTGAAAATTTTTTGTTTTTATTTGCCAAGGTTTCCGACTTTTCTTTTCTTTACAAAAATAACTCAAAGGCGGTGAACCGAAAGCTCACAAAATATTTGCATTACTTTAACATATTCTCGAATTTATTTTATTTTCCTCCAGATTTTTTATCTTATTTGGGCATCACATGTGTGGGATTTTTTGCGTTTTAGTGTAATTTCCGCAATCATTTCCGAAAACATTTTTATGACGCTCCACTTATTGACATCCCATGGTGCCTGTCTGACCCCCGCCTTATGGTATTCTGAAACTCTTCTGTTTAAAGATAAATTCCTTAAATATCTAACAGAAAAGTTCAGAAATCAGGGAAATGCAATAAGGTGGTGAGAATTTCTGGTTTTTGGATATTCGGTCAAATGGCTTGTTGCATTTAATTTATAGTGAACAATAAACTTTTGCGGTTTCTGGCACAACTTCAACGCGCCAAATGCCGCAGGGCAATTACAACAGGGGTGGCATCCGGAAAATCTACATCCATAAATATGAAGAAAGCGGAGAAAGGGTTGCTGGGAAGATTCGTTATGGTGGCCATGCATCAGCTTTGCTTTTTTCTGACCAATTTGTTGCCCATGTTTGTTTTTTTAGCAAATGGCCAGCTCCCCAGCCCGTTCCTCTTCCCGAAACACACACCAGCCCTCGTACAGCCATACACGAGTTTATGAATAATATCCTTAAGGCATTAATTTTCAAATTGGATATTTTTGGCCATTCTCGCCGGCGGTGCACAACTGTAAACAAGAGTAAATACTTGCCAGCCTGTACGAGCACGAGCATAAGCCATCACCCGACATCCTATCATGCCCATGGAGGGCCCGGGGCCATATTGGGGTAACAGACCGTAAAGAGCGAAATATGTGTAATATGATTAAATTTTATCAACAAGCAACTGCCAGTGCCAGGGAACAACAAAAGCAAGGCTTCCAGGTCGCCTCAGCAGCAGAGGGTGGCAAGAGAGTGGGGGAAGGGGCAAGGCGAGCCTTGTGGCAACAAAAACAAAACAAAATAGATGCAGGAATCGGCATTACTCTCTCGTTCCAGCCACGTCCCAGCCAGCTTCGTCATCTGTAAATGTATGGCCCTGGTCATATGTACCGATATATGTATTCCCATTAAATTAAAAAACTAGAACATGATGGACTAGTCACACTACCAAGAAAGGGTTTTTAATACAAACTAGAAAAGAGCTATTGTTTCTTAATAAATGTTTTTAACAAATACTCCTTTTTACTTTCGAAATCTATGCTCTCTAGGGTATCCCCTAATCCAATATACATATGTACATCCATGATGCCATTTGCCTTTCCAACAATATATATCCTTTGTTTGTTTGCGTTTATGGGAGTCGATGGCAATGTGTTATTTATGGCTCATTTATGATTTGGACGCGTGATATTTCTGAGATATTGTAAAATGCCAGGCAGATCAATCGTTTTGGGGGCGGAACACTTTGCAGGGCGACACTTGGCTGGAAGCATTTTGAATTTTGATTGCAGATGTGTCTAATGGAAAATGGAAAATACGAGCATGGGGCTTCCGCCCTTGGGATACATCCCTTGCGGAGTGGAGCCTTATCCATGGATACCCTTCAAATCCAATTAGGGCAATGCCATTCTTCTGGCAATTTCTGATTTTAATCCAATAACGAACTTCAGTTTTGCGCTCATTACAGCTCTCGTTGGGCTGTCACACGACTACTGCAGTATTTGGTTTACAAAGTTATTACACAAACAAAAAATAAACAAAACTAATAAGTAAGTCATTTCAAAAGAATATTATATTTAGAATACAATGCCATACAAGAAGTCTCTAAGTTTTAAACTAAAAGTATATATAAATTTAAAGAATTCAAGCTCGATTCTCTCTCTGCACATTACGCATACGCCACGGGTGTTAACATGTAAGCAACTGACAACTGTTGCTGCCGCAAGTGGTGGCAACTGTTGCGGTGTCGCTGTCTGATTGAATTTTGATTGTTGCACTGGATTTTTGCATATCTGCATACGGCTGCCACTGCCGCTGCTGCCACTTGCCTCTGCGCTTTGTCATGTGGAACTCGACTCGCTGATAAATCTAATCAGTGTCGTGGGCAAGCCTGTCACGCCCACCGCCCGCCCTGTGGCAGCTCTTGCTGCTTACCTTAAAGGTTAACGTTAAGTAAAAGTTTGTGCCAACTTCACGTGAACGAAGGTCGGGGCATCGGAGCGGAAGCGAAGCAAAAGTTTTTACTTAAATTTTTTATATTATTTTGCCTCGGTTTGCCGTACACTCCTCTGTTCTTTTTGCAACACTGCACGTAGTAACTTTTTATTATTGTATTAGCAAAAGTTTATTTTTTCCTTGGCCACCGCCCCGGTCCGCCCCAGCGGCATCTTTGACTTGGCTACAGCTGCGCCTCAGGCCAGGGCAATCGATAGTTGTCTGCCAACACAACTGTACACACACTCTGTGTTCCCCTTTCCCCATGCCCCTAGCCCCAGTTCTGGTAAGATGTGGCGCTTTTGTGGCCGATGGTTTAGATTTAATTTGGCAAACAGCAAAGGGGACGGGGCAACATTTTGACAAAGTGCCCATCGCCAATGTTGTCGCTTTAGTCTTGACAATTGCATAGTGGTTTGTGGTCCAAGAAAGAAGATTATATTATTTATTTTGCCAATAAATATTACCAAGAGCTACCCTAAAATCTAGCCCTCTTCTTAAACCAAACACTTCTAATTGACAATGAGAAGAAATCGCTCTTTAAATACAAATAAGCCCTTCAGCTGGCACCTTCAACATCCCACTCAAGGTCATCAGTTCAGGCTCCACACCCGACAACCAAAGTCGAATTTGTTACCACTGTATTTGTTGCAGAGGCAACTTTGTTGCAGTCTCTGTGGCCCGTTGCAAGTGCACTTATGTGTAGAGTTGAGGCTGCACAGCCAAAAAAAAAGAGGAGAAGCAAAGTGGGCGGGTAGGAGCACTTGACAGCCACAAAGGCGCTTGGCTTGTCACCCGCTACTTGGTCAAAGCATTGCGTCGGCCAAGTGGCCCTCGGAACAGTTAAGAAGCGATGCCGACGCCATAAATGTTACTCCTGCGACGCAAACTCCCGGATCCTTTGGCTCCTCTGGAGTTTGTGCAACTCGAGTAGCACCAACAAGTACCTAACGCAGAAAGCAGCAAAAAAAGGCAAACGCTTGCCACTTTCGTTGGCAGGGGCAGGGGCTGGTGTGCATCTTTCGGCACAGACAATTTCCCAGCAATTTAAGTTTTAGTCTTTGTTTAAGCAACACTTCAATTACAACGCCTTCAGAAACTATGTCAACTATTTCTTGAAGGAAACTCTGGGACTCTGGGGAGGAGACAAGTACAGGGAATACAAGACATATACTTAGTAATATTATATGAAAGATGTGGGACAGTGTCTTTAAAGCTCTTTAATTCTAAATTACATTCTTCCTCTTTTCTAAATTCCTTTTAATTTTTAAGATATTCTATTGTCCCTGGGGAGGCTTCACTGTTAATCCCTGTATCTTTAGTTTCTTTAGACTTTCAGCAAGGTGATTAAACTCATTTGGCACACACATGAGTGCCTTCTTTCGCAACTTGGCTTCACTTCTGGACCAGGACAATAGTTTACAGGAAAGCACATGAGGCACGTAGCAAGCTGCTGGAAGCTGGCGTCTACACAGCCCCCAGATAGAGCAGCTCCCACACAGGTGCGCTTTATGGCTCGACTTGAAGTTTTAGTTTTCCATCTATGATTTATTATTTTTCAATCCCCCGACACCCGTGCGGTTAGTCATATTTTTATTGACTGATGGATTGGGTGATTCTACCTTTGTTGAGGGTGAAGGAAAGTTTACCAGACACGAACCGAAGGACTTAAGCTTTAATGTCCTTTTATCTTGTTAATTTTGTATATAGTTTAAAAGGCTTTAAAAGTATATAAATTTTGGGTCATGGTAAATTTCTTTTCCAAGCTCTTATCTTTTTCCCCATAAGTACTAATGTCCTTAGACCAGGTGCCTCCTCACCCAGGCCCATTAAACATTTACGACTCCAAAACTTTCAGAATTCTTCTTACAAAAACAGTAAAAACTAAAAAAATGAACAATTTTTCCTAAAAAACTTTCCAAGTTTTCTTGCTTTTTTATTTTCTGGGAAACATTAGTTTTAATTTTTTGCCTTGATGTGAGAGTCTTATCTATAGTTCACTGTATTTTTAGGACATAAGTCTCTTAACGTGTCTAGTCTTTGGTCAAGTCTTGTCTATATAATTATAATTAATTACACTTGGAAAACTTTGACACATTTAATTATTATTTTATTAATATGTTTAGTTCTAATCACAATGTGGATGTCCTAATGAGGCGACTCCTGTCTGAATCAATTTTCGTTGTGGAAAATTTTCTCTCCGACTGCTAATTGATTTCCACCCCGAAGGTACATATTGGGCCAAAGGATTCCGCCAAGATTATTCCCGTTTAATTGTTGCCGCAAACTTAAAGCCAAAAATTGAAGATTTTCCGAATTTAGAAAGCTTTGAGGGGGAGCAGGACTTTCATTTCGTTTTCTTTCATAAAACTTCTGTGTACTTTTGTGGAGCCAAATCGAAATCCAAGTGCAGTGGCAGTGGAAGTGGCTGCCATGCTTGGCCCGAATGTTCCGTAAATCCGTTTTCGCCGGACCAAACACAAAATGAAAAGCGTTTTGCAGTTTGTGTAACTATTTAAAAACTTTTGCCAGAATCCTATACATGGAGCAAGCGGGTTGATGGGAAAGTTGTAGATTTTCCAACCATACATCGAAATAAAACCGATTTAATCAATTAATATCTTTTCCACAGACTTTTTTGGAGTGTTTTGATTAATAAACTTTTAGGTAAACCTTTTCTTATCCCTCTAGAAACCCTTCCATCCACCCTCGCCCGAAAATATGCACTTATGCAAGCACACATTTAAGAACTCCCTCCCAGCTCATCCTTCAGATCATGCCGAACTTTGTAACAAATTAAATTCAACCCAAAACTTTCAGATCACTCCCTTTCAGGACCCGGGACTGGGGTCTGAGGTTGCATATCGATGGCCGGAATCGATACAAAGTTTGCTTTGTACCGCATTAAATTCAGTTGCCACATGCAAGTGGCACCGCTTCAGTGGCAGCTGTGGCTTATGAAATGCATTAACAAAGGGGACACCGGTCGCTGAAATATGGACAGAGACTGGGAACTGGTGGATGATCTGCATTTTTAACAGCATATTTTAATGCCCGAGTTTTAACGTCAACTCGACGCACTTATTGACAGCTGCGACAGGCCTGTGACACGGCCCTTGGCCCCACCATCCGCCACCGCCACCGCCACTCCACACTTTGATGCATATGTCATGCGATACAGAAATTTATTTGCCACTCGAAGCTCCCTGGGAATCGAAGGCATAAAAAATGTTTAATTTAATTTTTGCCGCACCAAAAAAAGTATATATGTGCATAGCCATTTACATACATAAACACATATGCACATATCCCCATGGCGGCCTGGCGCCTTAACTTTTTTCCCCGCACTCCCCACAAACCCCGGTGTGGCGGCTGCTTGTGTGTATTTTGTCATGGCAACTGCTGTGCCAACAGAAAATGCTTAAACAATTTTTATAGGTAAATATTGGCGCCTGCATATTTTTGGCTCTTTTCCGTTTTTGGCCTTTTCGCATCCATTTTCGGGGAGCTGTCGGCCTCCGAGGTTAAGCTCGGCGCGCGCTCAACCTGCCGCTAATCGACAGACGTCAGTTTTGATTGAGTTTCAGCGACGGGGGGACTCCCGGCTGATGACGTAATTGATAAACCCCTAACGACGGATGAATGACTAACCGATGATCCCGGGGAGCAATTATTAAATTGATAAATAATTGAGTAAAGAGCGGATTCCTCTGCAAAGGGGTTTTCTAGCAGAACATCACTGATTGTGAGTTATGCGACAGAAGTCCTAGGGGCGATGCATCCAAATTGGACATTGCACTGATGAGCAGGGTCCTCAGTCTGCCTTTGAATGTCCTTTCTGTCGCTGGGTCGGTGCGGTGCACTGGCTTGTTTAATTGCAACTAAAAGCGGAAACCAACAGCAAGCCGGGCCAAAAAAAAAAGCGAAGAGGAGCACGAATACACCGTCGACTGCTCCCCTGAACTGTGTCAAAAACAAGGGCTGAAATGAAAAAATACAAAACTAAAGATTCACATACGGGTTTGTTGTTTAGTTCTGGTTGTTTTTGCGTTTGTTTGTCTGCCGTGCTCACGGCCGGTGGCTTCCTGCAATTTGTGCACTGCCGAGGCGGCTCTTTAAGCGCCGGACGCAGGTGTTGGACGCCACCTGGTGCGACACAGTGTCCTCCTAAAAAAGGGTACTAGAAGTGGCTTACTAACTATTATAACTATAAAACTATATATCTAATAAAAATTATTATTTAAGTATTGAATATTAAAAGAATTTCTCTTTAAAAATGTATCCCTCCAATAACTGACTTAATCCTGAATCCAGTGTGCTTTCTCTGTTGCGACGGCGGCATCCTTTTCCTCTCCAGCTGGGAGGGGCGGGAAAGAGGCGAGAGATGACCCCCCACGAGGGGAAGTGTGAGGTGCCGGGGGGCAAACAGAAACCGAGGCGGCTTTCCTTTCTGACACACCATTTTGCATGTTGCATGAGGTGTCTCTCTCGTTCCCTCCTCCATGGCGCATATGTCACTTGTCTAAATAGCAGCGACAACGTTCACCTGAACTGGCCAACACGGTGGGGCAAGGTGGCTAGGTGGCCAGGTGGCAGGTGGGCGAGTGGCCAGCAGAGAGGTTAAATTTGCAGCCAACTGGCCATGCATGCAAATGCAACATTTGCAACTGTTTGTGCGGCCGTGTTTTTCCAACTCTGCTCTTTCGTTGGCCATCTTCTCTTTGGCTCTGTTTTTTGTTGCTTCTGTTGGCTACAAGGTGGCAACACCGACACGCGGCAACACCAACAACCGGCAGTAATTTGGGCACCTTGTCCATGAGTGTTTGTTTTTAGGAGAGGTGGCAGGTGGCAGGAGGTGGGAGACAGGCTGCAGGGTCTAAATGAAAAACAGGTAAACTAGATGGATGGGCGAAAGGTGAATGAAAGATTTGAAACACTAACTAGGATGAATATGAACTAGGCAGAGCCTAGGGTTCTTTCAGACTTTTCAGATCCTTTCTGAGCTATCCTAACTATTTGGTTTAACCTGTTGCTAGAGATCTTGGAAATTCTCAAAAAAGACAACCACAAAAGTGGCAATTGCGCAGCTGGGAAAAGTTGAGCGCTTCGATAATATATTTCATATTGGACAAGCCAAGCAATGCACCCTAAAGAAAACTTGGTAAATACTGGAAACTCCGTTCCTTAAACCCTTTTCCACATACACACTCACATGCAGAGTTTCCAAGCCGAACACACACAGAGACACACGTGTTATCCCTGAAATTCAAACAAATGGCAAAGTTAAATTTGAAAATAATAGAAAAACTTTTCACAGTCACTCTGGCAAACAGCAACAACTATAACAATAAAGCAAGCAAGGCAACAGAAGCAACAGCAACAGAAACAACTATAACAACGAACAAACAATAACAATAATGCAACTAAAATGAAACTATTTCGAGTGAAATAAATCTGTTGGAATGTGAAAAACTCCTCTGCCAGCGCATTGCGGCTTGCATTTTTCCAACTGGAGTCGAAAGTGGATGTATCTGATAGGAGGGCGGGTTAGGAGTGGGCCAGGAAACTGGCTTGGGCTTAGGGGGCGTGGCAATACCAAAAGCTACAGAAACATCAAAAGCAACTGGAAGTGGAATCATTTTTATTGCCAAACGTGTTTGTTGCTCAATTTAACTAAAAGTGCTGCCAACATTCGCAGCTGTCTCTCTTGTTTCCTTTTCATTTGTTGCCAAAAAGGACAGAGGTGGCTAAAAGAGTAGTCGAAATAGAGACAGAAAGGATATTGGAAAAAGGATAACTCCTATTGTACCCTAGGATAGAGTTCTATAGAGTTAATATACTAGAATTGAAAGAAAAATAATAATATCCCATGAGTATTAATGTGGCTTATGAATTTATTATTAAATTATAGTTATTATTAAGTTCAACATACCTCCTTAAAACTAAAATATAACCCAACTAGAATCTGCGGCCAATACTGAAAGAAAAGACAAACTTTTGTTGGTCATTGAACTGATTGGCATTTTAGCCGCTGCCGTTGTCGTTGCCATTGCCATATCAAGGCATAAATATCACAAAATGAATTTATTTATAGGTGTACACACATACATCTATGCTCTCAGAGACCAGAGTACACATGTAAGGATATTTATTGCAGGCATTGTTTTCCCACATCCCTGTGCTGTCTATTTATTTGCCGCCTTCCGCTCTGCCATAGTGTTTATTCGAAACTTTCTTTTTCTGACCCGCTCCGCTTTGTTTTTGGTGATTTGAAATCGATGCATAAATAATGGCTTATGCCAGCGGCTTTGGTTTCCCCTATTTCAACATTTTGCAAGGGCCTGTTGTGCAAAGTACAGTGCCTTACCTAAATGGAGTATTACTGTTGAAGAAGTTATAAAAAAGAGAGAATCTATATGCGACTGTCTTAAGTAATAACACGAGGATAACACAGTATAATTGTTAAAATGTCCTATAATTTTAATTTCCTAACCTCTCTAAAGTCATATCACTTTCGAAACGCACTGTCCTGCTGACAGAGAGACCGGAAAATCACAGAAATGTGACAAACTTTTTCAATTGCACAATATACGAGCATAAATTTTATGCAATAAACAGCCAACCAGGAAGGCAACAAAAACCGGTTATGGAAAAGTAAAAAGTTGCTGGCGGAAAAAGTTAAAATAACAAAAAAGCGAGGGCTAAAATAAAAGATTACCAAATCAACAATCAGGCGAAAAGGGCGCGAAAGATCGTGAAAAGTTTTACCTGCTTTCGTGACGTTTGCCAATTGCTGCCGAATTCTCGATTCCAATGACAATCGCCTCGAGCCAAAACAAAAACAACAGCAACAACAGAGAGGCATTGGCAACCAGAAACAAGGTGATGGCACGCCCACTTAGCCAACTGACGGTTCAACGCCCCCCAAAGGGGGCAAAGAGCATGGCGACTCCGGCGAGCATGGCGAACGAACGGGTTTCGTCGCTTACGTGACTTGTTTCATAAACAAACAGAAGGCGCAGAAAATTGGCACAAAATTGCCAGCGCATCCTTTGCCAAAGGACAAAAGGGGCCCAGGTGTCGTAGGACTCATCCTCGGCTCACATGTCCTTTCCCGGCCTGACATTGAGCGCCGTGAAAGTTTTCGCCCGACGCCAGCCCTTCTCCATTGGCAATTTGGCACTTTTGCATACAAGTTGGTAATTGTTTCCACCCGCCATTTGTGCAACTGCAGATGTGGCCACTTTCGGCCATTTTAATCATTCAAAAGTCGCGGACATCTGCGTTTGGGCCATAATGGGACGGGATTTGGCTTTCACTCAAAGATAGGACAGCTCCGAATGCGCCTCGTAACTTTTCTCATTATCCCGCACATACAAGGAATCTTTCTTGGCCAAAAGGAGCGAAGAAAAAGTTCTCATCACTTACTTATTATTAAGAAAAATGTACACTAAAAGAAACTAGTCATTATTACTAGTTATTACCAGTATCCTTCTTAAATACATGTGTCTGGGCAACCTTTTCTTAAAGTGTGGCTTAAAAGCGTAGATTGTGCACCCTATAGACAGGTGAATCAAGTCCTCACCACCCACGGCCATCCGGGAAGGCAAATTCTGCGTGCGGCAAAAGTTTCCATGCATATTCAACATCATTAGAAAGTAAGTCAGGACAAAGTAGCTGATGGCAAGGCAGCATGAACCAAGACCTCGTAGAAAGTAAGACAAACCCGTTTAAGGCGCTAAAATGTAGACTATAAATTATGTCATAGGTATAGTCGACCTTTCCTCGTAAGTGGGCTTGAAAGGAGTGCATTTACAAAGTTCTGAAAGGAGTCTTAATTGCAGCGCTTGAAAGGATTGTTCAGAAATTGTTTAAGATTTTTTTTTAAATCTCAGTGACTTTAATCGAGGGCTACTTAAATGTACAACTATTTTGGTAAAATACTAAATTACAGCAGGGAGTAATGTAACATTTTAGCAAGTTCATATTTAAGTGTGAAATTTAAGGAAACGACAAGCCGGTGCAGCTACATGAGCAGACAGGCGGAGCAGCATCCAGCCCAGGACCTGGATGAACGGCCCTCTTCGCTCCGCTCTCCTGGAAGAAGGTCCTGCTGCTGCTGTGGTTGTTGTTGCTCCGGCTGCAGACCCCCCACTATGTCTAGGATATTCGACTGCGTCAGGGTTATTCTCCTTAGCTTGGGATCGTAGGACTCGGCTCCTACATTCATGGCCTGCTGCTCGTCCTCCTCTAGGAGCTGCAAGATCTCCTCCTCTCCGTTGCCCAATATCATTTCCTGACGCATCAGGCTGCTCTCGCGCCAAATGGATTCAAAGCGGGGTCCGTAAGAGAGGTCCTCGGACGAGGCTGTGCTCCATCGGGTGTAGGGAGCCACTGGAGGATGCGGAAAGGATGTATCACCCGCAAGCGTCCAAGGCAAGCGATACTCACAGTCATTGAAAAGCTTGCAGGCTATTAGATCGGCCTTGAACGTTGGGACAAAAACCGGAGCGTTTGGATTGAGGCGTGTGTCCAGCGTACGGCTGGCGGTGGGACTGGCGATGGGAGAGGAAGCTAACGCTGCTGATACCGCTTCCTGGTCCTGAGCCAGGCAATGGGAGTGGTGGGGCGGACGTGGAAGATCAGAGGGAGGCGGCGACTCCGCTCCGCCCACCTCCCGTTCGATTTCGTTGCAAGATTTGCGATCGCCTTGGTTTGACATCGTATGCAGAACTGGTAGAGCTCAGAATGTTTTCCAGATTTTTACATTTGACAGGAGCGAGTTCGAGCAGTTTTGGGCCGGCAGGATCTGACAACTATCTCAGTACGCTACTCGAATCTGTTTTGTTGACGGAAGTTAATGTGGCTGTTGGGAATAGATTGGATTCCAGGGAAGTGTCGGCTCTATTCAACTTCTTTACAGAATTTTAACGAAGCTTCAGTGCGGCTATGTTCCTGTTTACCTCTCTGAGTGCCCTTTAGGGTGTCGATCTGTTGCTAATCAACAATTGTGTTTGTTTTTGTGTGAAAGTGCCCTGAATTGTCCGAATTAGTTTAAATGACAGAAGGGAAAGGCTACTGGGATGGGTCTTTGATGGTTCAGCAGATGGTTTCCAAATCAAAGTTCCTTTAAGACTTAATTTCCCGAAATGTGATTATCCTATAATCAGTTTAAGTTACTCATGTCGAAGCTCAATCTACTATGCTGGCATTTAATTCGATTTGACAAATGCCTTTCTGGCTGTGAGCAAGACACAAATCAAATTTGACAAAATTTTAATTAAATAATAGACCTTACAACAATTTTAATAAGCCGTATAAATAAATTAAAATAAATTGCACACAAAAAGAGGACGAATTCCCAAAACTCATGCTGGCATCTGCCGCTCTCTTTCTGTGGCAGCCTACCTATCTCTTTCTAGCTGTGCGTATGTGTGACAAATTTAATTTCGCAAAAACCACAAATTGACAAATATTTTCATTTGCCCCCAACATCGAGGTCGGAGGAAGAAAGCCATACTCGCAGGCCTTCCACAGAATCTGGTGTGTTTTAATTGATTTGCGCTAGAATTTATTGATTTCATTTTGTCAACAGTTGCTGCCAGATGAACCGCAAAGAACCCGAAAAACCTCAGGCCTCGCCGCCCCACTTGAGCTCATTATGGGCGCCAGCCCGACCCCTAACCCCTAACCCCTGACCCCGTTTAAGCCTCAATATTTGCATTTGTTTTGTGCGTGCTAATTTGCATGTGCGAGTGTGTTAAAACATAAATTACCGGGTCCCGGGGACACTCCCACACACAATCACGTACCAATTAGGGAAAGGGGTCGGCCAAGTTACTAGCAATCGGGAATTTATGGCCAATTCATTGCATTTGCGCTGCTGCAGCCGCACTAATAGCGGTTTCAACTATTTTTAGTTAATTGCGCAAATTACTTGCGCTAATTTATTGGCCAGCCTTGAACGGCTGTTTGCGGACTCGATCGCGGGGCTTATAGTATTGCCCATGTTAATTAAACTGCAATATAAAATGTAGTCTCTGCCGCCATTAACATAATTGATTTACAAAACGGGCGACGGAACAAAACTCTGCCGGTTTCAAGCTTAAGTTTCAAGCTCTCGTGCACATCTCTCCCACAAGCGGGTCTCATTCTGGGTCTTTAATTGATGCGATTAAGTCTCTGGGCAAGAGGAATCAATTTAATGATCCTCTTGAATTCATAAATCCCCAAGACCAAGCCATAGAGGCGAGAGGGGCTTCGGGCCAACTTTATTTAGTTACTCAATCAGGGAAGCAAACAGCACTCGAGTTGTTGGCCAGTTTCAGTTCGAGTTCCAGTTGGCAGGCGATGGGGCAAGGTAAATAAATAAAGTCTTGCCACTTTTGTTGGATTGTCTGTCAGAGGTGACAGGAGATACCCTTCAAGAAATATACGCCTTGCAATAATAAATAATAGATGGAGAAATACTACTATCTTTTGTCGCCTAAGAGTAAGAGAATTATAATTTTAACCGAAAACCAGTCAAAGAAGTCTTGCTGGTTGAGTCCCACTGTCGGACAGGCATTGAGTCACCCACTTGGTCAGTCACTTGTGCTGCACATTCAAGTGTCACTGATTTGAGGATAAGCACTTCACAGGCAACTTGATAGCCCCGGACTACAGGAGGAGCGGATTGGGTCGCCGTGTGCCGGGTTGGCTGGCTGGTTGGCTGGTCAGTCAGCCGTAGATGGGAAATATCACAGTAGTACGCTCTCCCATTCGAGGGCCACTCGTGCAAAGCGAACTAATTTGAATATATAAAATCAGCAACAACTGCGAGGGAAGCCCCACAGAGACAAAGAGACAGTCAGACAGACAGAAGGACACTTTCAAATGGACAGAAGGCAAACGGCAAAAAGCAGATCCCAGCTGAATGACTGTCTGGATGAATGACTTGACCAACTGAAATTGATGAAGACAAAGGCTGTCATTGCGCTCAGTCATCTTTTGTCCGGCTTAATTGATACACCCCGAGTTCCCGACAAACTTGATTTAGTTTTGAGGAAAAAGGATTCGATGCTCAACACAATTAATTTAATTGAGAGACAGTTTTTAGCACTATTTTACAGTGAATGGTGTATGGTGTAGTGTTTGGGGTTATAGATCAAACAGAGACCCTTTCTAATCCGACTGCATTCGGGTTTCTGGTCCGAGGAGCTAAACCCTTTCCGGCTGAAATTTGATAAATCGAAATTTCATTCAGTTGTGGAATGGAAACGCATTGCGCAGCATTTTTAAGCCGCTCGTTGATGACAACCGGCACTGCCGGGGCCCTGCCATTATCCCGGGCCCCTGCCCTGGCCTAAATCGGGGTCAAAAGTTGGGCCAAGCCAAGCGCAACTTATTTATAGTGGCCCGTGCGATGGCGACGCAATTTATCGTCATTAGCGGGAGCCGCAAACGAAATTTTCACTTGAAATTTTCACGAGCTCAAATGAAAATGCCTGCGGTGCTCTGTCGGTCTCGTCAGCGGCGGTTCATTCGGCTGGGCTCGGTTCTGTTCAGTTTTGGTTTTGGCTCCTGGACAGCCTTTGCCTTTGTTAATGATGGTTGCACTGGAAAAAAAGGTACGATTTTGACTACAGGTCTGTTTCATAAGCTCACTTAGTAGGTAATAGACTTTCCATCATTCTGATGTCCTTTCTCTCAGTGCCGAAGGCAAGAGACGCAAACCCAGACAACGACGACAACGGTAATGATGATTACTGACGGTTTTAAATCATTCGCTAATCATTGCAATTGTTGCTCTCCTTCGCTGTCCTTCCTTGTCCTGGCGTGGCTCCTTTTGAATTTCGCTTTCGCCAGCCCCCAGGCGCTCTCACTTGACCTGCAACCGAATAATTGATGATGGGCCGGCGACCCAGACTGGTAATCAAATACCCAAAGAGTTGATTCGCTTTTTGAGAAATTCGAGTGGCCACAAAACAAACAATTTCCCGGGGGCGGACGGCGAAAAAATAAAATCCGCCCGGGCGGAGTGATTGAGGAGTTCCTGCCCAGCCCGTCGAATAAAAACGTACTTATATATGCACGTATGTATGTGAGAATCCCCACAGCAATCAACCTAATTTATTATGAACCCTGAAACCCACGGAAGCCCCAACCACATGCCGCCGATGACTGTCATTCATCTATGAATGTTAATAATTTCAATTGCCGTTTGGCGAAATTCCAATTGCAATATGCAATGGCCATACCAGAGTTGCGGCTAATGGTGGCATGATGTGTGAGCCCTGGTAGTCCCTCTGCGGTTTTGTTACTTTCTCGGTTTTGTTACTCCGAAGCCCTTGAGTCTCTGTTGCAGCAAAAAATATATATATTTTATGGCACTAGATTGCATATCAAATGCCATTGAAATGTATGCAGCGAGACTATTTAAATAAAAGCATAAATATGCAAATATTTTTCATAGAAATCCGAGCTTAAATGTTAAACTTTTTGGAGATGTCTGGACTTGGAACAATTTAACAAAGAGATTCTGTTTTTGTTAATTAAAAACTCCAACTAGAGGCTCTTGTTACAGTATGTTTTTCCTGAAAACTCTTCAAAATGCCGAGCAGATCGAGCTTACATCAATATCTGTGCGTACTTGCCCCTGCCCCAAGGCTCCGCACGTGCAGCCGGGACTAGTGGCAGGTCGCAGGGCGGGCTAATGCCCACACATTGACACATACGTGAGCCCACGGACCGGCGGACAGGACAGACAAACAACTCATTTCGCTCAGTGAACTCAACAATAAGCATAAAAACATTCATCACTGATTCACTACGTGAGCTGGTTTGTCAATTATGATGGTGGATGGCCTAGGTGGCTCCCAGCAGGGATGTGGCAGGGATATGTGTGTCCGGGGACCTGCCGAGCCATGGCCCTGGCTGTTGCTGATGATGATGATGAATATATGAGTGCCGCTGATTGAATATCAACGCCCCGGCCCAAGAGGAATTCCTCGTGCATGTACTACTGCCTTGCTCGTCGGCTTCTTTTAACACTTTTCGCCCTCGTTTCCGCTCTTTTCCGTATTACATGGCCCAAACCCACACCCATCAACACACAGAGATCTATCCCTGTGAGCATATTTCCTGCGCTAGTCAACTGTCAGATTTTCGTTGTGCCAGCATAAAATGTTAAAATAATGCCACACAGACATAGACAGGCCGTCTTTATTTGCCGTCTCTCTCTCTGCTTCTCACTTTCGATTTGGTTTCGGTTCAGAGGTATCCCATTCCCATTCCCATTCCCAGTCCCTGTCATCCCGAAACTCGGTCCCCACTCACCAGCTACATTATCTCCCATTTGTCGCATACAATCTGCTTGCCTTTTCTTTTATTTTCTGCCCGATTTTCCCCAGCATTTTTTGCAGCTTGTTTTTGCCGTTACAGCCATTTCCGGTGACAGTGTAATATTGTAATATGCTTATGTCTCTGTCGTCTGGATGTCTGTGTCATTTTTTTGGTAGCATCTCGGCCGTAGATACGGTCATAGATAGCCCGGAACACATTCGAATCGGGACGTGTTTGTAAATTTGTCCAAACTTACAATTGGTCTGCGATGCTTGACGAAGGTGGAAGGTTTCTGTAATCCTTACTTTCATTATCAATTGTCGGAATGTATATTTGAGAATGTATCTTAAGGGTATCCAGCAATTCGATGCCCAAAAATTGAATGTTATCGCACTATTGCATTGTCAGCAGGATGAAAGTTGTGCAGCAGAGTTATTTATTGTTGCGTTGGGTTTTTGTTTTTGAGAAATCAATCAAATGAAATGCGACGACAACGAAGTCTAGATGGGGTGGAGTGTGTGTGGGGGCGTACAGGATTTGATCAAATTAAAAGGCAACCCGTATGTCTTGCTCACCATCGCAGGGATACACGAATACCAATGCCGGGACATTGGCATTGCAATTTGAAGACAAGCAGTTGAAATGCAATTCGTGTTGCCTGTCTCTCTCACTCGGTGCATGTGTGTGGGTGGGCGGGTGGTGCAGCACTTTATTTTGTACATCTGTATGTATGTGTGTGTATGGGAAGCATCTTCCTGCTACTCGGCCCAACCCAAACACACCCGTTTACGTGCTAAGAATTTTAATTAACAGATAAATCAATAAGAAATATGGACGATGGCTGTCAGTGTAACTCTCCCAGTCTCTTTCTAGACAGAGACAGCAAAGAAGCATTGCCTCACCAACTAAATAAACTTCTGACTACCAGTCGTCCTTGTCTATGTTTCAGCTCCTACTGCCTGTAGTTGCCCCTTTTTCCGACGCCTCTGGCGGTCGTTGAGGAAAATCGCTGGGGCTAAGCCTGCACCCGGAAAATGCCCAACAGCAGAGAAATTAGAGAAAAAGGCAGTTAAAATTGCAGCCTCAGCAGCTGCATGGACCACGTTAACAGCCTGCGGCTTCTTGGCCTTGGGGCTGACTTGGCCCACAGAAGGTATCCCCTGCAGCGGTTTACAGAAATTTATATATCAAGTGGCGCCATCTATTCAAGAATTCATTAAAATTGTGCACAAGTATTTAATCTTGTTGAAAGGATCTTTCGAGGCTAAAAAACACATGTAGGTTAGATCCTTATCCTTTTAAATATTTATTTAAATATCATTTTTATTTCAAGCCGCAGTTTTGAAGTCCCCACGACAGCCTTAGTTTCCGCAAGTCCTTCTGTGAAGTTTCCTAATTTAATTATTTTAATTTCCTGCGGACAACTCCTTATGGAATGTTTCGCCATCGTTTCCGGCCATTCGATTCCCCAGATGCCCCCAGAAGAAGCGCACTGTTTCCCAGCGGAACCACTGCGCTTTCATTCCGCCAGCTCCTGCCTGCACTCACTGTCGGCCTGTCCTGTTTTAGCCATTCTCTCTTCCGGCCAAGAAACTGTTTGGCATGGCGAATGCAGCAATAAATAGAATTACAGTCAAGTTCCTGATAACTTGCTAAAATGCACAAGGCGCGCCGGCCTCAGGTGGCAAGAAATTTATTATGAAATGAACAAAATAAATGCGCGGAGCTGGAGGAGTCTGTGGCCACGTATTAATGACGCTTTTAAGCGCCGCCCGGCCCGTTGCCTGAATTTAATGACGAAACGTGCCACAAGTCACGGACGCCTTCTATTTGCTAGTAGACGACGGCCATCAAATATCTAACGTGTGCAACATTTTGTTCGCATTGCAATAAAACAAAGTTGTTGGCCTGCGGCAGCCGTTTGACCCACGTCCCCCCACACTTGCCCAGACAGACAGGCGGCAGTGCCAAAGTTTAATTTGAATATAATAGAAAAACTTCCGCAGGAGGTCGCATGATACAAAAAGAGAGCTGTATTCGAATATGGATATATGCTGTTAAATATTTGAGACACATACAAATAATACTATAGTTTCTGGTAATTAAGGGTTAATCAATAAGGAAATATTTTTTAAGAATATTTTTCTAACCCAACCTCATATAGAATACATCTCACCTCTGCAACGTTCAACTCTAATATTGGTCAAAAGTCAGTTTCTATAACAATGTGAGAGAATTTTTGGCCAGAAATAGAAGCCAAAAACTGCCCGGCAAACAAATTCGTTGCGTTTCGGCCTTATAGAAGCGAACGGAAATAGTTTTGAAAATACAAAATATATACATATGTATTCGGAGACGTGGCTGCACGAGCATAGAAATGTTTTATGGCATTCGTGATTGTTGTGTCATTAAGTTGAAATTGTGTAGGTGGTCGCAGGACACGGACTCTGAGACGGACAGGAAGGACATAGCCAGTAGCCGGGGGCGTGGTTCGGCCTGCGTGTGTGGACAATGGTTGCCCAATTTTATTTCTATTTCCAAGCGAGCCGAAAAAGTTGTAATCGAAAAAGTGTCTGTGTGATTCTAGTTTTATGGCCACGTTTGCGCCTTCCTTTCCCTTCTTTTTTTATAATTATTTTGTCGCAAATTTATTTATGGGTCGCGTCCTCCCATATACAACAAGGAAACTTTTTCGCCAACGCAAATGCAAGCTGCGTTTCAGAAAGTTAAGAGCCAGGAAATTAATTTTCATTGTCATAGAAGATCTAGTTATACTATTAAAGTGTTTTAAAGACCTGTATCCCAAGACCCTCTATCGAGTCAGTTTGTCTTAAAAATCTGATTACAGTCCCGCAACGCACTGTACCCGTTTGTGCGTTCAATAATTTGTGTACAAATTCTTTTCGTGTATAAACCGGAGTCCCTTTATGGCCATGAAAACCCGGCGAGGGCCACGGCCATGGCTGAAGGCAGCCCACAACCGCGACCTGCAACTGGAAGTTGGGTTCACCTTGGCTTTTGGTTTTTTCCGCCTTCCGCCCTACGCCGCCGCGCTCATTCATATTTCCCCCAGGACACTCGTGTGTGCCTGTGTGTGCTCTACAAGTTTTTGGCTGAGCGTTTTCCCTTTGAAGTTTTGCGAAAAATCTGAACTCGAGCATTCGTCGAGTATTTTGTAAACGCCTGAAAAATACTGGAGGAATTTCTGCGAGGGCGTTTGCCGGGTTGTCCGATTTCTGGGCTTCCTGGCCATTGAAGAAGCCGAAAGTCATGATTAAACGAAAGATGGGAGAGCGTATTTCCAGTTTCGTGTTCTCTTCGTGCTTAACAGCTTCTTGGGGGCTTATTAAATATTCAGGGGGAAATTCTGCGGCTACAGTGGAGGCTACAGTGCAACAAGGCAGAAATTAGTTTAATCTGAGATTTCTCAGCCCGCACATATTCACTCAGGTGATGCCTGCCGGCTGCGCGATATCTATACGTATATTTTTTCAATTTCTTTTCAATTTTTCCGCCTACCGACTCCTTATATTGTTTACGTGGCTTATGGTGCCCGTTTTCTAGGTATGTGTGCCAGATATTTGCATACATTTTACGGTGAGTTTTGTTGTTGAGGGAAATTGCGCATACGCCGCGTTTTGTTTTCCGTCTTGCTGACACAGTTGCGAGTGGGTGGCGGCCCCCGCCTCGGCAGCAAATCAATTTGGCCTGCATATTTGCATAATAAGCATGGGGAGACCCAGTTTGTTTGTCACTCAGCCAGCCTGTCACTTGATCAATATGTGGATGGCGTGCTCATAAAGTGATTTCCCTTCTTCCCTGCTTCCCAGCTCTTACTTTATTACTTTGTTTTCTTGGCCCACAAATTGGTGGGTCGCGAATGTGGCAAGGAGAGCGCGATCGGGTCAAGGAGCTGCGACTTTAAGTGGCAATGCGGCATCCAATAGGTGTGTCAGAGCCTTGGGGCATCAAGTCAACATGACACATCGAAATGACTAGCTTGATCTAACTTGGCAGCCAAAAATGCTTTTCTTCGGTAATAAATATCACCAATATGTCCTTGGCTTGTTAGTCTTTTACCAGCCAATGCAATTTGGCTCAAGTGATTTTGATTATTGGCCACTTAACGCTGCGGAGCACAAACATCCCAAAACAAAATCGATAAACAAATGGCCAAATTAGCACTCTACCGCCACAACAAAGGAATAAAAAAGAAGCAACAACTGAAACGAATCTGTTGGCGGGTCAGAGGCGGGCGGCAGCGGGTGGGGTGAGGGGAGGATTGCCAGACGGGGTGTGTGCCGAGCAATTCATCTATTCAAACAAAGCCATCCATTCCGACGGTGTCATTCATGGCAGCGATGCTGCTGCCCAATCGTGCGAGGAGCATCTCTGGTCATTCATCTTAAGCCGCCGCTGTCAATCCCCCTCTCGGCTCACTCCACCCTCCTCCACCCCTGAAAACCACTCTCCCCTCCGCCTCACACCGGAATCCCGCCTAACAAACTCAGATCCATTCCCGATGCTTGTGTTGGCAAGATAAATGGCTTACAGATTATGATCAATTTGTAGCGGAGCCGACGACCCGGAGACCGAAACAAGGATATCCCCACAACACATGCCCAGTGGCCTTGATGGCCACGCCCACACGGCCCAAGGCATCTGCTTATGACATCTTAAGTATGATCTAAAGTTGATAAAAACCAAAAAAAGAGCCATGAAATGGAGAGGTTGTTCGGAATGTGTGATAAATTGTGGCAAATTGACTGCAGATTGGCGTGTCCCACAGGGCGGATGAGTGATGCAAATGTTACAATTACTGCGTAATAAGAAGGAGATATACATATTTAAAATATTTAACGAAATAGTTGGGTTGGTTTGAGCTTTAAACTCTTCACAACTAGAGAGTTAAGAAGCTTAGAGAAGCCTGAATGTCCCACAGGGCGGATGAGTAATAACTAGTGTTAAAAAAAGACAGCAAAAATTAGAGTTTTTAAAACTTAAAATATATTTTAATATAAAAGATAAACTTTTGCATAAATATTTCAACTTTTTTTTACTTACACTTTCCAACGGGATTTACGTGAAGGACCACTGGGTCGTATGAGTAATATTATTAAAATCAATATGGGAAAGCTTAGAGTAAACTTTTGAAAGTATTTGTACTATTTATTGATAAAAGAAAATTAAAGAAGTATCTAAAAAGCATAATAGAAAAGGAAGGATAAAATATATATTTTAAAATCTAACCTGCTGTCTTAAACTAAAACAAAACATCAGGCACTTTAGAAAGTAAAACCGCTTAGGTGAATTACAATAATTTACGACTTAACCAATATCCTCGCCCAAACGATTCAATACCTTGCTAAACCTTTAATACACGTTTCGATCCCCTTTCGGACATTTGTGTATTTGGCGTTGATTCTAAGCCCGAAACTACAAAGTGTTTAAGCCAAAGACAAATCCATTGGACCAAAGCAGCTCCCTGACAGGTGGCGTTGGCTGGGAAAAAGAACGAAACTGGGAGGCGGGAAGCCAATATTTATTTGAGCTTTTATTGCGGACCCTCCTGTAGGGGCTTTGGTTTTGGAATACAGAATCTGCGTTGCGTTTGCTGCACACGCAATGCGGGCAACCTCGCTGCACTTGAAAAAGCAGAGTTATATCTTAGATGTAGTATGGCTAGTTTTTCTCTGTAAAATATAATTAATTTTTGACAGTGTACCTGCGTGCGTTTAACTGCTGCAAGCTTTGATAAGAGACCCCAAGCAGCGTCGATCCCATTGTGCTTGTTTTGTTGTCGTTGTTGTTATGCGTGTTAATTCCCTTTGATAAAATAATGCCAGGGATAACCTTTCAATGGTTTTCCCTGTGTGTGTGTAGCCCGCATGCCAAATCTCGACCTGCACACCCCGGCCCTCCTGCACATTTCCATCGGTTTTTTTCGCCCCCAGTGTGGGCGCCTCCTACGCAATTAAGCTTTATTTATTCTCGGCCTCAGCAATTGATTGCTGTGCCAAGCAATAAATGTATAAATAAATGTTATTGAGCACAAAACCAGAAGCGGAATGGAAGGAAATCCATCAAGCTCGACGAAATCAAAGGCCGTGTTAAGTAATATCGAAATCTTTTCTTGGATCGTTCCCTGAACGCCATTTGGCCAGCACTAATTGGTGCGAAAATAACACGCATTCTGAAGACACAAGTGGAGGTCGCTGCGAGATTTCAATGGCATGCGTTTGAGGGCCAATACTTACAGAGTGTACGGTTGCAAAATAGTCCTTACAGTTCCTCCATTTTTCCATTTTGGTTTCCGCAAAACCCAAATGATTAACCCGAAACTCAAGTCCTTGCACCAAAATCTGCATACATGAAAAAAAAAAACTCCCAAAAACTGAGATAAGCTACAATTGAATGGGAAAAACACACACACAGGGAGAAGGGAAAGGCAAAAAAGCTGTGCAGCTCATAAAAAATGCTTAAATTCGAATTATTGCATTCGCTGTCCGTCTAAGCCAAGAGCACCACGAGCAGCAAGCTCCCAGGAACCTCAAGCGCTTTCCCCGACTTTCTACTTTCTTCTTTCACTTTGTGGGTCGCTCTTCGCCTGTCTGCGTGCTTCTTTTGCACATTTGCGGGTGTTTTTGGCAAGCGCCTTAATGCTAAGCAATTTGCGTTAAATGCGAAAGAGATTAAAACAATGTTGCATTTCTAATTGTTTTTAAGCAACGACGAAAGGGGAACACACGACAAGGACTACTACGAAGATGATGATGATGATGATGATGGGTGTGGAAATGGGAGCGATGAGGATGATAAGGACGTTGGCGGCGTACGTGGCACACATGGCGTATGAGCAACACAATTGCAGTTTAAGTAGTTTGTATTTATTACAAGCGGAAGGAGAAGTAAATGAGATTATTCGGTTGCTTTTGTACTCTGTGTTTGAGAGAAATAAAAATTATACACTTTTAGATAAAAGCTAAGACTTGAGTCAGCTTAGAACTATATCTATATCAACACAGTCCATTCAAGAGGCAAAAAGTTGCTTGAATGCTGTCCTGGCACCACCCCCCAATGCCCAAGGAGCACCAAAAGTTCGGCTAATTCCCCATCGTAATTGAAACCATTTAAATGTTAATTAAATCTGTGCCAGCTATCTCTCTCGTTCCATCTAGCCACTTTCGCTGCAATTTTTAAAGCTTTTCAAGTACGTCTGTCTACTCGAAATATTCAAGGAGAAGGCTGACTAATGAAGTGTTTTTCATGTGCCCTCTGGAATGGCTCTGAAATCCAGGTGGCTGAATAAGAGCCACTTAAAAAAAGACTCAGCTGGGAGAAAAAGGAACAGATTTAAACAAACTAGACTAGTTGTATTTAGAAACAACGGGGCATCCATTATCCCCGAATTGATGACGAATTACTGATTTTAATTAGCTCATGGCGAGCGTCACAGCAGACACAACCATTAGCTCATAATTACACGGCCCATTCCAAAAATTCAAATTAAAATCCATTCACCAAATATCGGCATTTGTCCACATATTGAATGTAGCCGTTTATGGCCGGAGTGGTGTGTGGAATGCACTTAGCAGCTGGTAACCACATCGTTTCAAATTTGCTCGATAACACTCTGACCACAAATTTATGAATGACTTTGGTTTTCTGGCAGTGCGGAGAGAGCGGACGAGCTTTGCATAATGAATAAGCCGAATTAATAGAGGCAATTTATATTTTCGATTCGTTGTCAAAGGAAATCAACATAAATGAGCTAATTATAGGGCAGACACACGACACACACAGTGCTGCAGTCCGTCTTGCCGCTCTGATTGAGTAAACCATCAATGTGCGGTTGGCTTTGCAGAGCCTGCCAAGGCTCTGCCAGGATCTCAAGGCGGCAACTGTTTGTCATCTCAAAGCCCAGACTCCGGTAAACAATCAACCCCAAGCCATCCTCACACCTTCCGCAATCCGGCCCACAGCTTGTCGCCCGGTCGAGAGGGCCGAATGCATTTGACAAAATCCGTATTGTTTTGACGACATTTTAATTAAGGAAACCACCTCGTGCTCCGAGGATTCGAAGCCGAAAACCCCAGACAGCTCAAAGGAGTAATGCAATCAGAATTTGAGGTTTTCCTTCGAGTGAGGTTTGGTTTGGTTTGTTGGGTCCTAAGTATGTGAGGAATACACACCATTCTAGCTTATGGACAAAAATCACCATTTATTTTGAAAGCTAGTTTTTTTTTTTTTTGACAGGAACAGGACGCCAGCTATTCAATTATAAATAAGCTGAAGAAAGAAGCACGAAACTGGCAAACTACATCAATTACTGAAATTTACTTCAATTAACAAAAACTTAATAATGGAGTAATTTGCACAAACTGGCTTATAATTTGTTTGATGGCCAAGTTCCCTGCCATCTCGCATGCATTCGTGTGTGATAAATGAATTTGAAATTTCACAAGAGGGTGCTGGCAAAGTTTTGCAATTGGTCACTTGAAAGGAAACAAGGGACCTGGAAAGGGGAACACAGCTAGTTGAAAACCAAAATAATGCGGTTTTGTGGCTAAAAATCAAAGCAAAGCGCCAAGAAACATTTACAAGCTGAAGTGTTGCATATTTTCGTAGACAAACAAAATTTATTTGAGTATAATACATTGCGGTGGATAGAAAGTTGTGGGCTTCACTAAAAGCCACAAAACTTACTATCTGCAGGGCGGAAGGGTGTCCGACTCAGGCTTGGCCCGAACCAGAATGTGCTAATGGCCAATAGTCAAAGAAAATTTTATTTGCAACGCTTAACTCGAAGCACATGAAAGAAAAGTTTTTCTACTTAATATTCTTTTTTTTTTTTTGCCAGAAATAGAAGTTAACCGAACTATCCTTTTTCCCCTTTAAGTTCCCTAAAAGCTTTCCCTCAACCCAGTTATAATATTAAAAGCATACTTATGAATAGAATATTTAATTAAAAAAAACATCATTTATTTTTTATGTATAACTAAATATCTTTGAAAAGTTGTAAAATCTTTTTAATTTTATTGCCTGGTAAGCCGTGAAGACTAACTTAAATTCTGATCACCATTTATATTCCCTCGATTCGGCCTCGATACTCATTTACAATTTTCCATTTGTTCTTACATCGTTTCCCCATTTCCTTTGGCATGTCATCGCAGGGAGGATTTCACTCAAGGTTGCCACCATGCCTCTGCCTATTTGCACAGGGATAATTGCCTTTAATTTTGAATAAGAATCGACCGAATGAACTGGACAGGGCGACAAGGAAGCCACTCATAATTGGCGCCCATCAAGGCGGGACGAGCGGCGAAAGCAAATGAGATGGCGGATGGACTTTCTCTGCTTTTTCCATCGTCCTTTTCAGCTGCATGTCCTTGCTCGTTGGCCTCTGACAATTGTCGCTGTCATCGCTGACAATCCTGTCGCTGTCATCGATGTCGCTGGTAATGATGATTGTCATGTAGGGATTTTATAATCTCAACAATTTCAATGTCCTTTCCGTTCTGTTGATTTACACATTTGCTTATTGTTTCAGCGCCCACTGGCTTGCTCCTTAGGCCAAGGCCGTTATTTCCTTTCTGATTCTACTACCAATATCCTTGACACAAGGCCAATAGTGAAAGCGTGATCGGGCATTTCAAAAGTCATGAAAAATGCAAATAATAATTGGCGGGTCATTTTAGTTTGGTATGCAATAAAAGAGTGCCTTTCAGTAAAGAATGAATACATATATCCTTTAAGCTGAATCTTTTTCTTTAATTTCTAAATCCCTTCATCTTCATTCACTCTAACTGCTCAGATATTTCAGCTATGCCGTCAGTCGATTAGGTTGTCTCACTTTCCTGGTCCAAAAATCTGGAGATTCCTTACATTTTCGCCGCCACAGTTCTGTGGGATATCCCCGGGATAAGTTTAACTTATTGTACCCCTAACAAAAAAGCAAACTTTTGACAGTTTCCCTTGCTGGGTCCTGTGGAAGTTTCTGCTCGGCTTCGACGGTTGACTGGCTGAATTGAACCTTTGAGCCGTCTTCCCTCTTCAAAAGCGCCAATACAAATGTTGATTCGGTGGATAAGTTGTGGCCACAAACTTTGCCACATGCCACACTCGGACATAAAAAATAGACATGGCCAAAAAACAAAAGTTATAATTCACTTAAGCAAGTGGGCATCGAACAGTGCCAATATATCCTTTAATGCAACCTGAATTCAGCCATTAGCTTCTCATTCAATTTTGTGGCGATTTGGTTTAATTAAAAATGTAGTCTGCTGTTTGGGCAGTTGTGTAATTAAAAGTTTAAAGGTCACAGCCATTGTCCTTGCTCTGTTTTGCGAACCAGCCATGCCATGCTCGCCGTGCCCCATCCTTTCCGGTCTCCTTTGGCATTGGTCTCCTGTTTCCGCTTCCGCTGACTGGGTAATAAAAATAGCTCACGTGTCACGCCCATAAAAGTCACACATAAAACAACAAAAAACTGAGGGGAGGGTTCTAGATTTTAATGGGTCGACATGGGAAATACCCTAGAATCTAAAAGTGATGGGTATTGTAGTTATTATTGTGGTAAAATCAAGCTCTGTACTTTAGTAAAAATTTTGAGAGTTTCTGAAATATTTATTCAATCTTTAGACATAAAGGTGAGCTCCCTAGAGAATCGTCACTCCCTTCGGCAGGACTCATCAGCGAGGACACGACAACGGCAGTAGAAAATTTAATTACAAGCAAGCAAACATTAAAATTTGTAATTCCATCATAAAAATTTGTTTGTTCTAGAAAAGACGGAAACCAGAGTGCGAGTGCGAGCGGGATGAGCTGCCTGAGGTGGGCGAGGGGCAAAGCTTTGCAGAGGCAGAAGCAGGAGGAGGAAAAGGAAACAGGTGCCGCCATATCCTGTGGCCAGCAACATTAACATTCGCTTTCCACCTACACTTGTACAATTTCCTCAATAAAAGTCCAACCAGATTAGCTTTCTCCGCCCCATTCCCTCTTGTATCTGTGCGGTTTTTAATTACTTTATATTATTGGCCAAGTTTCGGGTAAAGATTTCCTCAGTACATAAAATCTATGTGGTGTGAAATGAGCGGCAGACGGACGAAGCAGCCAACAATGTGTTGTACATGGCACTCGGACATGGTCTGAGGCGAGAGTTGTGGCATCCATTCATTGTTGATTGCCACACACCGAGCCACAGATGAAAAATCAAGGCACACAGTGAGAAACTAAAAGGTCTCTGTTGGGAATAGTACTAGACTGGATAGACCTCTTAAAATTATTTATATTATTTATGACTGAGTATCTTTAAGCTTAAATATTATTAACTAAATTTAAGAAATTATTATTTATCTCAGTATATTCATCACTGCAATCGTATTGTGGGATACGGAAGCCGCTCGTCCTGTTCCTTTGTTTTCTTGCCACCGGGCGCAGTTCATTTTGCTGTGGTCTATCATCATTCTTGTTCTCCTCGACGAAACATGCGTTGGCATTCCAGCTTCCTTTTCTCGTCCTTTGTATTTCTAACAGGACGCACCAGGACACAGGACCAACTAGAGCCCGAATAACAACAACACATGACACGTGTCACAGGCTGCGACCACAAAAGCAAGGAGTGGCGTGACAAAAGGGTTGAGCCTTGGAATCATCAAGAGGCTGTTGCAAGAGGGGGCGGCTAGCAAGAGTCTGGGAACAGGAATGGAATCCAGGACAAAGTTAACTCCCGGATAAGCCAGAAAGTTTCGTACGAAGACAATGGTAATGGATTTTTGTAATGATTAAGTTAGCTCCCGGCAGAAAGATAACATTTTTCTTTTTCTACTCCTGAGGTTTCAAGCCAATGTGCTTGGTTTTCTCTAATTAGCTAAGTAAAGGACATGTGTATCTAAGAAAAAACAATTAATATAAGTTTATTGTTTACAATTCAAATTGTTTCAAAACTCTCTTTAAAAAGCTCCTTCCTTGCTTGTCTTTTCTTCTGTTTTGTTAATTAACGCTTATTGTTTTCGATTCCAAAAAAGGATATTTTGCATATTGCTTTTTGCAGCCCTTTGCTGTCTGAATGCCAAACTTCATATGTCATAGGGATTGTTCGCATACTTTTTATTTGGATCTATTTCAACACATTTTGGGGGTAGTGGGTGCTGTGGCAGTGCATACACAAAGAATTAAAACAAGAAAGGAAAGCTAATTTCGGGCGGAGCCGAAGTTTATATACCCTTGCAGTTAAAACCGGATATATATCGCAAACATCGGATATAGTTGGCCGATCCTTATGGCAATAGGAATATATAATCCAATTTTTTACAATACAAAATCTAAAAAAAATCCCAAACTTCTATCTTCAAAAATACGAAAGCTGATATTTGTACCAAGTACCATTTCCGATCGTTCAGTTATATGGCAGCTATGGGATATAGTCGGCCGATCCTAATGAAATTTGGTAGGTTGGATCAACTGACCAAAAATAGAATCTGTATTAAATTCCAGCTTTCTATCTTCAAAAACACGAAAGTTGGGTCATTTCCGATCGTTCAGTTATATGGCAGCTATGGGATATAGTCGGCCGATCCTAATGAAATTTGGTAGGTCGGATCAACTGACCAAATATATAATCTGTACCAAGTTCCAGCTTTCTTTCTTCAAAAACACGAGTTGGGTCAAAGTTGGGTCATTTCCGATCGTTCAGTTATATGGCAGCTATAGGATATAGTCGGCCGATCCTTACGAAATTTTGCATGTCGTATTATTTTGCCAAAAATAGCTCTCATGTCAAATTTGAACTCTCTAACTTTAAAAACACCAAAGTTATACCATTTCCGATCAATCAGTTATATGGCAGCTATAGGATATAGTCGGCCGATCCGGGCCGTTCCGACTTATATACTGCGTGCAAAGGAAAGAAGGGTGTGTGCAAAGTTTCAAGACGATAGCTTTAAAACTGAGAGACTAGTTTGCGTAGAAACAGACAGACGGACAGACAGACGGACAGACGGACAGACGGACAGACATGCTCATATCAACTCAGGAGGTGATCCTGATCAAGAATATATATACTTTATAGGGTCGGAGATGTCTCCTTCACTGCGTTGCACACTTTTGACCAAAATTATAATACCCTCTGCAAGGGTATAAAAAGAACTCGTATGCGTATTGAATGGATCTGAGTACACTGGCATCGGCATCGGCATCGGAATCGGCAGCGTTGCATTTCAAATTTCAATTTACCGACAACTGTTTCGATTGTTTACATTGATTTATTTACGTTGTTGTTTATGCGGTTTTGGCATACTACCACGGCCCTAGCCACCTATCCTTTCGGCCCACCCCACTAATCCACTAATACCAGTGCTATGCCGCTTTGGTTTCGCCCAGCTTCCATGTCCACCTGTGTTTTTTGCTCCTGGGGATGTATTGCAGCTGCATTGAAATGGATTTATTTGTACTTGCAAAATATTTTCGGCAAAATCCTGACGCACGCAAAAATGCTGGTAGTTTCTGGCTCGGTTTCGGGGAGATTGCTTTTTTACATGCCATCTACCATATACCATATCCTACTCATGGCACAATAGCTACTGTTTATGTTTCACAAGGACTCGGCTCAAAGGGGTTCGGTCAAAGGGCCCTTCATGAAAATCAGCTCAAATGCCACAAAAGCCTCGGAAATTCATTTCGTCCTGTTGGGAGCCTGAGTATACTGTATTAAATGAAAGGATTAGAGTATCTATTGACTGCCTGGATTTGTCTCATTAAATCATAGATACTCATAGGGTTTTAAATTACTGTGAATGGCGTTCTTACCAACCGCAAGGTGAAGTGAAAAATTGTGTACCATGTCCATTCTAATTATAAACTCCTGTGCTGCAAAGTGTTCTTACACGTTATCCTGCAAAAAAAAATGTGCTTGCAGAAAAAATTACATACAAACCGCAGCCACGAGTCCTTAAAATAGCAACATAAAAAGCAAGGAATATGGGATAAAAAGGCAAATGACGATAAAAACTGGAAAGCGCTTGGCAAGGGAGTATGAAATATTCAAATTATGGAATGTGTTTGCTGAAATTATAACAGATGCCAAACAAAACAGTGAGTGTTTTTTGCGGAAATAAAAATGTTAAACTGTAGACACAACTTTGAGATCACTCTTAAATGGCAATTAGTAAGTATGGTTATATTTCACCAAAAGCTGGCTTTTGTTTCAGCCGGTGTCTAATTAGCTTGAGGCAGGTGCTGCGCAAATATTTAGTCCTCGCACACACAACACACACTCCCACAAGCCAAAAGTCACCCACTCGCAGACTGCGGCCCGACTTGACCTCATCTAATTGAAAAGCCATTAAAAAGCTTTCAGCTGCTCATTATACATTTAAATATTCGCCGTTTTTATTCGCCCGCCCAGACCCCCACATCGTCATGCATATTCCAAGTTATGTTAATGCTTTGCTTATTTTTAAAGAGATGCACACGATAACGAGAACTTTCTCCCACAAAGCACATGTTTGGCATGCACTTTATGTTCAGGTAGCTGGATTGCCCATATTCATATTCATAAAGGTTACTTTTTGTAACAAATATCCTCCATACCTCCATGTCGCAAGGCATTAGACACTCTCACCTTAAAGACACACATCCATCATTAGCCACAACACAGTGGATACGGACTCTACCCATCGAAATTAAATTCCGCGACAATCTAGTTGGATTTGCTTTGGCCATTCGCTGGCCACTAATTCCATAAACGCCCCGAACAGGTTGCCCAATTATGATGGACAGCTTGCCGCGGGTGACAGCAGAGCAGAGCAGCCGAATTGGCCGAGAAAGGCTTTAAGCCACTTAACCAGATGAAAGCATCATCAGGTATGCAATGCGAGCAGTAATCGAGTACGGAATAGAATCCAAGCAGGAAATAAATGGTTAGACCAGAACTGAGAGTGGTTCGGGGTCACCAGATAAAATATTAATAATATCGCAGAGAGAGGGCACTACCTTTGCCATTGAATGTACGGGTGGACAGGTGTCGTGCTTGGCTTACACAACAATAAACAAAGCTTCGGGCAGGGTTAACCGGCTGCGTGCCTGGGAATTGGACCAGCAGCGAGCTCACTGCTTTTCCGGTCGCCAATCTTCAGGGAAATTAGTTTAAAAGGTCAGCGAAGACGAAGACGTCGGAAGAAGCCAAAATTAACTGCGTAACTAACTTGTAAACAGATTATTTATGATGCCAATCGAGGGCCCTGGAAAAGAGTTAGTGGCTTTCTGACTGTTGCCAATTTCGAGAGCAATTTTATTACACTTGCCACACAGCGGCGTAGCGGCAGACTCGCTCTAACGGCAACACAAAATAAAATTATAAATTGCACTGAAAATTAACAACTTTACCAACAATTCCACTTAAAATGTTTATTGCGCTCATTAATTTTTCGCTTGTTTTTGGAGAGTTGTTGGTTTGTTGCCGTTTGGCTGCTTTCGGTTGTTTTCGGTTGTTTTGGCCAACACAATAAAATTTGAAATAGCAGTGGCCAGAAGTAGAAGTCGAAGCTGAAGCTGAAGCTCTGGCCCTGGAATTGCATTAAAGTTTCAAGAGCTTTAATTTGCGCAATCCCCTTCGACGTTCATCTCATTTTTCGACTGTCTGGCGCGGCTTAATGAAAATTCCGAGCAGGCAAAATATAATTTATGCCTTCTATATGGTTTATTGAGTGCGATTTATACGACAGGAGCCGACATCGGAGGACGGAGTCGGCCAATTCATTGCCAATACAAAGAGAGATATATGTGAGCAATAATAACAGTAAACAAGGACATCATCAACCCAGAGTTATTGTGCTGAAAATGCATATGTAGGCAGTGTGTGTGTAAAAATTATAAAATAAATTAAATATTAATATTAACAATGCTGCTGCCGCCGGCCCAGCTATAAATAAAGGCGACTTAAAGTTTTAATGAAGCGCATAAATAAAATTCGCAAATAAAGTTCATTTTATTTGTCTGGCCAACAGGGAGCGGGCCAAAAGGAAACAAAGATTTAAAAAGCATATTGATAAACAATAATCAATGGATCAAATAGAGTTTATCACGGGGAAGTGGGTATAATGATGATAACAGGCCGGATTGACCTTCGTTTATAAAGAACCACATTTAAAAAGCTTTAAATTCTTTTGTGGGAAGAAATCACGTTAATGTTAATAAATTAAAGAGTTTTATAAATGTACCTTGTTAATGATGATATAGGTCCCCTTCCAAAGTGGGGAAATGGGTACTAGATCTGCTCTGGAAATGTGGGACATGGGAGGATGAAGCCGCTTAAATATTCAGATCGTTGCCTATTTACATCCGAATCATCCGAAAACATAGAACCATTCCATATTAATTCCCAAGTGATTCCTAGATAGTCCTGCCATAGGACTCGTGTGTAACTAGAGTTGTAATGGAGTGACGGAAAGCCTGCTCTTTGCCAGAGAAGTATGGTAATAAAATAGAATAAAGGCAAAGCCTCTTAAATATGAACACATGTTTCTCAGAGAGAGACTTGATAAGTGCAAGTCCTGCCTCAAAAGGCTTAAATCTGTAAAAAACGGAGCTGGAAAGGGGTAGAAGCGGAACAGAGACGGATAGACACTAGATAGCCGGAGAGGAAGACAGAGCACGAGACAGTGAGTGACGGGTCCGATTTGAGGGGCCTAGAACACTATGCGCCATTAGGCCAGGAAATGAAACGGGAAAGGCTGAGACTAGGAACTAGAAAACTACACGAAGATGAAGATACATGTAAGTGTCTGGAAGCCCCACCCGGCTGCCCCGTTCATGCCGTATTTGTGTGGCACTCTCCACAGAAAGCCTTCTGTTTGTAAATTGGTGCTAAAGTGCAAGTGGAAAGCGTTGCCCGGAATCGAGTGACACATGCAGCAGATCCTTTCACGACCTGGGTAGAAATAGGTGAGCAAAAGGAGGCGACCGGGATTGAATTGCATTTTGAATGGGTCAGGACCCGGGGCAAGAAATGAGTCCAGGTGAGCCCAGGAAAAAAATCATCAATAGTTTGATTTAAAACGAACATTGACTCTTTCCATTTTAGTTACTGAATAATTACGGAATATTTTTGATTCCCATGATGACCTCTTTCAGATTTGTTTAATTAGTTTTGGGCCCGGAACTTTGTGTCCCTTTTTTTGTGTCTTTGGCAAGTGAAAGCTTTTAAAATATCATTGATGGAAAAGCGCCTTTAACTGCGAAACTTTTCCATTAAAATGCTTAATACAACAACAAATATAATACCCCGAAAATTCCCCGGAAAAAAAGTTGCGCCGGCTGTGTGCTGTGGGCTCAGGGCCCCGCCCACTGGCCAAAAAAAGAAGGCGCTCGGCCAACTTTGGCGACCGCCGTCAAATGCACTTCAAACTCATTTCATTTGGAAAATAAAACCTGAAACCCTGAACCCAAAGGCAACGCATAAAGACACTGGAACTGAAAGCGCCGAAACCAAAAACAACAATATGGAAACTAAGTTTTCCAACTGCCATTGTTGTTGCTGTGGTTGTTGCCGTCAAGTGCGCGTGACTTTTTCGGGAGCTTCAACAAATTTCGGTTGAATAATTTAATTGTTGCCAAAAAGCGAGGGCCAAAAAAAGTGCGGCTGTCAGGAGGTGTGGGGAGTCGCTGAAAATGATATCCTTCTGGCTGGTTTTGCCACCAGACTTTAGCTTTTTATCAGCTAGCTATATAGAAAAAGCTAAAACAAGGCTTTGAATCCTTAAGAACTATATTCCTGACGGATTAAATATTTTTTGAATAAAAGTAATAGCTTTTGTTAAATTTTATTTAGAGAAGTATTTGTATTGTTTTATCCCTAGTCCTTAAATAAAGTCATTCTAACAAGCATAAGCCAAGCCGACCGAAGAAAAATTCCCAACATCCTGAAGCTTTGGAGGAAAAAAACTTTTCCCTTAACACCGAACCCCCCTTTGGAAATAAGCGCAAATAAAATATGCAAAAAGGCGTAGCGAACTTTATGATATTTGACTTTGTGGAACGCTAAGAAAAATTTTCTAAAAAAAAGGAAAATAAAATGGAACGAAACCAAAAATGCCAACCGAAAAAAAGCGAGCAAACTTTTATTTTAAGTTCGAGTTAACTTTTTGGTTAGAATTCCGTGGGCTGAAGGCGGAGTAGGAGCAGTATTTGGTGGAAAAAATTAGCTGGAAGGTCAAGATTAGAGGTAAGTGATACCGTTTTTAGAAGGTAAAGTTAACAAAATATTAAATATTACAAAAAAAAAGCTAGAACCAGGCTCAGTGATGCCTCGTACATATCACCAGGTTATCCCTCAGTGTTTGAAAAAATTATTGTACGTTTACCGGCGATTCCTCACCTGTTTTTGTTTCAGCATTTTAGTCTTTCGTTACCTTTCGGTTCCTTCTGCCTTTTCTGCTTTTCCGGCAGTATTTTCATTTTCAGACCAGAGAGCAAGGCGAACGGAATAATTTATTTGCAAATCAAAGTTGGCAGCGCGTTGCGTATATTAGCAATGTGCACCATATAGTATATATGGTCCTGGGCTTGGGCTTGGGCTGGGAAGTGGGACTTGAGGCTTACAGGAGGGCATGTTTTTCGGTTAGCCTTCTAGTCGAAAATTTAATTTCCCGGCTCTCTCTGCGCTCTACGCTCACTTCGGTGTTTTATTTATGATCTTGATATGCTTATTCTTACCTTTCTGCAAGTTTTCACAATTCGACTTGGAGTCATATTTCATATTTCTTTTCTTTCGAGCGGCAAAAACTTGGCCAGAACCAGAATGGGTGGAGCAGGCTGCCTGCTGGTTTTACCTTTTGCTACCTTTTAGCCAGGACTCTTCCTTCCTACTGCCTGGTGGAAGGCAGCCTCATGCCTTGGCCTCCCCTCTGTGCCTTTAACATATGACTTCCGTAATGTTTGCGTGCACAATGAATAACTTACTTCTGTGTTATCCTTTTGTGCTCCTGCTCCTGCTCATGCTAGCTCTTCAGCTTCTATGCAGATGTGCGTGTGTAAGAGGGGCTGTACTTGGGCTGAAGCATACTATATATATAGTATATCCCAGCCCCAGCTGCGCTTTAAGTCATAATTTTGCATGCAAGCAGCGACAGCTGCTTAAAAATGTAAGCTCGGTTGCTTCTAGATTAAGTTTTCCTCTGTTTCTGTTCCAGTTTCTTCTCAAAACTAGAGCCATCATCCATGCTGATACTATCCACTCCACGGGAAGTACTTCTATATTTTGACTGAAATTTTATGCTAATTTTGTAACAATAGGAAAGTGCATGTTGCGGAAAATGTTCAAAACCGAACATGTTTCTAACTCTCACACATCAAACACCCGCTCGTTAGCCATTGTTTTCGTCACAAATTATTCTGTTGTAATCAGCGAGTTTGATGGAATTACATTTATCAAAAGCAGCAGCGGCAACAACGGCGATAAACAAATTACGTTTCTTTTTGCAACTAATCAAAAGTAATCACTTTGCAATTTTCCCTCGAATCCTGCCGACGCAGGACCCAAAAGACAAACAGAAAGTGAGCCTGGCGCCGAGGAGTTAGAAAGGGGAGGCGACCTACCATCAGCAGCTGCCATTTGCTGCTGGCATTCTCACATCAGTAGCAGCCACATCGGAGACACTTTCCCGCCTATCAAGACTCCGAACATACGCGACAAAGTTCGACAAACAGAATCATGATAAATGAACCCGACCAGCAACCAAACAAACAGAAAGCAGAGGACTAACTAAACTGGGAGCGGGGCGAAACTTTGGCCTGTGTGTTTTTAATTTGACAAAGGAGCCCAGGAAATTAGTGGAAAAGGGCAAGAAAAACAAAACTCCCGCTGATTGAAAGGGCTAGAACCCTTCTCTTTTGCAAATTTTTAATACTCTATTAAAAGGCTTACAAACTCCCAAAATTTTTATGGAAATGTTGCGCTCAGATTTTATGTTTTCTGTTTGAACATTACGATTGAATGTTCGAATAGTTCAGAGGGTTATTGCAGGAGCTAATTACTACGCCCCTCGCCCAGGACCAGGACCCGCACTAAGTAATTATGTTGCCGCAAAACATTTTGGCCCAAAGCCAGCGAAAATATTCCATGTTTGTCGGACCATTGGAAAGTATTTTCCACCCAATTCGCAATACGCATAAATTTCCACACATTTCCATTTTGCAATATAGAGGGTTATGGACTCTCTGGATGGAGGGCCGGACAGGACTGTGTAGTGAGGGAACTCTTGTCGCAGACAATGAATGGTCATCGATTAGAGCGCCACTAAAATGTTTCGCAAATTAACGACCTCAGATACTGGTCGTGTGGGCTAAATAATTGTTATTTTCCCCGACCTTTCGCAAAGCTCCACCATTGGTCCACCCTTTGATAGTCATTTATTTCAAAGAAGTAGATTCATCAGGTATGTCCTTCATATACTTTAAAGTTTGACGATACTATAGGTTCTAATCTTTGGTTCTTTTTTTCCTTCCACTTCTCCCTTAACTTCGATTCAGCAATCATAATTCAATAAGTTACCGGCCATCATTAGGGCCAACTTCAGCGACTGTCCATCAATTAGACATGAGCCTCGTCTGCGGACTTCTCGACCCCAGTCACGGCGAGTCAGATCAAATTGTGTCAGGTGGGCGGCGGGCTCGAGTGCTCTTCTGCTCTTCCACCTTTTGCCGGCCAGGGCCATTAATGATTGAAATGTATTCAATTGTTTGATTGACTGAGTGTGGGAGTGAACCGACTGAGTGGACGGTCTGGGATTCGCAAGTACAATGCATGATTAATGACCTGCAGACATGGGCAGTCTTTTTTGGACGCTGCCCCCAGGATTTTGGGGCATAGGAATTAAAAAATTATTGGAGAGAGTAGTGGCGGGGATTTGTAAACTGGGTGCAGCGTGGGTGTGGACATCATTCATCGTTATCGTTATCGAATTATGTGGCAATTACTTGCGGGAGTCACCACCAACCGGCGCCCATTCCCCCCTCCCTCTGTCTGCTTAGCATTTGTCAATCATTAATCACGCAATTTATGTTAATTGAATTGACGTCGATTTATGGCAATTTTTCAATCAGATTTCCGTTTTTTGCCTAACTATCCGCCCGCGCCAACTGTCAGTTTCATATTGATTTTGCATAAAAAATCCAAAACCGAATCAAAATCATGCCACCACCCCCCGTGACGATGTGACAATAAAATGTCCGCAGTGCCCATCATCGGCCATGGCCGTAAAATGTATCCACGGATGCATGAGCGTAAGCGCTTTAACTGCAGTAACACAGCTAGCTCTATGGACAGTGCGGGCCATGAGTATCATGCATGGATCATTTATGGAAATACGATAGCTTTAAATGGCTATTCTTTGTGTTTCGAAATGCAATTCCAGCTACTCAATACCCATCATCATCAATACCTCCCATACACGTGTTACACGCACTGTATATTATGGCCGAAATAAGCTCAGCAACCGACCCAGTTAGGGCTCTGCATTTCCATAGCCTGGTTCAGATTCAAGTTTGCCCAATCGTAACGAAAGCCTGACACAAGGGAGACTCCGTCCATCAAATGCTACCATATTTGTTTAGCTTGATTACAGACCAAATGTGATTTAAGGCACGTTAAGTACACACAACTGCACCCGAGTGCACCTATATCGGGAAGGGGTAGTAGGATCTACAATCAAAGCTCAGATAACAACAATTTGGAGAACGACGGACACTAAGTGGAGGCATGGGCTGTGGTCAGCTGCAGTTCCACTTTACTGCGACTCCCAGGAAGCCATAAAATATGCAGGTACACGCCCCACACATCTCCACTCCAAGCTGGTCAACTTTTATGGGTCTGCCGCAATATTTTCCAGGAAAGCTAAAGAAAATCTAACAAGTATACAATTGTTTATTTTGAAAGTAGTTTTTAAGTTGCCATCAGACTGCTAGGATAGTTTTGAAAATCATTCCAAGCTTCAGCTGCAGGACCTGCTCAACAGCTGAATTCCTAGGAGCCAGTGTTGTGGTACCGATTGCGGAAATTACGGCCAAAATCGTAGATTGGCGTGAAATCTCCGACTTCAGTTGGAAAATCGTTTTCCGCTGCTGATACTGCAGTGGGCCAATGGAGATGGACTATGCCAGGAATGCCGCCTCGGGCGAAGCCTTCTCCGAGTTGATTCAGTCCAAGTGGCAGTGGCAGTGGCACTGGCAGTTGTTGTTCTCGCCTGTGGCTGTGGTGCTTTGGTGCTTGGTCCTCTGGTGTGGTGTCTGGGCCGCTGCCTGTGATGCCGCTGAAACCACAGACGAAAACCAACCAGAACAACACAACCGGTAACAAGCTGCTCTTGGTTCTTTACTCCGTCTGGTGAGCAACTAAACAGGAAGAAATTTTTAGCTAATTCTAGGTGGGATGTCGATTCAAAAGTATAGCCCAATTGTAGGCAAAGAAAGTCCATGTTTTTCCCAGTGCCTTACTGACTAAAACCATCGAGGTTGTGGGTCAATTGATGTTGATTTCACCTTCCAGTTAACTCGTTGTTGCGATTGCCTCACTGTTCCCAAAAATTGTCTTTGTGGTCTCGTTGTGTAATTAAGTAAAAGTTTCGCCCTCTTAATGCAATCTCGGCCTGCCTTCCTTTCGCATAAATGACAAATCGTTGTGGTTGAGCAACTTTAAGTGCTGGGGAGTCATAACAACAAAAAAATAGGAAGAACCGGACAAATCCTTTGATTTGTGTGCGTGCCAATGCCAAATTGCTTAATCTCCCTGGGCACGCACACTACCAGTGTCTCCCTGCAGAGACACTTGACCCAATTTTTAATCACTTTCCCAGCACACATGCTCACTTCTCGGCCGTCCACTCCGTCCGTCCGCCATTCTGGCATAAATATGTGTCTTAAAACTTTCTACCTGGCCAGGGCTAAACTTTCTGTTGCACGTTTTAAGCTGCCCCAGCAGATACTCCAGCATCAGAGGCGAAACAAGCTTAAAAATCTGAATAAAGCCACAACGACATAATGGCAGGGGAGCTAAAAACTTTAAATTCGAGATGATATATTCGCTTAGAAATGATTCAAGTATGGATATTAGAATTAGCTTTAAGTATTCTTAAGAGTATTGCATTTTTTAAGCCTTATTATTGAAGCTTTGAGGGGAAGTACCTCTATAACTTATATAGATCTATAGTTTTGCTACCATCTCTAGTTCCATTTGTTTGTCAGCCACTTCTGAGGTAATTTCTGTGTTACAAAATATTCTAAAAACACATTGGCACAGCACGCAAGGAGCAAGGAGGCCAGGTCGGGCCAGGCCAATTGTGTGGGAAGTGTGCTCTTTTTGTGGCGAAATGCAAAAGTTTCCAACAATAATAAGCAAATGCCCAAAAGTGAGCTCCTGTCCCACTGCCTGTTCCACTGCCGGCTACAATTGCCGACTACAACACTAAAATCCAAACAAAAAACATATCCCTCTTGCTGGGGACGTTGTTGCTTGTGCAAATACGATTAAATATGGCAAAAGTTGTGCGTACACACACGTCGGCCATTTTATTTAGATTGCGAACGGAGAGAACGAAACGGATCCAGGACCAAAACAGCGACACCGACAACATTGAGGTCGTCGTCGAGGGGCCCTCAAAAATTGTTGCAAGCACCGGCAAAAAATGGGCTTATATACTTTCAGGAACTTTTTGCATTATGAAAGCCTTGTTTGTTAGATTTTTCTCACTGCATATGTGTGCTTTGGCTGCTAACAAGACCAACACATGTTTTTGTGTTTGGCCCGTGCCCCACAAAGCACAGCAATTCTGTTAACAATTTTATTATTAAAATGATGTCAGTGGCTCGGCTCGTCCCTCGCACCACGGTCCGGCAATTGACCACAAATGCATTACTGGTAACCGCCTCCACCTTCGCCCAAGTCGCATTACGTACAAAAATGGCGCACAACTCCATGCCATGCATAGATAAATAAGTGAATGTGCGATCTCTGTGGTAATCCCCAAACGACCTACAAGTTGTCGGTCAATGTTGTTGAAATTTTTGCCCATTTTGGCAGCCAGCAACTTTCTAATTGATATACATTATTCACAATAATTGTATTTATCCTGGCTTGTAGGTAATAGTTTTGAATAGAAAGTGTTGCTATATGGGCTAGTGAAAGCGCAAGTTCTACGGTTTATACCTCAGGCGCTTTAGCTACCTGATTATATGCCAAATGTCCTGAGCTCCTGAGCTCCAGTTATTACGTTTTACTTATTGCATTTTTCTGTTTTTTGCATTTTCGCTAGAGCTCGCAAAACGATATGGGAGAAGTGCACTGGGAATGGAAACGGGTAACGAGGTTGGTAACGAGGACTCTGGCAGAGCCCCAGCATGGGGCTCACATGACATCTGGCTGAGGAGAGAGCAGGCAACTGCACTTGGCCATTGTTTGTTTGTTTTTACAACTCTGATTGAGGTGAAATTGCATATTTCTGTGCGCTTCTTTCATTTCATTTCATTTCGCACAGCTCCTCCATCTCAGCCTCCATCTTAGGTCTCTGGCCAGGATATTTTCAAACGTTTTATTGAATGTCGTTTACCGCCTGCACGGGATGCCTGCTCCTGCTCCTGCTCCAGGACTGCACCTACTTTAGCCATGCTTCCTTGGCTGCCTTGGCTTTGTGTTTATTGTGCGAATAAATGTCAACAATGGCAAAATGTACACGGACTGCTAGGCGATTTGGTAGGGGAGTGATTGGATATTTATTTTCCTTTGAGCTTGCAGGCGAGGCAAGTTACTAGAACCTTTAATCCTAGCTTGACTTTAAGCACAAATGGTTAAATATTATAGGCTGAGAAGCTAGAAACCCCTAATCATCTATCTGTTAAGTGTCGTCCCGTCTTGGCAGGCCTTGCCACATATCTCAAATATTAAAAAACATCCGGTGATATACCTAGCAGCTCTGCCCATAGGCATATATGTATATACAAACATTCCTCTGCAATAACTCTTCAAGAATCACATACAGCTGCATCAGATCCAACAGTAAAATATATGAGCCTACAATGAACAACCTGATTGAGAGTCATGCCCTTTTTGAGATCCTTAAATCGCCCATTCCGAGTCCCCATATTGTCAAGGGCAACAGTGTCGGTGACGAGCCGGAGTCAGGAGTCTCAGGAGGCGCCGCCGTACAGCTAAACGTCAATGCCCAGGAGTTTATTCCGCGTTGCAAGGTAGAACATTCTCAGACAGTCACAGATGAAGGAATTGACGCAGATTTAGTTTCTAGCAAATGTAATGAGCCAAAACTTAAGACCAAACTAACGCTGCCCTGGAAGGGGTTCCCAAAAAAGTCCGAGAAAGGTAAACACTCTTCGAAGCCCTTTGAAACTCAGTGATACCTCTTTCTAAACCCTATTATATAGCTTCTCGGACTGCCCAGGTAGTTTTACTCAACGATGTCGACTACATGATAGTGCCACGAATCAAGAGGGTGAAGAAGACAAAGGATGAAACTAAGGTAGTATCGGCCGAGGCTAAGCCTACTGAAGGAAAAGCCAAGTTGGCCAAAAATGATGAGACAACTCCGTCGGAAGCTGACCTCCAGAATGCGCTGGTGGCAGAAAAGCGAGTTGAGGCCGATGAAAAGCGACGGCAGCAGGAGCGGAAGGTCGCCCTGGAGGCCTTGAAGTTAGTGGAACAGAGACGCCTGCGAGGCCCTCTGGTCGGTTCCGGTGAAAACACCGAAGAGTCCGAAAAAGCCAATCTAATCATACACCTCTCGCGGTCGCCCGTCCAGTTTAGCCCCGAGGAACGGATCCGCGTGGACCGTCTGAGAATAGCCAAGAAGGAGCGAATCGAACGAGTCCTGCGGGAAATGAAGACAGAGCTGGAGGCGCCACAAGTGGCCCAAGTGCCAAAGCAGAAAAAGAGCCCCTCGCCACCGAAAACCAGCAGTCGAGTTCGAAAGAGATATATTCCGACAACCAAGGAGTGGGATGAAAAGTGCAGGGAGAAGCTCCTGGCGACCATAGACGCCGCTGACCATTGCACTGATCCAGAGGACAAAAACTGGAAGCCTAATCTGGCTCATGCGAGGATGGTGGAGCCACTAGTGTCTTCGACTTCATACAACATCATGCCAACACAGGTCATAAAGCTGGAGGATGCGAAGGCAGCAGCGTCGCCGCGTTTCTGTCCGCCGGCCAGGGTCCTCCAGGGCGAGCAGCGCAAAGGCAACCTCACATATTCGAGGCACACACCCCCCCGGAGCCCCCGATCCGCTCCTCAGGGTCCTATGAAGACGATCTTTAATAAGTCTGGAAAAATCATCCAGCGCTATACCATTGATCAGTTGCTAAAGTTCGAGCCCCAGCCCGGGCAGCTTGAAAAGCCCAATTTTCTGGAGTCTGCAACCCGGCTGGGGTTTCTCTGCGACTAGCATTTGTTTTTTGATTTCCGTTTGTGTTTCTTCAAATTGTTATTTAGTTTCTTTCTGTTTGTTACAATGTTCCAATGATTCTCTGTTGTTGTAATAAAAACAAATTTCAACTCCCATGTGATATTCACTTCATTAATTCATTGACTTTTGCAATCGCCTTTTGCCATTTGACTCCCGTAATTGAGCGGTGCAATTTTTCATGATATTCCGTGTTACTGTCCGCTGCAGTGGCCAGGTGCAATAATTTTAATACCATTATTATGCTTATTATTATATTATTGCCTCCCGTGCAGAGTAGCCGAATGGCTTCTACTGAATATTAAATTTGCGCTGAAATTTTGTTTTAATTTCATTAAATGGGCAGTTCGAGCGAGCAATTCACACATCGATGGAGGGTCTCCCGCTGCACTGAAATAAATTTAACAGGACGAATCCCCTGCGGCTCCTTGTAACTGAGGCCGAAGCGCAAAAATATTGACATGTGGCTATGGCAACGACTGCTATGCTGCGGGGCTCCTGCTGGGGAAAGCGATGGCAGTGGCAAGCTGCAGTAAGCCCACCGAGTGGGGCAGTGGGCAGTGGGAGGCAGTGCCAGTATCATATAACGTACAGACATTGCCCTTGTCATTTTTGCTGTTGTTGTGGCTTGGGCAGCATTGCGCAAATAAAGCGGAAAATTGTACTTTTTTATTCGATTTTTTGCGTGTTCCAAAGTAAAAAAGGAACGGGAGTGCCGGCAAAAAACAAAGAATTAAAAAAATACACAAACAATCAAATGCATTTCACTGTTCGGTGTACGCGTGTGCATGTGTTAAAATGACCTTTGGCTTTTTATTGTCGCCAGAGTCCTTTTTTGTTGCTGTTTTTCCTGTTCGAATTTCGCTCTCCCCATTGGGGGAGTTGCAGAGTCCTTTCGCACTTAGTTTGAGTGTTTTTTTACATTTTGTGGACTTCTCTTCGCATTACAGTGGTTATTGTAATTATACTTTAAATAATTAAAATATTCTGGGGGATTTAATATGAAATGATGAAGGACAGATTAAGGGGAGCATGTCACATCAGGCCTCTAGTTTTTTAGACCTAAAGAATAGAGAGTTTTCTTTAGTTCAATACACTGTCCTGAAGTATCCCTGCCTTCCATTCGATTCAGCCTTCCCGCCCCATTAGTTTCCTCCTCTGAAACTCAGACTCTGTGTGTTTTATTGGCTTTTTTGGGCATCAAGCTGTTGCGTTAATTGCATATTTAAATTTATGCTGTTAATTGTCGGCAGCCCACGAGCCTCCGGATGCATTGCCTTCATTGCCAGTCGCTCCGCTGAGTTATGTGTGTCCGGCCAATGCGAATCCTCGAACTCCCTAGGCTGACTGAAAGCCATCAACAGCTCGGTTTTATGTGGATGCCTGGGGCAGGGGGCTTGCTGGAGTGTGGGCGTGTCTGGCGCCTCAATTGTTACATTTTATACATTCCACCGCCCGGAGAGGTCCTTCAGAGTGGGTGAATCCCTGATTTTTCACTTTTAACGTAATTTAATTTCTTTAAAAAATTTTGCTTTTGTTTAAAAATAATTTGTAATTTAAGTTCTGACGGTAATAGTACAAAGGATGTGAGCTAATTTCAACCAAAGGATGTGCCCAGCTTGGCAAATCCTACAGGATGCTTTGGGCCCTGTAAGCCGATTAAGGACCGCAAGTTTCGGGACTAGAAGGGGCAGCAATTGGCAAACACTTTGTCGCACTAATTAAGCCACTTATAGGTGTGCGTCGGCCTTGGCTTCGTTCTAGCCGAGCGTGTCATCCGGTCGTATGCGTAATAAATATTGTATGTGCAACCTGAACAGCCGCAGCAGCTAAATCCGAAGCAGAGTCAGAGCCAGAAGCTGAAACGGAAGCGGTGGCAGTAGCGGCAGCAAAGATAAGCGCTGCCTGGCAAAGGCAAAGTTTTGCATCAAATATTCCCTTTTTGGCTCAAGCGTGTGGGTCACTACGTGATCCTCCGAAAAGGACGTGACGAGCAGCAGAGCCCGCTCTGAATTGCCTTAATTTCAAGCTTCCGCGTCCGTTTGTAAAGTGGCATAAGTAAGGTCCTGATGCCAAAAGAGGCTTCTTACTGCACTCCACTCTTGGGAAACTGCATCCGAGCAGAGTTTTCGGGTATTTATTATGTGAAGTAACTAACCTGAGTGCCAGTAGCTAACTTTACCCCTGGACCTGGACGCCTTCCTGGTGAGGTAGAAGGTGTACTTAAGAGTATGTTTAGCCAATTAACTCTTTCCTTATGAAATGATAAATGTTATGACAGGTGTGTGCGGTTGGGTGCAACAAAGTATTGCTGTATTGCCACCGATTGTTGTAGTGGTAGTGGCTGTTGCCAGGCCACTGCCAGGCCACTGCCAGGCTCTGACTGTTGTTTGGCCTTGTTGTTATTCCAGCTGTTTGTTGTTATTGCTGGCGATTCCATCCCATCATCAACATCATTGTCAGCACCATCAGCGTTGATGGCTTGTTAAATTGCCTGTTTCGCCTTGTTCCTGTTGTTGTTATTGTTGCACGTGTTTACCTGTACACGAGCAGGTCCTGTTTGTGCCCCAGTGTGTGTGGGACGTGTACAGTTGGTGTGCAAGTATGCGTGTCTGGTTTTGGCTCGCATACATTATGCACATTAGCGCACATTATGAACATGTTCTCTGTGACCCTTTCACCTGCCACCACGAGAACATGAAAAATCAGGGCCCGGACCGAGCGCCGGACTGAAGCGACAGTTCGTGACCTGATTGGCAACTAGCCCGAAAGGAAAAGCGCCGAAAATGATTTTCGCTCTTAAATTAGTCGCCGCCTCACCCACGTTTCCAGTTGAAAAATTAAGTCAGTCATCAGCAGCTCACCGTGCCATGTTTCTGACCCTTCCCAAGTGTACTCGGAATCGTGTTGAGTGTTTACGTGTGCACTTTAGTCGGCCATCAAAAGGCCAGTCAGCTGATGTCAGTTTCGCCCAAAAAGTGCGTTTCTAACACGGAATTTTTGGCTTCAAATCAGTGTGCCTACTTTTACGGGCTGTATGTCGGCTTGCAACTGTGTGCAGGGACTTTGTCTGTTGGTTCGTGTAATGGCCTGTTTTAAATGCTACTTAAATACTCTTAAATACGTCCACCACGCTGCCCCTCTGCTGGGCCTCGAACCTTTGAGCGGCCATAATTATCGCGCGGAAAATGGCTCAGCTCCAATCGATGGTGAAAATGCTGCAAAAAAATTGCTCATGACAATGAATGTTAATTGCAACGGGCGGAGAGACCGTCTCTTTCTGCCGCAGTGCCTGTCTCTGAATTATACTGAAATTCATGCGCTCAAATTATGTTTAATAAATGTATTACAATAACAGAAACATTTTCCATTAAGTGAAGCCGCAATTGTTAGTGACTGTGTGATGGCTTTTGCAGTTTGCTTTTTTCAGACACTTCTGTGAATGGCGATGGCAGGGGCAATAAAAAGATCAACGAATGTCAGGCCATAAGGCTTAAATACAATTCGAAAAGTTCTCGACATTAATGACAATGAGAAACTTGTTGGTAAAGTTGAAAATTATCCTATTCAGGAACAGAATTGGATTCAAGATATGCATTTTTCTTACATTTCTCAGTTTTGAAAAGCACTTGCTTCAAAAAAATGTATTCAAAATTAAACCAACAATTTGTTAAAAGTATTTATGCCGACTTATGCAGAATCCATCTATAAATCGTTAAATTTGTTCCGCTTTAGAATCTGATAAAAATTACTCAAGATATGGACAATGTTGTGGGCCATATGGGGCACTCTTATACGATCGTGTAGAGTCAGAAAAAATGACAAAAAATTAAAAAAAATGTTTGATCCCAGATTTTAATCCAGGTTGATGGAGAATAAGTGGAGAACACATTTTGGTTCCAGGATCGAATAGAAATTACCAGAGATATAGACATCTCTGTGGAAGATAACGAACCGTCCATATATTTCTCCATCCGTAGATCATAAAAATTCCAAAATTAAGTCAATTTTGTTTTAGCTTTTAACGCAGATTGATAGTAGATCTACAAAGAAATTCCAGATACAATCCGATTGAAATCGGTAAGATTAAAATGGTAAAAATGAATCCTAAAAAATTAAAAATATTTGATTATAGTTTTAAATTTAAGTTTTTAAATTTTTGAAACAAAACTTCCAATCACACCTGCTCTTGTTCTAAACTAATTCATTTGCTTTTTTGTGACCATTACGGGAATCGTAATCTGCTTCCATTAATCCTGCAGCGAGAGCTTTCGATTCATTGGTTAGTCAAGTGCTTTTCTGCAAAAATGGCATTAAAATCTATTTGAAAATATTAACACAAAAAATGATAATTATCCATTATATGCGGTGGCCAAATGCAAGCGGCGGAAATAAGCACTTTGGTTAAACCATAAAAGTTCCATCTCAATCGTAAGTTAATTAACAAAACAACAAACTATAATTTCGAAGCTAATGCCTATACTTTTGTTTAAAATTAGATTTTTAGAATATTTTAATAAAATTCATGTGGCTTCTGAAACCCAAATATGAGCTGATACCATCCGTGTGGACGTTCCATCAATGAACTGCAAATTCTGGCCTGGCACTGGCACTCATTAAGTTGACTTTAAGCCGCGTGTCGCTTTGGCCTTATTAATCCTCTTGTTCAGCTTTCATTACATTTGCGCTTATCTGCATAATTGAAATGAATGTTTCAACGTTATTTGCCATTTTAAATTTCCATAAAGCGGGCAAAAAACGCATGTACCTGACGCGAATTTATATAAAATACACGTACAGATGTGCAATGACATATGAAAAACATATCATTAATTTTAAATAACAAAATTAAACAATTAATTGCCAAAGACATGGGTGCCGCACAAAAGTGCGCGACAGCAAATTTAATTTCACATTTCAATGCACAAACAGCCAATCCCAAAAAACCGATACCAGTCCAAACTTGGACGCTTGGTCATAAGTAATTAAAAATTAAATAACTATCAGCCGAGTGGCGAAGAGTGCTCACCAAACAAAAGAAATGTATTCGCCGTAAAAAATAAATAAAAGTGGAATTATTCAATACTCTAACTTTATGCGAATGGCTTTTAAATTTTAATTATATCTCCATAATAAGGAGGGAAAAAAAGAGTTAAATATTTCCATAAAAAACTATTGTTTCGGGAAATGCAAATATTACGTATACGCAACGAAAGCAAAAGTGGACAAAACGGCAAACAGTACAAGAGTACAAGCCAAACCGAAACGGACTATAAAAAAATACGAAATTCCGTCGACAGGCCGACAAACAAATGAAATTCATTAACAGCCTTCTAATTACACCAGACAATGACAGCCAGCGGACAGTTGTGGGACTGGTTTTTGGTCTCTGCGTGTGCATTTTGCATACAAATTGCCAAATTAATGAGCCCCGAACGAGAACCGCAGTAAATAAAGCCCAAATAAATTTATAAACATGCCGAGGCGAGCCTCTAAAAAAATGCATACCGGGCCAAGAAGAAAATTAATAACTGATTGCGTTGTGTAATTGGCGGCCAAGTAAATACTTTGACGTCCTTCTAGTTGTTGTGGAATTCCGCAGAATTGTTTGTTGATTGAAGGAAATAATTGAAGGTTCCACGGAACGCAATTAAAATTACAAGCTACCAAATAAAGAAAAACTTATCTTTAAAGTTTAAATTTGAAGACATCAATGCAGTTGGTATAATGGGTGTGAATTGGAAATGAGTTGTCAGGTGCCAACAGTATTGCCTGATACTCGTGTTTGCCGAATCCCCGAAAACCCCAAAACAGTTGGCAATGTCAGTAGTCAGAATCAGAACCGAGAAGTCAAGAGTCAGAAGCCAGCGCCCGTCTCCTCTTGAAGCCAAATCCTAGTTCACTTAAAATTTCACATTTCCTTCCGCACACTCGCACCGCTTGCGGGAATCCTGCAAACGGATAAAGGTGGTGCGGGCTGGGGGGAGTGCGAGTGGAGAGTCTGGCCAGGATCGGAGGGATGTGCCCGGGCCACACACTCACACCGAGCTCTCGACAGTAAAAGCTGCTGTTAGGGCTTAAGTTAACAACTTATGCCGGCTGTGGAGATATACTCCTCGGTATCATGCTCGCAGGACATCTCGCAGAGAGAATGCATTTAGGAAGGAAATTAGTAAGTAAATGTCATAATTTGGCGAAGTCTCTGGAAGAGGGCTTTGTGCTTGAAAGGGGATTATGGAGTCATTACGGTCACATATGCCTGGGCTGCCGGCGGACACTCTACCCTCCTGACACTTTCCCCGGGTCGGGCAAATGGATACAAATGGCATGGGATGGTGGGACAGGACACCTTGGACTCTCATTGAGTGCCAGCTAATCAAAATGCAAATTTCAATTTGCCAACCTAAGAGGAAAAGGAAGGAGGACATTGCTATGCATAAGTTGCAGTGAAAATATGCAATATAATTTTGTAAAAATAAGGAAAAAAGATACTACATTAAATAAGAAAAATATTATATTTTTAACAAACCAATTTGATCCTTTTATTTCGCGTGTATCTAGTGAGCAAGTGTAGGAGTTAACAATGCTTATAATAACGAAATCCCAATTGCAGAAAATCTTTGACTCTTTACCTTGGTCCTGGATAGTCCTGGATCCAGAGGACGGCAGAGATACACACAGGCAAAGGAGTAGCTGCCAAGGACTCAAGGGGCAGCGACAAATGGCCCAATAGCTGGCGATGCTAACTGGTTGTTGTCAACACTGACACACATATACACAATAGGATGTCGGAGGACGAACGGAGAAAGTAAAAAGTCGAGCGAGAAACTGAGAAATCGAGAGACTTGGAGCCGAGGGGAAGTTGGACACAAAAGACGAGTCTCTGGCACGCCGTAATCCTTTTCAATGTTAACTTCCGCTGTGCCCACATTGCCCTTGGCAAATTACTTGTATCCTTTTCTTCCTTTTAGTTTTTTTCTGGTTTTTGTTTGTATTAAATATATATATATTGTATATACTTCCTGGCTTGTTCTTATTTTTTATTTTTGTTATTTGTGCCGCAGCTTTTGATAACGTCAACAGAATTGAACATGGCCGCAAACCAGAAATAGCAACAATCTCTCCAGTCCCAGGACCCCAGTGCTTTGGCATATTTTCCTTTGCTTTGAATTTTCATTTTGGCTTTCCTTGTCTTTGGTTTACATATTTTTATACAATTTTGTTGTGCTTGACTCTCGTGTGGTGGCCCTGCGAGTGGGAGAGTCCCTTTGTGCCATCGACGAGTTTGTCAATTTGTGGCAAATGCAGTAAACATCATCTAATTGACGTTGAAACTACCGCCCGCCAGTGTGTCACAAAAGATTCCAGTTGCCGTTCTCCTGGATGGTTGGCTTTTGTGTGGTATTGCGGCTTCATGGAGCTGAACTTGACATCTGTCCACGTGTCTCACCCTAAGGTTTCTCTACTCAAGCGCTAAGGATCAGGACTATGGAAATAATCAAGTAATTGGTAAAGAGACTCAAATTGCAAGTAAGGTTTTAATGTAAAACTTAAGCTGGTTTTTAGAGAAAATAATATTATCTGCTAATAGTTGTCCACATATGAGGGAGTCTCACACTCGAGGCTGTCAACACTGACATCTCTATAATTGCTCCAAAGGGATTATGCCGGAAGGGCCCTTTCCGGCTATTGCTCCTCTGAGTCCCAGCCTCCTGTGCTCTGTAGCTGGTGGCTTAAATAATATAATTAATTGAATGATGGATCGGAAATTAAACAATGCAATACAAGTTAGCTTGAAGAAGCTACCAGTCTAACAGAAATAAAAAAGGTGGAAAATTCTCCTGTAAAAAGTGAATAGTTAACGAACTGAAAATGCGGATTAAACTGCGATTAATTAGAGTTTATGATGAACTTTAATAACTGAAACATATATTTTTTTATTGTGGCTTGTGGTTTGTGTTTATCATCCTATGCTTATTAAAGTTAAAATGACAAAGTATTAGGGAAAAAAGCTTCAAGGGATCAACTGGGATTCGTTATTAATGACGAGTATCTTTGTTGCAATTTTTTACTATGTATAATTAAAACATTTTTTTTAATAAAGCTTAAAAAAGGTCTAAAAAATAGCTACCGACATAGAACTTTTTTGTTTCAGTTTGTTCTGGATTGTTGGAATTCCTTTCGGTGGTTGGCAAGCGTTTTATTATTTCTCCTGCACCCCGGCATTGTTACTTGATTTGTTACCATTGTTCTTAGTATTGTTGTTGCCCTCATTGCGCATTGTTTGCGCTGCTCGCGCTTTCCCCAGTTACGGTTCAACGCGCCCCTGCTTTCACCTTTCACCCCTTCTCCCTTGGCTCCTTACCGCTTTCATCATCATCAAAGACAACAACACCAAGAACAACCAATTTCAGAGCGCGGCGAAAACTTTTGGCCGAAAAACAAGTTGCTCTGCACATGCCAGTGAAGGCGAAAAAGGGTTCCACATGCGTGCAGGTGCACTCACCTGTGTGTGCGGGTGTAAAGAGTGTGTGTGTGTAAGTTTGGTTTAAGTTTTTAGCATATATACCAAGCAAAAGACCAAAAGACAGAGGCAAAAGGGGGCGTGACAGCTCCGAGGCGGCAAAGTAACGCCAACAGTAGCGGTTCGGGCAAAGGGAAATCGCAAAAACTTGCACAAAAGACCAGCAGTCAGACAGGCATAGAAGGTGTGTGAGTATGTTGTACACTGAAAAAAATTAAATAGACAAAATAGCAAACATTCAGAGAAAAATTTGCGTAAAACACACCATTTTCTTAGTGATGAGAGCTTTTCTATAAGGTATTATAACGTGAATTTTAACTAACCGCTTATTATATGATCTATCTTTCCATTTCCCTCTGTGTAGCTGCGTGCCAGGCACACCTTGAGCAAAATTTTGCGCCTCACCCGCAAGCAGACATTGGTTAACAAACTTTTCAACTACCAACTCGCACACCCAGTGGCACGTTAGCGTTAGCACACATGCGTAGCCTGAGAAATTATTATAACACGCCACGTTGGCAGCCTTTTCATATGCCAACAACTTTAGACAGCGTCTAAAGAGAGGGGCGGTGGGGCCGGATGGCCCGGAATGAGGGGTTCGGGCCAGGGTTCCTGGCAAGTCTTGTGTGGATATAAAATTATGCGCGTTTATTCGTAAATTAAGTGTGCTGGGGCTGTTGCTCTTTGAAAGTTTCGAAAGCAAATCGCTGGCTAACTTGGCCAAAAAGGATACCCCAACGGGGATTTCGCTAGAGCGAGTGCACCTTCCAGGGATGCGGTGAGGCGGACAAGGATGAGGCTTAGACACGTGCCTGGGCCACACCGATCCGTTGGTGTTTATTAAAAATGTACAAGTCCTAAGTGGTCATGTCCATCGATAGCCGTGGCCATATTAAATTTATTTAACAAGGCTCTCAAAATTACATTCCGTGTAGGCTGAACACCCACACGGCCCTCACTTTTCACTTGGCTTAAAAGCAGAAGGTAAGATATTGATGGGACGCCTGAGCACCTGTACAAGCCGCTGGGAAAGTTGGGAAGCCTTAGTTAAATCTTTAAAGACTTTAAACTCAAGAAAGTCTAGCTCTTGAAGCCACACTAAGTGAGGAATCTATTTTCAGAGGCTCACTGACTATTTTGGGATATTAATCAAAAGGTAGTGATAGGTAATACTTTATTCATTAAAAAATTTAATTAGTATTTCCCTACTAATAGATCTTGTATGTACTTCATCTGCTGGGATACATATTAGGGAGAAGGAGGAACTCTGCCCAATGGGGCAGACAAGGGGGGATGTAGGTGGAGCCAATGGCTCTAAGCCACCAAACTGGGGAAAGTTGAGGTGCAGATGCCAAGCGAAGCGCAGCGCAGCGCACACAACATTATTGGCAGGTGGAAAGTCCTGGCAACGGCAGCAGCCATACAAGTAGCTCCAAGAGAAGGCACATATAGCTAGTGGGCGGCAGGAGGTGGGGGCAATTCTTTGAAGCGCGGTAAAAATTTTCAGATTTTCAGAACATAACATTTTACGGTTTCACGGTTCATTGCCGCATGCAGGAAAAGTGAAAGATACATCACCGTACAGGTGCATCTAGATTCTACACCAAAAGATAGAGTGGAGTCTGTTCGTTTCGTCATAGATGTATAACTCTTATATATCACCATAATACAAACATATTATATTACCCATTAAAATTCACAGTGTATGAGAGCACATATGTATGTATGAAAACGATACCTCTCGTTTAGACGCTTGAAAGCCATTTTTCGGGATGGAGGATGGCTAAGGAGGGATCGGGCAGGATAACTTTTGGGTTTTCGTTGATTTTGTTTTTGTAAAGCTTCAACAAAATATTTTAAGCAGTTTAGAAAGTGCTCATGTATATCACAGGAGCTCACATATCACAGGCACACAGCCATCCCATCCAGAGGGGGAGCAAAAACACTGCCATATATCGATGCAACTTTTGCTTTTGTTTGGAATTCGTGTTGCTGTTTTCTGGTTTTTCGCTCTATATTTTTTATTTAACCCGTTTCGCCGCGTCGTTGACGTTAATCCTTTTGATTCTGGCTCTAAGCATATCGGATTTTCGCATTTTAATTCATTCAAATTGTGAGCTGCGCTTTATCGCTGCCATTTTTTTATTAGAAACTCGTTCAGCCATGCAGTGAAAGCGTGCGGCTTTTCCGTGTGTGATTTCCGCGGTTTCTTGGTTGATGGATGAGCGAAAACCAGCTTCAATTCAATTTTCACTTTTGTTGATTATTTATTAATGAAACATTAATAAAGTCTTGATTTAATTGCGGAAATCATGGGTGTTTTAATAAATTTATACCATATACCTACTTTGCAGAGAGGGTCTCCGTTTTTTCTTAGAGGATTCCATCAACGTATCCTTCGTTTAATGACTTATGGGCATAAATAAATGTCAGCATTCCAGCGGTCAGCCCATCCCGAGGACCTCAAAAGGCCAGAGGCCTCCACCATATTGATAATTTATGTTTATTGCTTATGCAAAACGCAAAGTCCAATAAGCGGCAAATCAAACAAATTGCTGGAAAGTTTCCGACCAGCAGGAAGAAGTGGCAGGAGGCCGGGTTCCTGGCTAATGGCATTTGGCTTGTTGATAAGCCGCCTCGATCTCGCCGGCTAAGAAAATTAGCAAACAAAGTGCGTAGTCTTAAATGCCATTGCCTTTGCCCTCTGTCCTCTGCCGGCCCTTTGAACTTCCCTCCTTCGTGGCTAGAAGCATTTATTGTTTTTCATTTCGGGTTTTCCGCAGAGGTGAAAATTGTGTGCGAAAAAATCGTACGTGCGTGAAAATGAATGGCAGGGGCCAAGTGTAATTGTCCAGGCCAGGGAAAGAGGAGGAAGCAGAAGTGGTTCTCCGAGATGGTTGTGGTTCCAAAGAGATTGAAGATGGTCTCGGCCATTTCACCGAGGTTGCGTGGTCAGGTGTTTGTTAGAGATATGACCGGGCCCCTCATCTATATGATTTAATGTTAATCACATTTAGGGGAGGCACTGGGGAGGAGATAAAAAGGAGCGCCAGTGGAGCGGTGGGAGGGCCAACATATTGAAAATACAAGCTCGTAAATTAAATTTTACACCAGTGGACCGCAATGAATAGCAAAAAGGCAGAAAGGGAAGCTGAAGGTATATGTATGTATAAGTAGGCATAGACAGACTTCTTAAGTTAAAATACAATTATTTGAATAATAATAACAAATTTTATACCCATTTTTAGCTTTAAGCCATACTATCTACTTCAAAAATTACTTATTTATAATTCTTATGGTTTATACAATATTTCTAGGAAACCAAACAAACACAAAACCCCATCATGCCCGGCAGAAAGAGTGTGAATAATAGAACCCCTCACAATGGCCAAATGATGCCGCTACTTGGCTGCCCCTTAACTTTTTCTTCTGCCAGACTAGGCCCATAAATTTTTACTAAGCACACGCAGTGCTCTCTGGCTGGTTTCTATTCCGTACTGCTCTGGTTCTGGCCTGGTCATCTATTTCTCCGGCCTGAGAGATGTGTCTACGTCTGCTGTCCGTAATTTCTTCCCTTTTTTGCTTTTTTTATCGTTTAATTAAAATTCGCAACACGTAAATCCATTTGAGCCGCTGCTGCAATCTTTACTTTAACCTTAAGGCGCACCAATCCCAGTCCCAGTCCCAGCCCGGACCGGCCCAGTTGAGTTCCCAACTGCCTTTTCCGAGTTCGGTATATGTGTGTCTATATGTAAGTGTGGTAAATCCTATTTTTCTATTTTGTTGCCCCATAAAACCACTTTACACAATTTTCGTCTTTTGTTTTTTGATTTTCTTCATGTTCTGCGGCAGTTTCTACTCTGGCTACCAGGATGCTCTTTTTGGCTTGCAAGGATTATACACTTTTCTATGAAGTTTGACTCACAAACTGTTTAAAATCTCTTTCCTATTAGGATTAAGGTTTTTAAGCATTCCATATGCTTTTCAGATGCTTAAAATATTATCTTTTTATGGTGTCTTTCGTAGTTTAAAAACTATGTTGCCCCAAAATATTCTTTCATTCTGATTTCGCTGCTTGTTCTGCAATCGTAGATACTCGGTGTTTTTTTTTGTGTTCTGGGTTGGCTCAAGCCCTGACTTTTACCAATTATTGCCAGTGCCGGGGCCAGCCAGCGAATTAGCCTTTGTTGGGCAACCAATCAACTGGCACTGGCTCCAGCTTTGGCTTTGGCTGTGGATGGTATTTTTCTGTTCGCTTCCCCCTTTGGATGCCGCTGGCTTTTCATTACTTTTCTATCAACGTACTTAGGCCATTGTTGTGCAGTTATTTAGCACAATCAACACCCGATGCCGCTGATAGTACCTCAGGCCCCCACCTTCTGTGTCCTTAGTCTTTGTTTTAGCCTTGCTGGGTATAAGGAATCTTCCAACCCCGGGGTTGTTCCCAGAACTGAGGGTCCGAGAGGGAGCTTAGTAAATTTTATCAATGGCAAACATTTCTTCGGGAGTCTCCTCCGCCTCAGCTCCTCCACATCCTGATGGGTGTTCACCTGAAGGCAAGATCCTTTGTTCATTTACGTTTCAGTTGAGTTGCACACAAAATTAATGGAAATTGCTCTCCACAAGGTACAAGGCAATCCAAGAGGCTGCCTGGGAAGGAGAGACTTTCGGAGGACCAGAGACAAGGCTGTGGGTATTAAAAAATTAACAAAAAGCCAGGCTGGCAAGTGGCAAACTAGTACTAGCCCTACCACTGCTTGTCCCTGTAATTGTTGCATGTCCTGGTCGAGGCCCAGCCACCTGCATTCAATTGGAATTATCTGTGAATGGGTCCAGTGCTCAGGATTCGAGACGATGGAGCTGAGCCGAGCTGGGCGCACACTGATTGCTCAGGGATCTTGTGGGCTCTGGGACAAGTTGTAAAGCGCTTAAGCTAAGCCAGAAATGTGGGGAAATCGTGTGTGGGAAGAATTACAGGCTGTTTGGTTCGATTTAAAATTACTAGTGCCGTTGGAATGCATTTATTTGGTGATGAGCTGCGATTACTCCCTCAAAATGTGTCCACATAATGGCAATTACCAGTTCGTCTTTTATCCGGTCCATTATAGCCTGTTTGTCTTGGGTCTTTCCTCAGTTTTCACGCTACTTGATTAGTTTTAAATGAGTTTTGCTGACGGCGCTTCTAACTCGCTCCGCTTCACCCTTTGGCCCTTGAACTCCTGCCGGGACTGCGGCCCTGATTGATATTTACGGGCTCCGGTTGATTGAAGTGTAATCAGCAGGCAGTCAGTCAGCGAGTCACTCACTCAGTCAGTCAATCAAAGGAAGCTGCGGGCCATGTATTAGCAGCAGAATGAAATGTAAGTGAGCAAATCGTAATTAAAATTGCGCCCATCAGCGCCGAGAAAAACAAAACAGCTCAGAGCGGAACAGCTCAGTGCGGAGCAGTGCGATGTTGGAGCAATAACAAAAACAAACGAGGCAGCAAATTACGCTCGAGGACACAAACAATATGCATTAGAGCTGAACAAGATGAAGAAGCAAAGACAGCGGCTCACCCACCCGAGGGGAGCTCTGATGGAGTGGCAAGGGTTGGGTCAAAGCACTCGACTCTCGACTGTCGACTGTCGGATGGTGGCAATGACGGTTGACAGAGACGAGACGCTAATGAAAATGCATAAGCAGATGCAGTCGAGGGAAAACATTCGTTGGAAATGGGAAATGCCAGTAAAAGCGTAGAAGCGCCCCTTCCCAATTATGATTTCGCTAACTTGGTACATTTCTATTAATTATTGCCATTCTTTTTTCAAAAGGTATGGTTACAGTAAAAAAATAAATATATATGTATGTACATTGGTTGTTGCAGATACGTTTCCTTTTATAAAATATTAGTCTTTTGACCTAATCTTTAAATAAATAATCCATTAAATAAATATCCATTTAAAATTTTCGATAATTCTACGATCGCTTTATCGATCAACAAATAACTTTATCGGCTTATATCCATGCACAGTGTTGCCAGAGTGTTTGAATAACGGCGCAGAACGTTTACCAACACCTTTTGTCCTTCATTTTAAATTTTCTTTTTCCGTTTTCATTACTCTTCCTCATTAAAGTCGCCATTAATAAATCATTTGATATTATTATTTCGACCAAGGCATACAAAAAGAAAGCAAGAAACATTGAGAAATAATATCCGTAAGTGTTGCTTTAAAATTTAAACTAAGAAATACATTTTTAATTATTTTTAATTAGTGAAAAACTCCAAACTGTAAAACGGAGACTGCAGTGCTGGGAGAACGGGTGTCAAAAAGAGCGACAGGAAAAGAGGGCTACAATAAATAAAGGACAAATGAGGATAATGGCGGCGCATTGAGAATGCGACTGCAAACACAAATGCTAAAATGGACAGCACAAAGGATGAAAGCGGCCCACTCATAAATATGGCAGCAGGGCCAGGCAAGAGGCGTGGCGCACAAAAGGGGGAATATGCACTCCACTCCACTCCAGTCGCTTCTGTGCGAGTACGTGTGTGTGTGTGGTCTGGCAGTCAGTCACTTTGTCCCTTTTGTCAAGCCACTGTCCCTTTCTGGCCCCTCCGGGTCCTTCTGGCTGGCACTCGTATCTCCGATCCGGATTCTCAGTCTCCGTCCGGGCGTAAATCAAAGTGAAAAGCGTGCTAATTGCATTAAAAGCATATAAACAAAATGCGATGCAAGTGGCTGTGATAAATATAAAAAGCAACAGCCCAACCCCGAAAGGCCTCTGACTCTGCACTGTACGAGTGAATGTCACTGTATGAGCAGCCCCCTCCACTCGGTATCTGCCCTCGTCCTTTCTGCTCGTCCTTTGTGCATGCGATGCAAGCGCTGTGAAATTAAGCAAATAAGCACAAGCAAAAAGCAAAATGGGTTCAACGGAAAAAGGACGGGAAAAAACCCATGTAACTTTGCAGAGCCAACAGAAACCCTTATGACCAGATTTTGCCAACTTTTAATTGCTGCCAAGGCTTTAAAGGGCAGCAGAAAAGGGAAACTCTTGTATTAGTAGTCGATCCCCCTGTGAGCCGGAATGAACCTTCAAAGTTTCCAGTTAGTAAACGACTAATTCCCAGTCATAAATATTATCCGAATCCTTGGAACTTATCAAAGCGAATATTCCTCATTTCTTGAGCCGGCTTGGAGTACCCGGCGAGTCATTAACCAGCCATAAGGAAGGCAGTCTGGAGCTGCTCACGTTTATGGCCACCGATAGCGATGTTCTTGGCTGGCTTTAACTGCATCTACTCAGGCATGGCCGTCTGAGCGGGCTCTGGCTCTGATTCCCGGTCCTTTATGGCCCCCAATCACGACTCCAGGAGCTCCTCCTCAGGGGCTTCCACCGCATGCGTAGCAAAAATTCAATCGTACAATGTGTTGATATATGACACGTAATCAAATGTTTAAGTGCATGGCACACGCATCGCCGAGTCGGAGGAGGAGTGCGGGGTCGTCCGCCATCAAAATATGAACAGAATCTATAGGAGAGCAGGGGCCGGGGCCAGGGGCACACACACAACAAATCCGACAAGTAAATATAATAACAATAAAATGAAGCAACGACATGAATGCCATCGCAGCGCCAAGGCGAGATATTATGACACTGCCGGCAATAATAAAAAAAAAAAGTATAACGGCGAAAAGAATGCCTGGCAAGGACAATTGTCCGGGCTGGCAACGTCTGTGCTCCTTTCTCCGTCCGCCATTCCGAGTTTCTGTTTCAGGTCAAGAGCGCTGGGAAAGAAAAGGATGACGGGGCGGTGCGGAAAAATACGAAAAAATATAAATACAAAATTAAGAGATCTGGTGTGAGGGAGGTGGTGTTTTATTTCTGGCCAAGAATTATCATTATATAATATAAGCATTATACTTACTATTTGAACCTCAAACGGTACATACCTTAACTTACCTTATTTAAAGGGTAAAACAAATCCTGAAAATATGTTGGCATTTTCTATCTTGGATCCTGGCCAACTGCAATCAGGCACTCTGGTATTCGCTTTTTGCATTCTTTATTGTTTTTTTAAGACTTAATAACATTAATTATCCGCATATTTTTTACAGACTGCTTGCTACACAGGGATTTTGGCTTACACCTTCTATACGTGGTTATAATCTGCTAATGGAGGTCTTAGTCTAGTAACATTTAACAATTTGAACGTCGTACAAGAAAGAGACAAAGTTATTCTTAGTGGAGATATGCCATAAGGTGTGCGTCATACATTTAGGGGCAGTGAAATCAATAAATTTCGGGATGCTGTGTTTTCTCATAAAAAGTGTATCCGATATGCCAGGTTTCTTCGATAAATAAGTTAAGCTAAGGTGGGTAGTGAAAAAAACGAACATTAATGATTATATACATAAATAACTTAGAATATTAACAAAATCGAATGGCTTTCAGAACCCTGAGAAAGAAAACATTTTAAATTACTAAATTAAAATAAGTCCCGTAGGACCGATTAAAATCAAGTTATTACACCTAACCGCCTTACTTTTCTACCAATATTCAACTAGTTTTAATAATTTTTGCCCTTAGCCTTTAAATACATTAAGAATCTTATTCTTATTTTATGTTCTTAAGAACTAGATCTTTGGCTATTAGATGGTTTTTCTTATTTTACACATTTAAGCTTAACTTTTTTGGGTTACTTAGCCAACAACTTTGAGCATTTCTTCCTAAGAACGACAAGCAAAAAAGCCCAAAGAGGAACAACGACATTTCAATGCTTCACTAATTATAATAATTATTTTATAATGAAAATACATCGCATATGGATATGTACACAATTTAGTTGATGTTGGCCGCCTACGCGGCGTATACTTGATGTGACCGAAAACTCCAAAAATATTTACAGTGGAACCTAATAATATTTGCCTCTTCTGATGAAAAGGCTGTTTGGGCCGTTCTTCTCGGTTAATTGTTATCTTCGCTGGGCAGCTGACTCGCAGCTTAATTGGCTGCTGTTTGTCTTTCTGATGCCGATGTTGCTGTTGCTGATGTGGCTGTTGCTGTTGGTATTGCCTCGCCTTTGACAGCAACTCCCAGCGACGGGAGGTCGAAAGCTACACAGAAATGCTATTAAGACTGGCAGTGCGTAGAGGGAAATGCGTGCAATTGATTTGGAAGCTAATATGCGTGACCAGGGTACAGATGAGCCCCAGATCGCCCCTGATGGCGCCATAGTTGATACTGCTGCACTGGAGGCCGCTGCTGCGGCGGCGGCTGCTGCTGCTGTCGCTGAAGAGGTGGCTGCTGCAGGACGTCGGCTCTTCTTCAGCTGTTTGTCTGGTTTGTGGGGCAAAAATAGAGGAGGAGCAGGTTAGATGGATGGACACAGCCGGGAGAAGTTTTATAAAAGCAACTGTTGCTAATGCTCTTTCGGAAGACATAAAAGAACTAAATAATTTCAAATTGATAATAGTTTTTTAATTAACTAGAAGACTTGGAGAACGTTTTAATTATCATTTTTAGTTACAAAAAAACAATAGAATATAAAATTCCTGGAAATAATACACCTTTTCCTTCAAGTGTATCTTAACTAACCAAAGCTAAACGATGATTGATGATCACTCACCTTCCAGCGTGGACTGAGCCTTGTCGAGCGACTGACGGGACTTGGACATGACCGTCTCCCGGGACTCCAGGACCGGAATCCTCTGGTGCTTGTCACTCTCCACACTCTCCTCGTTGCTCTGCCAGTACACGGAGGAGATTTTGGCGACACACTGCAATTCAGTCAGGATTATGGCCACGAAATGCACGTTGAATCAGAAAAGAGGGGCGGGAGGGAAGAAAACTTTCATCAAATCTGTGTACATTGATAAATTTGTGGGGCAGTGACAGGGGAGAAAGGATTGGCCATTCTCTTGACGGCGCAGTAAAAGTTTTATGCTTTCATTAACTCCTCCCGCACGGCAAGTAACCCAAAAATGACCGGCATACATCTCCGCAGGACACACACAAATATGTATGCACACTCACACCCACACAGCCCACACCCACGGTCACCACATATGCAAACGGACAGTGACCCACAAGGTGGCCGCCAATGCTCATCGAAACAGTGGAATGAAGGGATTCATATTCATCCTCCAGATGAATGAGATTTTCGGAAATAAAAACTTTTGACAATGATGGTTTTTGAATGGTTTCATGATTTTTACTTTTTTAAATATTCATATTAAATCCTGGCTATTTTTTAACTACATATCTATGATAGCCACTGTTCCCACCACTGGCCACGTCACACGTTACTCCGCAACCCCACCAAGCGTCCTCATGAAATTTTGTGGCTTGTTCAACATACATTTGCACTCGCAGTGGTGCGGGTGGCTGGGTGGTTGGGGGACTGGGCGGTTCATTGGTGGTCCTGTGGAACGAGTGGTCAGTGGAAAGGTGGGGGGCCGGCCAACTGGGTCCGAATGGATAATAATCAACATGAGCTGCCATGTTATGTTGTCGCAAATTGAATCAGAGCAACAGAACGCTGGCAAATATGTATGGGATGTGGATATTGGATGTATGACTGTATCAATTTTCATGACCTATCCGGGTGGTATAAGCTGATTATATACAGCGGTAATAAGGGGGCAAAGATCTCAAAAGGTAAAAAAATATGCACTTTCGAGAGAAACCAATGAAAGCAATTTTATTAAAAATATATTTCCATTCCCCATAGTTCAAAGTTCATTAGCTTACCTTTAACTTCATGTCGCCGTGCTTGAAATGTCATCCTCTCACCCGGAACTCCAGCCCCAACCGGGCCACCTCCAGGCCCTCCCGGCCCACCACCAGCGGTTCGTATGGCCGGAGCAGGGAGCGGTTGGCGTGCATCCCGTTTATCTGCCAGCTGAGGTGGCAGACCGGCTTCGAGGCCGCCGAGGTGCAATTGACGCGCACCATGTCGCCAATTTGGTAGCGGGGCTGTCCGCCCGTGATTTGTGGTCCGTGCTTCGGTGTCACTGCAATTGGCCGAGAGCACAAGAAGTGGCAATTAAGGGTTAGCTGAATGGCCAATACTGAATGGGGGTATAGGAACTAGGGTATAACTGAGGAGGTTTGAGGTCTTAAGCTATTGAATAAATTTAAACAAAATATGAACGTTAATTTTCGTATTTCCTTGCTAATTAAATTTATAAAAAAGTATTCAGCAAGTCCCATATATATTTCATAATAATGCTAAAAACAATAAATTCACTATTATTTTGGCAATTAAACCACAAAACAAGAAATATGTCGCTTCAGGATTGGATAATTGCATTGCCATTCCCAAATAAAGTTATTTTTCGGCCACAAAACAAGATTGATGGTTAATTCGGTTGGCCAGAGCTTAGCCAAAAATTGTATTCCACTGCCATTAGCTGGCTGGCAGGCCGTCAGTTGGGCAATTAAATCGATTCCGATCAACAACAAAATGAACAATGCAATCTATTTAAGCTTAAACAAAAATAGAATCATAATAAATATTGAAGAATGTCGGAGGCATCTCCTAGCTGCACAATTTTTGTGCGATGTTGCATTTGTTGTTTGCTTTTTGTGGGTCAGTGTGTGCTTGTCCAGCTGGGGGACGGAGACCTGGCTGTCTGCCAATTGGGTCAACAACTGGCAAAATCGAACAAAAACTAAAGCGAAACTTCAATTAAACATAATCGATAGTTTCGCACTGATGAAATGTTTTCCGAAAGCGAAGAAAAACTTTAACGTTTATGGCACAAAAGGATACTTCTCCAGCACTTTCGACTGCCACTTAATAATGGCAATAACTGGCCAAAAACTTGGCCATGGGAAAGGCTCTTCTGCCCATTTTTTTGTACAAAATTAAAGTCTTACTTTAATGACGTCGATGAAGCTGTTGACCTCCGTGTGGGAGGACTGTATTTCCTTTAATATTTGTCAAAATACTCAACATATTTTTCTCTTGTCGTTTGGGGCCTACACTCTCTATTATGGCCAGGCTTAGTACCAATTGGTAATAATTGTCGGGCATTTTTATTCTTGTCCGGCTTTGTTTGCCTCCAAGGGATCAACTTGGGCCCAGTTGCTTCTGCGTGGGCCGTCCTACGTCCTTTGTCCTTCGCCGGGACCAGACCAGAACCCGGACCTCGACCGAACAATGGATTCAATTGAGCAACTGAAACAAATATCTAAGTAAATCGGATGCCTAAATAAACTAACAATTTTTCACCTTAATGGCTCTGCCGCACAAAAGGGTCAAAGGGCCGCAATTGATTGAAAAGAAACGAGTTGCTAAACTTTGGCATAGACTCTGGTTTGGGGGATCTTCGACCCTGATGGCCCTGATACTATCCATTTATTTTTGGCCCTGAGAGAGGTCGTGGTAATCAATGGGAGCCGAAGGAATTCTCGAAAATGATGATAGGAGATAATCTAGCATCTATGTCTGGATGATATTTTTAGAAGCAATATTAAATATTGTTTATTTTAGACCATGATTTCAATTTCTAGTCGAAAACTTTTTCCGCACGTGCAAGCAGGCCGCGCATTTCTCGCAGGGATTACGTTGAACCAATTTTCCCAGCCGGATGCACCCATCATATGCAACTGCGCCGGTTGACATTACTTTCCGCCCATTTCCCGGCCATTTCCTCCCACTCTCCACCTCCTATTGCCATTTTCAATTTCCGCGCATACACTGCAATTATCGCTTTGTCGTTCAAAGCCGTCTAATCTAAGGAACTGGGTCGAACCCATTTGCTGCTCATCGGTTAGACCGGCCCCTGTAATTGCATTCAATTATGCCTGCCACCGGGGCAGGGAGGTCCTGGGTATTAATTTAAATATATATCCTTAATTCAAATGTCAGTTAAAGCCATCGCATCGCCATATCTCCTAGTACATCTGGCTTGTCAGGCCAACTCTTCGCTTGTCCTTTAATGGCACTGGCACCTGTCGGGCTCTGCTCTTTTTTGCGGCGCGGGAATTCATTAGGTTTATTGATCCGCAAATCGTCATAGTCATTATGCTTCAGATTTAATCCGCTTACTTCCGAGCCGAGCATCGTCGAACTGAGCATTTTTCCCTATTAAAGTCTCAGCCTAATTGAGTAATTTCCAACTGAAGGCGGAAGTGTGTGTTGCGTTGACTTTCCGTTCCCCATCCGAGGAAATATTTAGTTAGCCTAATTATGCGATATACCAGTTTTGATTACCACCCCGTCCCTGCAGCGCAAATAAAGCTGAAATTGGCCTGGCCTACATAATTGCGCCGAATAATGTTTTCGATAAAAATCATTTTTGGGGAAGTATTTCGGTCGAATATGGATTCTATCTGTGTGGCATCAGTGATGGTTATAACTTCCCCAATTCTTATCCGATTATTAAGCGGGATACCTTAAACGATTTCTGAATCGATTCGCCAACATTCTGCATCAAAATCCTGAGACAAAATATTTTTTAAATTTTTTGTCCATTTTTCCTGATGGGATCCCTTGAAAATGGGGGTTTCCCCTATAGGGTCCACTGTGATGGCCATATCTTTTCCAATTCTCATCCGATTCTCAAGCGGAGTACCTTAAACGATTTCTGGATCGATTCGCCACCATTATACATCAAAATCCTGAGACAAAATATTTTTTAGATTTTTGGTCCATTTTTCCTGATGGGATCCCTTGAAAATGGGGTTTTCCCCTATAGGGTCACTGTGATGGCCATATCTTTTACAATTCTCATCCGATTCTCAAGCGGAGTACCTTAAACGATTTCTGGATCGATTCGCCACCATTATACATCAAATTCCTGAGACAAAATATTTTTTAAATTTTTTTTCCATTTTTCCTGATGGGATCCCTTGAAAATGGGGTTATTTCCTATAGGGTCCACTGTGATGGCCATATCTTTTCCAATTGTCATCCGATTCTCAAGCGGAGTACCTTTAACGATTTCTGGATCGATTCTCCACCATTCTGCATTAAAATCCTGAGTCAAAATATTTTTTAAATTTTGTGTCCATTTTTCGTGATGGGATCCCTTGAAAATGGGGTTATTTCCTATAGGGTCCACTGTGATGAGCATATCTTTTCCAATTCTCATCCGATTCTCAAGCGGAGTGCCTTAAAAAATTTCTGGATAGATTTCTCACAATACTGAATTAAAATCCTGAGACAAATATTTTTGCAATTTTTTTAACAACAAAATATGCTACGACCAGCATGGTTGTCTATAGATGCCTGGAGTAAGATATTTCAAGACATATTAAATTCTTAAAATATACTTTATGGTTCCCTGTTTTCCTTGGATCCTCCAATCCTTCCTGCCCCTCCGTTATTAAACACGTTTATCCTAAGTTTTCCTCCGCAGCAGTTTTTCACACTGCTCTTGGTCATATTTTTGCGCCATGTTTTGTTGGATTGCGCAAAAATTTCAAATTAAGTTGCAGCCCAGCGAGTGAAAGAGACGGGAGGCGGCCATAGCGACAGAGAGAGAAAGTCTCCATAGCCGAGAAGAAAACCCGAGCTGTAAGTGAGCAACAGAATTGCATCACGTACATGGGCAATTTGCCAGTGGAAATACAATACAAACAACACACACAGCTGCCCGGAAAAAGGATGGCCATTTCGCTCCCCCTTTCTTTTTTCCCCCTGTCCCTGTCTCTTTCTTACGCCTGACTGGTGTCTCACTCTCGCCGCCCTCTGCCCGACGGCTTTTTTGGCACAGGTTTTCTGCTCGAGAATTTGTAAATCGCAGCGAGAAACAATGCCAGGCATAAACTAAATAAATGTGAAATATTTTATACATGTACCAGAAAGAGACAGGCCAAGAGAAAGTGGGAGAAAGAGAAGGAGAAGACGGGCGCCAAATGACGGAAAGAGACGGGCTGCGCCACAGACAGAGACACCCCACCGAAACAGATTACTTTTCGTCGCTTAGTCCGTTTGGTGCAATTAATCTTGGCGCTTTTATGCTGGTTCCAGTTCTGCACTAGTGATGCCAACTGGAGGTACGAAATAAGCAAAAGTATTATTAACAAATAAATTCTTAAAATAGATACCACAATCCTTAAAAGTATCGGGTATCTTATAGTTGAAAAATAAAAATATTCAGACTTATTCTTAAATCCTTCACAGTTTATTGACCAAAAACCAGCTGTTATGGCTGCAACTTTGGCCTTTTTTCGTGTCCCAGTCAACATTTTTTGTGCATGCTTTTTGTTACCCACTTTCACTTACCCACAACAATCATGTCCTCGTGACCGGAAACTGTCTGGAACGAAGGCGCCTCGCCGGACACTTCGCAGCGATATCGGCCAGTGGACTGAAGGCTCACAGAGCGCAGGACAACGGCGTATTCCGTTGAGTTTTGTAGCTGGAAAGAAATCGAAACAAAAAACGAATAATGGAGGTCACTAAGTCAAAGCTTGATTTATTTTAAAGTCTAAAGATATTCTGGATATACAACAGATTTAAGGAATATAATTTTTCTAAAACTTTTCCCTAGATAGATCCTTTACTTGGAATTTTTAAAGCGATCCAGCCAGTTCCTGAGGATGTGGGGCATGTTTGAGACCTCTTCCACATCATCTTGTTCGTCATCGTCATCATCTCCACCACCGTCCTCATCATCGTCATCCTCATCGAAGTCGTCATCCTCCTCTTCATCGTCCTCGTCCTCATCATCGACCAACAATTCCAACATCTCATCGAGGTCCTTGTTCTTGACGGGCATTACTTCGTCGAGGCTCTCGGCAGTGGGCGAGACCTGGAAGCTCTTCATGGTATCCCTAAACTTCATTGCATCCTCCAGATGCAGGACACTTAGGTTCACATCCTTGATACTGCCCTGAAGCCGGCTTTGCTCGAAGAGATCCGTTTGGGGCTGACGAATATGCTCGGCGATCACTCGGACAGTGTCCTCCTGGTCGATCGGCAGCACTGACTCCTCCAGTGACTGCAATTACTTAGACTTCCGGCTGCTCATCGTCCCTCAGGCCCAAAATCACGAAACTAATTAACTTCCTAGACCCACATATGATGTGTTTTTGAAGGAAGACTTGATGGGAAAATAGTAAAAGTAGTATCTCTTACCTCAACGTCGACTCCTGGGAGTGGGAAGACCTGCCCCGGCGGCATGTCTCTCGGAACGTAGCGGTAGAACTCGAATCCGTCCTTGTACCACTTCACCGAGTAGAGGGACTCCCCGTCGAGATCAAACTTACAGCCGAGCACCGCGTCCTCGTGCCGCATTATATGCTTGGGGATTTTGATTTCGGTCATTGTCAGGCATTCGGCGGTTTCTGCAAATACGTGGATGTGTTGTTAGAGATTTTGTCAGCCAGGGACCGAGTGAGACTGAGTGGCGCTTTAATAAGCCCTTAGCTGCTAGCTGTTAGAGCCGTGTTCGTCGTGTTCGCGGTTTCAATGCCAGTGGCAGGACATAAATAACTTGCAGCAAGTGCATAAAAGTCAAGGAAATCGAAGGAGGCAGGTTCCTCCTGCCCCCACTCCCCCGTTCTTGGGACTAGAACAATGCGCTTTTGTTTTGGCAACACAATGGCCGGGAAGGGGTGGCCCTCGCGGGGAGGTGAACGCGACTAACTTGAGGAACGTGGCCTGGTTGGAGAATTTTCTTAGGAAAAGATGCTCCCCGGGTGCTGGATGGGGAATATAACTCACAGTACACAATGCCGTAGTGAAATGAAAAGTTGGCAACTTATTTAACGGCCCAAGACAAAGACGAAAACTGTGTAGGCCCTGGTAACTGGAAGGGCAATTTGGGTCAGGCAAATCGAGATATGAAATTAATATTACAAGGCCCGAAATGAGCAGCTCTTGGCCAAAACTGGGCCAATCCGTGAGCGAGTTAGAAGTCATTTGGGAAATTTCAATTGCCAGTTATGACTCGTTTTTGTGGCAAGAAGGGCTTTAATTTCCAAGAATCCTAGGCTCTCTCTTAAAGGCCGTGTCACTCAAACAAACCTATAATGGACACTAACTAAGTCCCTATGTTGACTTTTGAGGCTTAGTCTTGCGTCATAAAAGTCCAAATTAATGGTTAGTCTAGTATTTGAGCCCTTTATTATTCAAGCCGAGTCCAGACATTTCGTAATTTCCTGATTAGTTAACACAATTATGGTGCATTAGAGTGACAAACGAATGTCATGTCAGAAATAGAAGCAAAGCCACATGAAATTGAAATCAATCCCCCACTTTTCCATCCCAAAGTCCATCTCATTAAGTCCTTCAGACCTTCGGCGCGTTTATTTTTGGACAGGTTCATGGCAAGTTAAAGAAAACCTTTTAAAAATACACCTAAAGTGGTGTGTGGGCTATGGAAATAGGAAATGAAAAATGAGGATGACTATTAATAGGTCCGAAATACAGGCACTTTATAATAATACTATAAGGAGGCCCTTTATTTTGGAGCTATATTTGGTTTTGCATATTTTTGACAAAGTTTTTGAGGGGGCTATTTGGAGGAAGTTGTAGGTTTGGCATAGTAATAAAGAGAGTTTCTCACAGAGTGGGCTTAGCTCTCATAATACAGCTTTTATTTATTTTAGAATTAAGTATAATATTTCCTAAATGGCATGAGTTCACAATTTCTGGAAGTACAGACTTAGACTGGCCATCTAAGATACTTCACTGACTGCTGGGTAGCTACAACTTCGACTATGTATTTAAGCTTTTTCCTTACTTTTCTGTTCAACCCGCCAGCCACCGAAGCGACAAACAAACCAACCAACAAACAAATTGAAAGCACAATGCACAAAGGCAGCAAAAAGAAGCACCGCCGCCATTGAAGTCGATGACGAGGCTGATGACGGTGTCCTAGATGGCGGAGCGGGGCCCAGCGGAAATGGGAGTGGAACCAGGTGGGCGGTAGTGGGCGTTGCTTGGCCCTCCCTGGGCTTTGCTCCTTTTGAGTGCATTTCCGCTTTGCGGCAGCCGAGGCGGCGTCGTTTGAGTCCTTTTTATTCCGGCCGGTGCGTGGCTCCGCTTTGGCGGACACTTTGTGGAATGTATTTTGTTTGTTTGTGTTGTGTAGGAGTGTGTGGCTTAAGTATAATTTAGCATTTTCCACTCTCCAGCGCCGGGCTCGTTGGCGGAAGACAAACACAAAGTGCGTTGCCAAAAGGCTTCCGCCAAACAAAAGTCTTCAGTCCCCAGTTCCCGTGAAGACTCCTTTTTAAGGATATTTTTCTAAGCGGAGTAAGAAAAGAGAATTTTTAAGTAACACCTCAGGGCCACAATCAGAAGGAGCTGGGACAGCTTTAATATATTCATTTAAAACTATGTCTGATTAAATTTCAATTTCTTTCCTCAATGCGTTGAAAAGAGGTCCTTTTCAGAGAAATGTCGAGTACCTCACCCTCCGGGCCGCTAATTAATAAGCCAGAAATTGCAAAGTTTTGTCATCTAAACCTGAGCTTAATTAAGAAGAGCCAATGCCAGAAAGTGCCAAAATAGAAAGTTTTCCATTTGATGTCGTGTAACCGTCATAGTTATGGTCGAGAGTGGATTCCTCGAGTGACTTTGGTTTTGCGGAGAGCCCTACCTTAAAACAAATTGCTGACTGGCTGCCACGGACCAAAGTTTGCTACTTAATTATTGTTGATTTTTAAATGATTTCATTTGCCGCCCGAGGGCAACAAATGTCAGTCGCAGACAAAAGTTTGCCGCCTTCATCGTTCGCACTCTCCCCCCGTTTCTCGGAAAAATGAGTTTCTTTTTGGGGTTAGTTGGGCTAGAAATCTAATTCAATGGCTAAGAGAAGAGCGGGAGGAGCCGAGCCCGGTCCTGGTGTCAAATGCAGAAGTTTGCCGAGCAAAGTTTAGCTTTGCATATCATTATGGCTTTTTAATGGGGTGAGCAATGGTGTTCCAGCCATCTTAATAAACCGTCAAGGGGTTCGCCTCTTCCATAAACAACTAATGAACATTTTCAAAGTTTATGCTTATTTTCAGACCATTTCCAGTCGGATAAAATATTTAAATATATCGTAGGGTAAGCCCTTTACTTCAATCAATTAGAGATGTATGCCTTTTTCGAAAAGAAATAATCGGAAAAATCATATTTGTCCGGAAAACCCATTTGGAAACAGCCTGACAAAGGCAGTAGCTTACCCAACTGGATTAGTTACACAATGCAAACAGTATTTCTCAATCTCAGAGCTCCTTTTCCCCCCGACATCCTGCCATCCTGGCTAACGGGCCCAGAGCCCGAGAATCCTTGACAGAGCAATTGCAATTTCGAATCCAAATCTGACTGTCACATGAGCTCAGCCCAGCTCAGCCCGCAGGACTCTCCGCCTGGCTCCCCCACGATCAATATAGCTCGACAGGCAAATGCAAAATGCAATTAATTTTATTAGAGTCCATTGAAAACTCATTGGAAAAACGGGCTACAAAAGCGGCTGACGGGCTGACTGGCTCACTTGCCAGGGGTTGTGTAGGAGCGGGGTGGCCAAGAATTTATGGCTTTTGCCAAGGCTTCACTGCAATGCAAATTTTTGCCAGACAGACCACGCCAGGAGGGGGCAGGGTGTACAAGGAAATTATGATGCGGCTCAGTTGGAGAGCTTACTCATGGGCTCTTAGGGGAAGCACAGAAAAAAAATGGGGAAAGCGAGTGGAGGAAGGACTTTAGACCGGATGCCAAGCCTTGAGCAAATAAGAAGGTTTTTCTTCTCTGCTGGATGTTTCGCAGACGCCAGCAGCATCAATACGCATCAATCCCAGTGACCCCTTGGCCCCGCCTGCCATGCCAACCCCGTCCACGCCCCAGGCAGACGCCTAGAACGTGCTTAATCTGCAATCAGAGGCGGAAGTTGCTCCCCCAGAAGCCTAGTCGCCTCCATTGTGTCTGACAGTCTAGGGGTCCTTCGGTCCATTTGGGAGTGCCTGTCCTCGTTGCAGTCTCGGGGAAAAGTAACAAGAATTTAACAATCCATCTATGGATGATATTTTAATAAAATATATCCATGTCTTTTAAGATTCTGCAATTAGCAGTGCCCCTCAAATTCAAGTGTCAGTGTCCTGTTAGAGTATCTCCTCTGACAGGGAGTGCATCACGAGTTGTCCTGTTCGTTGTCATTGCAGCCGCAAAACGGGAGCACGTCTGCCCAGAAAGTCCTGCCACTCCGCCCGTTTGGCCCACAAAACAGCCAACAGCTCCCAGTTGTCAGCTCAGCTCAGTTCAGTTCTGTTTTTGCTGCATTGCAGGCGCACTTTCATTTGCATATTTCGCAAAGAGGAAAAAACTGAACTGAAGAAACAAAAAATATGCCATAAAGTAGGAGGAAAGATGAGAGTCTGGTTGGGTCTGAAAAAAGGGCGACTTGGCAATAATCGATCGGGCCCATTGAGACAGTTTCTTGTGAGCTGGTTAATCGCAGTTGCCACAAAATCGCAAAGTTCTACATATTTTTGATATTGCCCGGAACTTTGTGGCAATATTTATGTGACAATCGGCCTTTGAACTTTTCAAGATGATTGATTATCTGAATGTGATCCATGGGAGCATGTTATGACATTTGGAATTCTCCCAGAGACTTGTATTATTCTCTGTAATTATCGCTGGGAGTGACAAATGGGGGAAATTTAATCAGGCCATCAGTCAAATTCAACTAATTTCGCCTCAAAAGTATTTTCTTTAATTAGAATATCAATTAAATTGCTACACACAGAGGAGCAGCTGTAATAACATAATTAAAATTCACTTCGCCTGTCAATTGGGGTGACGTCAAAGACATGACTTGATAACAAGATTTCCCCCCTTAAGCCCAACCCAACACCCAGATGGAATCAATTAATTCGATTAAAACTAAAACGTCAATTTTAACGCATTATTATTAATGGAATTTCCGATAGAGAATATGGAATATTTTGAATGAATTATTAATTCATAAGTAAAGACGGTCTGTCCTGAAATCCTTATTCATCTCTCCAGTTGATGAGTGAAGGCCTCTTAGACTTGTTTACATAAGCCCTCTCGGAATCCCGCAATCTGTTCGCACCTACCAACTTGCGGGCCAACTCAATGGGCCCTTAACCCAGCCTAATCGCCAGCAAAGGCACTTAATATTACTTATTGGTATTTATGATGCCCTAAAAGCCGGCGAAAATCTTTAATAAACTCCACTCGATGAAGCTTCAAGTGTTTGCCTTCGCAGGGAACTTTCATTAACTGCACAGAGGTGGCGATCCGAAAGGGGGGCGTCGAACGAAGTGCGTGTCGCTCAACATTAGTTTCATGTGCTGCCAATAAATGTGTACTTCCCCTGGACATCGGTGCTGGCTCTTTGTTAGTTACAATTTGGCCAAAAGTGTGCGCCACGTTAACTTAATTTCATTATTTGTTGCTCTACGAATGTGAAAGGGACTGTGTTCTGCGACTGTATGTGCGACTGTGTGTGGGGCATGTGTACGTGACCTCATAATAGGAAAATAAGATTTCTATCTATAATTCAGGCAGCGAACCCCAAACTAGAGTCCAAGACGGCTAAGTGCCAGCAAATAATAATCATTTTTCTGTTCCCTCGTTTGTCTAGACTCCAGACCCCAGACAGAAATTGTATTTGTCAGTCATTATTATTATTCCGCCGTCTCCTTCGCAATTGAGCGTGGAAATATAACGAGGTTTGGTAGGTACCACTGCTAGTTAAATAGTAAACACAGATCTGCCACAGAAACTTTTTGCTTTGACAACTCTGCCGCAAAAGGAAGCGGGGCCAGAAGCGGAAACGGAAATGGCAAAAAACTTGAGCATGTTTATTTATTTAATTAAATGCGGCAAGCGGCATCAGGCAAGTTTCGCACTGTTTCCTATTTTATTTCTCCGCCAGGCAATCAGACTAATTAAGTTGAAGGTTTCTGTGGTCGGCCCGAACAAAAAATTAATATTAATAAAATATATTAATTACGGTTTCCGCTAATGAAAGATGTGCAATTAATTGAATTCTGTTTACGCCTCACTTCTCACTCGACATTAAAGGCTCAAATTAATGGCAATTAATTCTATCTCCAATAACAATTATAAATAGTGTTAGGAGGCAGGCCAAGTTTTTATTTGGGATCAAGTTTGGCGTTTATAATAGGTCGGAATTAAAGCAACTCAACCGGAATAAATACTAAAGCAAATGGAACGGAAGTATGAAATTGAAATACTATTTGTGACTAATTTTCGATTAATTGTGTTTGTTTGCTTGGGGTTGCCTTTGGAGTCTTTTGCAAGACACCATCTAAATCCTCGCCCTCCCCTTCTGCTTCAAAGTTATCCTTGAAAGGCTCTATCTCCCTATCGCGGTTAGCCGCGACTTTCGCTTGTTTGCCAGTTAATTTTGTTTAGTTTCTGCTCAGCAGTTTGTTGAACTTAATTAAAAATAAATAACAAGAGGCAGCCGAGGCTGAGGCAGTGGCAAACTTGTTTATTAATGCCTTAGCGAGAGGTCCTTACAGCCCAAAACGCCCAAGACTTATCCCCCTGAACTGACAGCCCCGACTTTGGCTCCTGACTTTATCAACTCTGTGGGCCAAGCCCCCGTCTATCGATTATTGAATGAATTTTCAATGAGTTATCTCCGAGCGGGACCACATGGCGTATGAATTATATTCGGAGGCAGCGAAAGTTGTGTATATTTTCGGGTTAATGAAAAGTTTTGACTTTTATCTTACCGAGGAGCAGCAGACATGCCACTATGCCATAGGCGAGCGAATATCTTCTGTGTCCCGAATCCATACTGGGACACTTGATTTATGTCTAGAGTTTTTCCACCAAAAGTTTCCTTGCTGCGAAACTTTAATTTTTCAATTTGTTGCTCAAATTTTGGTTATTTTTCTTGTCCATGTTTGCCTTTGCTTCGTTTGCGTTTTCTCCTTGTCTCATTTGTGCAATGCAATAAATTTTCCTTGACCGCCAACGAGGGAAAGCGTCAACCAATTGCTTTCCTTGTCGCTTATTCCAGCTAGCTATTGTTGTTGGCGTTGGCTTATTTATATTTATTTTCCATGAGCTCGTTGCTATTTGCTTTTCCTATTAAGCAGACACATCCACAGGACAATACGTGTGTAGGCAGTCGCATTTACATGCTATATCCTGCCTGTACTTTGTCTATTTGTGTTTGCCTCCCAATTTCTTTTCTTCCAGTCGAGTTTGGCTTCCGGTTTCTACTTTTTCTCTATCTTACGCACCAAACTTAATTGAAACAAGACTCTGAAAAGACAAGAAAACAGGAAAGGTTTAGCTTTAAAGTGTTTTGTTTTGGGATTAATCCCGAACCGTAAGCAATGGTCTCTGATGTTGATTCACGTAATAATTTGATTACGTATTCGGGGACAACACATCAATCATTGGGCTTCTATTTTTGATACGACTTTGGGTGGGTATTATTTATGGCTGTCAGGATCTATTTTAATCCCTACTAGGTCGGGTGTGTCCGGTTATTTACAGTTCGTATTATTTATTAGCCCCGACAATATCTGTTTTAATATTTCAGGACATTTTTAAAGATACCTGAGTAGTTTCTAGTGTGAATTATTGAAGTATGAACTGGAATCTTGGCTAGATTTCCTTAGGGCTTCTATTTGGGAATTGCTTGACAGTCTTTGGACATACACACTCAGTAGAAACAATAAGCCAACTGAATTAATCATACAATTTATGGCCAATAACTGTTAATGTGATTTAAATGCTCTTCCAACCGAAAGGCCCCGGGCAGAGCCCGAGCCCAAGCTCCGGGACAGACAACTCAAAAATCATTGAGCAAAGGCATAAATTAACAATAACATCGTTGCGATTGTGTAATTGTTCTAGGGTAGGCTGAATTAAATTTGCATAAAATCAATTAAAACCGAAAACTGCCGCAAAAGCCGCAGCAGCAAGCAGTAAAGCACTTGGGGCTAGAAATCTGTGAAAGGCTTTTGGGCAAAAGTTTTCCAAAATCATGTCCTGTAATTAGAGGCCATGAATAATTTTAGCACCTTGTTGTCATCTATTTTCAGAGACACGCACACTTATACAGAAATCCATAGGCCAGACACACACACAAACACACTCATAGTCACATGTCGAACAACGGTGAGTGGCTTATGTAAAATAGTTGCGACGGACCCTGAGCACACACGCTGCGTATACTTGATGTTGGCTCCAGAACCGAGTCTTTTGCATAATTAATTATGTGGCAAGCACGGCACTGGCTTGTTAAATATGCAAATATTCGGAAAACAAGGTCTAAGCTGCGACTTGGACCGTTCCAGGTCAGTCACATCTTTTTCCCTCGACTTTTCTTTTTAAATTCTTCACTAAATCTGCATTTTTACCTAAAAGGTCATGTTCTCAGAGATACTAAACCTTGGGGCCTATAGCAGTCTCTACATGAATTGACTGAATGACTGACTGACTGGCTGGCTGAATGAATGACTGGCATTGCCCTCTACACTTTTGTGGGGCAAGTGTGTGTACTGTGCCATTGTATGCTCGAATCCCTGAATAGCCCTTGATGTTAGTGCTTGAACTTAAAGCCCAGCTACTAGCTACCTTAGACATCGAATATTCAATTTCTATGAATGCAAATTGAATAGCAATATCGTTTACTGTCCACAAATCACTGCAATTTCATTGACAAACAATTATTATTGTCCATAATCAAATAAATTGTTCAAAGCTAGCAGCTGAATGAACACAATACTTGCCAAAAAATATGACTCATAAATAAAAACGGGCAGGCAGACAGCGGCCGTTTTAATGTCCTGACCAATGGAATAAATTTCAAAATTGAAGCCCCGGAAATTCTAAAATATGTTGCTCAATAATGGGACCGAAAATGTCTCTGTTTTTATCGCGATGTTTGAGTTTTAAGTGTCGATTGATAAGGCCATAAAGGCCAGTCAGCCATGTAACTGACCTCTGCGCCAGTTTAGAAGTTTAACGATCTGCTGGTGGGCTATAGCCTATATATAGCCTGTCTCTGTAGCCTCTGGCAGCCCCTGAACTAAATGAGACTAATGAAAGGCCATAATTCAAAGCCATTCCAGGCAGTGTCCCAGCTCAGCGACTCAAATTAATTGACATTGTACGGGAATTTCATATACATATATGTGTGTTCTGGGGAAAATAAAGGTGTCTATACTTACAGCTATGGCTAATATTTTAGGCTCTATATGAAAGACTTTGTCTTTATACTTATAGCTATAAAGTACTTAAACAAAACTGATTTAGGAATATTAGCTTTTAAGCCCCATTTCTGTGGTAGGTGCTAGATAGAGTATCTTTAAGGCTATCCTATAGCTGTGTCCTTGGCTGTTTGGTTGTTTATTGTAAATGGCTGTGCGCCCGTATCCGGGGCTATAGAATTTCATAATTATAATAATTTATGTTGACACCTGAGGCGTGTGCACAAATTGAACTGGCCCCGAGGTCCGCGCCAAGTTAATAAAACTTTAAGTTACAATTTGTGAGCTGGTGTGTGTGGGCAGGACACAACCCCACCTCAAGCTTCGCTCCCACAACCATTTCCCGAATGCTAGAAAATCCCCGGAGAAATATGAGGAAAATTGTATGTAGCATAATACTCACTTATTGCTGCTATTTCTGCTCCTGACGATTCCTTGCTCTTCGCTGCTCTATTTTTTGGGTGGAACTTTAAAGAAGAGAAGGCTCCTTGCCAGCCGGCAGGACGGTTATTTTTTTGGGAGGTAGTGCGGCCCGTTTTAGCCCAGTTAGCTTCTTGCCTGGTGGCTCTGTGGACTGCCTTCTCACTTGCTCTCACACTATGTTTTCGGTGTTTTAGCTCGCTGGCTGGCCCACGTGCATAATAATAACAAATGATTGGTTGTCACGCACGTAACGGTACTTTCATTCATAATTTATGCATTTTAATTTGTCAAACCCACTACGAGTGGGAGGGAGGGAGTGCGAAAAAGAGCCACTGATGAAAATGAATTGGATGAAAATTCAAAACTTCTACCAAGATGAGTTTTCTTTCCTTTTTTTTTTATTCAAAAGTGCGAATAGTTTTAGCTTGTAGCTCTACAAAATTATTCACGGTTTTTCACACAAACACACGTACGCAGAAACACATACGCACACACCCACCGCACACTGTCACCGACACACGCACGATTGTCCTCGGTATAATCGCGTTTCTAGTCCTCGTCGGCACTGGGCCAAGTTGTACGGCGGAGTGCAGAATCGAGAATTGAGAATCGAGAATGGAGTCGTCGAGCTGGGCTCACGGAGTTTTGTCGCTTTCGCCAACCACACAGGACCAATAACCGACCAAGACTAAAAGCTTTGCTCTCCTTATTACCTGGTTTTTACTTGGCGCCCCGCACACACACGCCCGTGCTGGCACGCACCACCTCCCCCAGGCTGCGGCGTCCACACGAAGGACCTCGCACGAAGGCCGCCCGACGACCGGATATTAGGAAACCGAAGCGAAACGCACAAACTGGTTCGCATTGTCTGAGGTTGGGAGAGTACACAAGAGCGCTCTCTGGGAGAAAAAGCGTGGGAGAGCAGTCCTTCGGGTGAAAAGTTTACCTCGGCTTTTGTTTGTTTCAATTCCATGTTCCTTCCATAACTGTTAGCCATTTTAACGGGTCATGTCTGTAAAAGTTCTGGCAGGACCCTGTTATCCTGAAAATAAAGGGAAATCTTTAGTTAACAGAATCTTAATGATAATGTTAAAGATATTACTATATTTTGAGTCCTACCAGAAGGTAAGGGTTTTGTAAGAGACTTGATAAAAGATAGCCAATTGCTTCTTCATAGACATAAAGACATAAACTAAAGAACATTATAAAATATTACGTATACGACATGAGGTCGTAATTTGAACCAATTTTATGAAGCCACATGTCTTCTTTTGAAGAAAAAATCATAAAAAACAAGCATCAAAAGAAAAACTGCTAATTACGAAAAATTACTTATATCAATTGTTTACCTGCCTATTTATAGAAATTAGGCAAACTTCTAAGGCTTTTATTGTTGGCAATGGCCCCCCTCGTAATAACCCGGACATGTTGTTCGTCAAATGCCTAGTTAAGTCCTCACGGAGCCTGCATCAACAGCATTTCCATTGATAGGGACGACGCAACTTTGGCAAACAAGGAAAACAATAGAAACAAGCGGAAGAACAAGGAGGACTCCTTGGAGCAGCTAGCAGCAAGCGGCAGAACATCGGAGCACACAGAGATTCTGGCCCAGTGAGGCATCAATGGAAAATACCAATAACATCGACATCATCCTCCGCATCATTAGCCCAAACAAAAACTGCTGACTGGGGCACAATGCCAGCAAGCAAATCGGGTGAAGAGAGTTCTTACCCCGTCGATCTGCCGCAATTCCCTCTTTCCTCTGGGCTTTCTGTTCTATCGTAACCCTAGCTCGAGGGGTTCTAAGTTTTTTTTTTATTTTTGCCTTCGTGCTGCACATGCCCCGCTGGCAATTTGAAGTTGAGCCAACGGCAAGTAGGTTTTTCTTTTCTAACCCAGCCCAGTGTAGTACAGAGAGCAAAATAAAGGATACTCAAGACCAAAAGATATACATGAACTGCCAAAAATAAAAATTTTTTTAATGGATTGAGATGATTGAGATTTTTAAGAAACATTAATACGATCTAATTATTTACAGTGCACTTTCTGGCTTCGGCTCATTGACAGTCATAACGCTGAAATGCGCCTCAACTTGAACTAATTTGTGCGCAATTTGCGCGAAGAAAGGCGTCGGAAACAGCAAAGGCAAAGCTATACACTGGAACACACAGATACAGCCAATGAATGGCGAAAGAGATGGCCAAATTGCGAAGGAAAGAGACAACACCATTGTGGAGTTGGGAAAGAATGGCGAGCATTTGCACTTTTACTTAAGCGTAAAACTTTTCTTTGCAGGTTGCAGCCAACTAATTTTGTTTCCTTAGCCGCAAATTGAGAAAAAAAAGTGATACGGAGAAGAGAAGGGAGACAGGACTTTGAGACAGTGAGACATGGAGAAATTGAGACATTGAGGAATAAGAAGAGATTGAAATAATCTTACTGATTGCGTCAACTTTTTGTTTTTATAAAACTTGCTTTGTTTCAAAGTATATTTTCAATAAAGGCTACAATCTCCAGGGTAGATATTTTTTAAAGAATTTGTTTAGTTTAAAATTAAATTATTTCAAGCAGAATATATTACATTAAGCGCCATAAATATTTTTAGGTCATATCTTTTTCTAGGGTATCTTTGGCTTCCATATAAATTTATTTACACCCCTTTGTCGCTTAAACTCGTTGTTTGCTTCTGTTTTCCTCAGAAAATTGCATAAATTTGATTATTTGAAATTTTGTTGTAGGTGAGAAAGTTATGTCGCCTCCCCCACCCATGTCTTTGGCAAGTTGGCTCCTTTGTGAGGCAAATCCTGTCCCTAATTGCCCGCCTTCTCGATGGACTGATTGAATCTCTTACGCTCCACAGGCGGCTTTATTATTTAACGTTTCAATTACAAGCCGACAGAGAGAGACACAGAAGTAGTCCAATTCAGAATCAGAAGCTGGCATGTGAGTGCGGAGATAGAGGGTCCTTTTGCCCGAGTCCTTGAGTCCCGGGGCAAGGACTATTTAGCATGTAAATGCGAGTCAGTGCCAAATAGTTGAGTCGCAGAGTCAGAGCCTCGGTTTTAGTCAGAGACAGTATCTATTTTGCATACAAATGGATTTTCTTTATGTTTATGGTGCGAGTGCGAGCTAGACTGGAAAATAATTTCGCAAATGTTTCATTTGATTACAAAATGAATCTTTTCTTGGATCTTTCAATCTCTAATTGTCCTTTGTGTTGAATCTAAATTAAAGTTTTTGGTTTATACATTTTTTGGCACTTATTTTTCCACGGTATACTATTTCCGCTCATGAAAAATATAAATGGTATTCAACAGTTTTTGTGGCGTAGTTTGAGTAATTAAGGACCTGCCGAAAGAAAATTTCACTTTTCACGAAATATTTGCCGCAGGAAAAACACAATTTAGACTGAAGAAAGCACCCATTGAGCGACTTCACTTCAGGCTCATTGTCGAGGATTTTTAGTGTTGAAAACAATTGAAAGTGTTGTGGCAGCAGCACACACAGTGTGTGCTATGGCGATAAGGGTGGGCCGAGAGAGAGGTCCTGGGTAGCAAACACGACATGCAAACTCATAAATGCGGCCGCATGAAATTGCAGACAGAAAAACACACGCACACCCGCAAACCAGCTCAACCATCCACCCCACACACACACACGAATACAATGCATTTACAACTACAAGCAAAAGAAACAGGATCACAAGTAGTAACTATAACAAAGAACTCGGTCATTTGGGGCACAAAACGCAGCCAAAAGCACGCCCCATGCTGCTAAATGCCATAGAAGGAAAAAAAGTAGCCAGACGAAATAATAAAACTGGAAAAAATGGAGTGCAACGAGAAATCACGCACACAATAAACACACACTCCCTCACACACGCTCTTAGGTGGATGTGTGCGAAATGTTTGCAGTTCAGGCCTCAGAAATGTCAGAAGTGTTTAAGCTTTAAACGCCTTCCATGTTAATTAAAATAGTTGTTATACTTGAAAAGGGTATAATATTAACAAAAAATACATTCAATAAATATTTTAAAATATATGCATTGCTTTTGTTAGTTTTATGAGGTGGTTGAATAAATATTTACTAATAAATCTACGAAAGCATGCAAAATTGCATTGGATCTCCTGCGTAGTTTTAAAAAGTTTAATTTAATATTTTTTAATTGGATCTATCCGATCCTAGAGCGGAATACCTTATACAATTTTTGTAACAATTCTGTAAAAGTCTGCTACAAATCCCCAAAGTAAAATATTTTTTCAATTTGTTTGTCAATTATTCTGTAGGTACCCATCTGAAAATATAGTAGTGTATAGAAAACCCTGTATGGCCCACAGCGATGCCATATCTTTGGTAATTAACGTCCGATCTTAGAGCGGATCGATTATCCATTAATTTGCACTAAAATCTAAGAATTTAATAATTTATCTTTATTTGTACATTTTTTTTATGGGACCTCTTTGAAGGGAGAAACGTGCGAAAGGGTCCGTTTGACCTCCAACAAAGCTTACATCTTTTCTTATATTAATCCGATTGAACAAGGTTAAGGTACCTCGTAGTTCGTAAAAATTGAAGTTTGACTCAGTAGCACTATGCGTTAAAATACTGATTTTATATTTTTATAATACTGATACTGAATAAACAAGACATTTTGTAAATTTATAAAAAATAATGGCAGCTTAATAACTTGGTTCCCTGGAGAGAGCTTGGCGAAGAAATATATTTATTTCAATAAATTCTTACTCCAACCATAAACTGATTAATGTGGAGGGTGATGGCCGCACAATTGTGAGGTTCCGCCGTTCGCATGCTATTTATAAGCCTGCGGCTTTCGGCATTCCAATGCATTGGCTTCAATGAATAATTAAGCGGTTGCCGCTTCCAGGATTAAGAAGCAGCTCAAGCCAACCGCAACCACTCACTCGCACTTGTGGGACTCCTTTGCCACGCCTCCTTGGCGCACACACACGCTTGCACACAGACGTGTCAAGCTAAGAAGTGGCAGGGATATGTATGGGCGGGACATTTTTCACATGTCAGGACATAGCGCATACGCCTCGTTAGCCACGGAACCCAAAACCTGAAAGCGAGAAACGCCATCTAATTTATAGAACGTGGCGGTTATTTCTTTTAAGTGCTCGACAAATAGAAACAACAAACACGAAGCACATTTCGTCACGTCTCCGGCGACCGAGAGCAGCATCAATATTTTTATTTGAATTCTGTCTCCCTTTTCTGTTCCTTTTATTTTGTTTATAATTTATTTGCATTGGCTCATTGAAATGCTGCACAAACCCAGCTCGCCACGAGCCTCAAATAAATGACAATCAAGGGGATCGGGACCAAGATGGGGCAAACGAAGGATATCGTTTTGTGGCTCAAGGATATTTTGAAATGGAAGAGATGGTTAACCCAATATGACTAGGAAAATAGAAGAAATGTTGAGGGACCTTTTTATTAAGATGGTTATTTGATAGATGCTTTTATATAAAATTTAAAATAGATATATGGAAAATGTAGCATACTTTTTGGGGTACAGAACTAAGACTTACTTAGTAAGTACAGCACTAAGGCTCTTGTTTTTAAATCGAAAGTATAGCCAGATATCCTCCAAATTCTATTCACTTTCTCTGCTGTTAAGATAAATGTAAATACTTATTTCACATTTTCACCAAAACACCCAAAACAGTAAAAGCAACAGGAATGGAAAAGGAATAAAAAGAAATGCTAAACGAATTTGAAACATGCAATTTTTGTTGGTCGTGCTGATGCTAAGTTGTTTTTTTTTAGTCCGGGTACCTTGCGATGTCCGTCATAAATTCTCGTTATACAATTTAAAAACATTTGCTAAACACGCATTTCCTGCATGGCAATGCCCAGTGCCCAATGGCCAATGGAATGGCTCAGGGCCCGAAAAACATAACATAAATTTACTTTTTGGCTGCCCAGCGGTCCTCGCTTAGGAGGACTAGTCGACGCCTAAAAAATAAAAAAAGGAAAATACACCAAAATAAAGGACACTCGAACGCCCATGGAGATAAAATTGTCAAAATGTTTGATGAATGCGAAACGAAATGAAAATTTATTTATATATGCTCCTGTATGTGCGAGTGAATGTTTGGATTCCCGCTCCATTTGATATTATTTGGCTTGAATTTTTTAGATATTTTTTGCGCCATAAATAGATCAGGGAAATGTTTGCAATTCTCCACCCTGCCACTTGTCGTGTTTATTTGCGTATGCAAAAAACGTTTTAAGTTAATTTGCCATGAAGTTTTTGGCGATAGCCATAAACCAGGCATTCCTTTTTTTCATTCGGTCTATTCACTTTGGCATACATGTATTTTATACTAGATCGAAAATTGAGCTATTGACATTTGACTTGAATTATTTATGTTATTGGGGAGAAGATATCCTGTCATCGTGCCAGTAACACGACTCCATCATTAACCGCCTCGTTCGCTCCTCTTACTTTTCAAAGAATATTTTTGCTCACCGAAGCACAAAATTAGTGCGAAGCTAATTTACAGACTCGAAGGATGGATGGAGGCCCAAAACACGTGTCGCTTCTCCCACACACTATGTGAGCCCTGAAAAATAGGGAGGTGGCTTATACAGGGGTGAGTACTGTACAGGGTCCTCATGGACAACGTGACGTGCCACTCATCGCCATGAGCCCTGAAAATTTATTAACACATGCCAATCATAAAAAGCGCAAATCGCATTTTCATTCGAACAAAAGCCGTCCAACCAGAAATCGAAACTGAAGGAAAAAGCTAGGGAGCTTGGGGTGTTCCAGGAACCAATATCTTGAGGGGTTTCGCCGAGGAAACATTCTAAAAAATTTTTAAAATAATATATGACTTATCCTGTGACTTCTTAATCAATTAAGGAATACTTTAATCTCGAAGCTCTCCAAATAATTACCAAAAAAAGATGTAAAAAAGGCAAAGTTTTTCCAAAGAATTTAATTTGCGGAATGCCAATCATATTGTGGCATTGGTCTAGGCAGCTCAAAAATTACAGTCACGTTTTCGATTATGAAAAATTTTATTTTCTATATATTTTTTGCTCTTACTTTGGCCATATCCTTGTGCGCCTCCCCTGTGGTTTTTTCCGTTGATTGTAGGTGCAGTGAAACGTTTATTTATTATTTAAAACCCGCAGACAAAGGACAATTTCCACAGAAAATAGTGCCGGAAAGCGCCACAGAGTTGCAAATAGAGGCAGGGAGTTGCAAAAAAAAGTGGTAGGGGTATTGAGTGGAAAACTTTAAAGACCTCCTGCGGTCAGCCGAAAACTGTTAATTGATTTTGTCCCTAGCTGGGGCGGAGTTTCCAAGTCGCCAGGCGAACACTGGGCAATGGCAATCCTTTATCCTTTCCAACTCCGTCCCTTTGTCCACTTTAGATTATTGTGGCTTTTGTGCAGTGGGGCGCGGCATTAGCTCTGAACTGCTTAACTTTCATGCAATTTGCAGGAGCCCCAAAAATCCAAAAAATACAAAAAGGCGACTACTTTTTGGCCCGCATAAATCTCAGGTCCTGGCTGCGGAAAGGAGATAGCGAGTGCCAGAGATCCTTTTGCTTAGACTGCGCTGAACGACAAACAATTTTATTGTGCCGGCCACATGCAACCTCGCCGGCCCACACTTGCAACTTTGGCACACTCACCGCCATATGAGTGAGGTTGGGGACCGGCAAACAGGATATGACTTTCGGACACTCGAACAAATTCTTGGATATCCAGAACACCAAGAGATTTTAATTTTAGGCAGCATATTAAGATATCCACTATTTTGTTAGCTTGAATTAAAGAAAGTCACTTTTTTGTATTCTGATTTCAAATGAAATTCCATAGTTTATATTTTAAAATTTAAATAGAAAATTTCTGTAGGGTATTCCAAATATCCTTTGAAAAATATAGACATTCCCTCACACTTGCACACACAGTCACCAGACAGCCTCACATGCGGTTGCAGTTTTATGCGTTGGCATGACTCCCGGCCACGCCCACTGTCACAAAGGGGCGGAGAGGAGCTGCTGGCCACATAAGAGCATTTCCCAGCACAGCTTGATCCTTTTTTATCTTCTATTTGATTTTCATTTTTAATACGAAAATAAGTTTAGCTTAAAATTGAATTATTTGATTTATTTTTAGAGAGAAAGAAGCGAACAGTCCGGATAGTGTGACAGAGACGGCGATGGGGTTAGAAGGGGGCGGCAAGGGAGTTGCAGATAGAGTCGAAAAGTTTTCTTATTTGAGGCAACCAGGACCCACCAGCCGACCAGCCGCCCCCCGAAAGTGCTTCTCGGCCAGTTCTGTTGGCCAGTTTTGTCTGCGCTTTTGACTTTGAGCATAATTTAATCGGATATTTGTTGCTGTTCCAGCTTCCGTTTGCCAGTTTTATATTATTTAAGTTTTTCAATCCCCCCACCATCCACTACCACCCCCTGGCCGGTATTTTTTCGGTATAGATTTTTCCAGATTCCATTTGACAAGCAAAACTAAATGGAAAATTTTTGTAAATCAAATTTACGTTGCTTTTTGCGGAAAGCATTTTGCCCACAAAATACTCTACATTTTTATTTTTAGTTTTTGTTACGGTCATGGCATGCAGTGCAAAACAAAAGATTTTAATCATCTTAATTAGTTTACGGTTCTGATTTCCCCTCAACGGAACAAAGTGAAACCGAAAAATGCAATAAAAAGTGCACTGTGAGCACATGGATCGACTAGAGAGTTACCTTTCCTATGTTATATAAGGCAATTAAAAGGTGCATTTTTTAAAAAGCAGACTGCATGGAAATACTTATTAGTATTTTAAAAGAAACAGGGTATCAACTGCATAGGGTATCCAAAAGCCAAGACCTAAGACTTAAATCTCCAGCTGCCACTTGCTGGGATGAAAAATTGCTCTGGCAAACAACTTCGCACATGTTGCAGTTGGCCAACTTGCAACTGTCTGTGTGTGCAACGTGTTTGTTAGCCAAATTGAATTTATGACCTGTGGCGTTACACTTACACACAGACACACAGTCCTTGCTGAGAAGCTATTCTTTGGGGGAAGGACCTGCCAGGTGTGTGGCAACAAGGGGGAATCGAGGGCGACATTGTTAAATTTTGCGTTCTAATAGCCAAAGTGTTGCACCTGACAGGGCAGACAGCCGGCAACGAGCCAGAATCAGAATGTGCCATGTCACACTTGACCCAAGCCGAGCTCGTTGACTCTGTTTTTTGTTTTTCAACTCTACGCTCTACATTTCGACTGTTTTAATATGCCAGGACTCATTTGATGGAGTTTGCTTCAAACTACCAGCACGAGAAAACCAGAAAAGCAACAAATTGCCTGGCGGAGCAGGATTTATGGTGAGTTTAGAAAACCGGGGAGAGCCAACCCGAGCCGAGCCAATTAGTTTCCCAGTTATTCATAAAAAACTGAACATCCTATTTAGCATTGCCACATTTAAACCACCTATCGAAAGTAACTTTTCATTACCAGTAATTTTCACACAGAAAACACAGGCAAACTTCGGGCCAAACTCCAATTAATTGAAGCCAACTTAGTGCCGATATGCAATCGACAATTTGGGGCAAATCCCACGAGGTTCACCTTTAAGTGACTTCTGCACTCGGTATCCTCCCCCACACAGGACCTTCTATCCTCGTTTCCATCCTTCTCCACTCATGCCATGCCCAGGGGTCCTGCAAGGTGGCAGTCATCCTCAATATGTTGTCCACACCCAAAAAGTATCTATTGCCCGGCTTAGGATACACCTCACAGAGTATCCTCCATGTGCATAATTTCCACAACTTGGCCAGGAAAACCATGAGGGGATGCGGGGGTTGTGTTAGTGGCAGGTAAGTCGGAAAACTTATGCGCGAACCAAAGGCATTTGGAGATACCATTTGTATGCATTTGCCTAACTGAGCCTGGCTCTAAGCACGTTCCTAGATCTATGAGCAAAGGCACTGAAAGAAATGAATCGAAAATTGTAAGGACCATTAAAATGTATTCATTACACGCTATCGTAGAAAAAGTTTAACTTATAACCCTCCCTAGAACAAGTATTTGCTTCTCTCAGTGCATCCGACTCGAGTATCTTTGTCTTGGCTCCTAGAAGACCTCGAGTCCTTGTCCTGACTCGACCCATTCAGGACCTTGCCTCGTGTATGAGCTGTGTTTCGGGCTCATTGTTGATATCAACACAATTTAGTGTCTTAAACATGCGACCCGAGTTGCCGTTGTTCCTGTTGCCGTTTCCAGTGTGCAGTTTCACCTGCAACTAGGAAGAGCTTTAGCTAAATACCTGCCACTGCAACCTTGTGCCGCCTCCTGCCACCCCCATCCCCTTCCTGACATTTCATGCCTAAGCAAACAAGCCGCACACATTCACATGCCCACATGGTCGCATAGTCCGTGCACCTGCATGGAAAACAAAATGAGTTGCATGTTGATTAAGTCACCTGTACACACTTTTGCACAAGCAAACAGTACAGTCTGCTGCTCCCACGCAGGTGGCTCGGAGAGGGGCCGGGCAATGGCAGGGGCAGGTGGCACAGAAGGTGCAGCACATGTTGAGAGCTTTCTGGCTTTAGCCAGGAATTGTTGCTTTTTATGCAACATCTGCAGCATTGCCTGCCTCCGGTACCCCCAATGCCTCCCAAGCCTCTGTTGCTCCTGCAGCCTGCTAAAAATTGCTTCATTAAGTGTTTCTTGTTGGTCCCCAGTAGATGTGTATTAGTAACGCTTTTATGCTAATGTCCTTCGAAGGAGCAAAGGCCGCAAAAACCAAAGACTGCACCAAACGCACTTATGCAGGGAAAAAAAAAATGTAGAGCTAATTTTTGAAACTAAATTGAGAGCGAATAAATCCAAAAAAACTAAATAGCCTTTACTCAAAAATAGGACCTAATAAATAGAATAAAATATCCTTTTCCAATTCGATGTAAACTTATTATTAGGAGTTTAAAAAAAACTTTAAACCTTAATCAACATAAAACTGAAACCATTTCAAGAATAAATTGTATTAAAAATATGATTGTTGGAAAACTTAATTACTTCTCTGCTTATATATCCTTTCAGCTAACTTTATCTTTTCAGCTAAAATCTTTATTTATCCTTAGTTCTCTTTTTTTGGCCTCTAGTCCAAAGATATACAACGCCCTAAATCTTGGATGCACTTCCTCTGGCATCATCTCTGTGCTTTTTGACTTGACGTGCAATTTATTTTGCACTATTTTTCAATTATTTAATTTCCTCTCGAAACGAAAAGCACACATTCACCCATCCAGACACACCGCATCTAGGCCGTAAATGAAATGTAAATTGAAAATTCAGCATCTGCTTAGCAATCAAGATGGAAACGAAAGAAGAAAGGACTCTTTGCGCTGCAACTCTTTGTCCTTGCTTGTTGTTTCAGATTCTGCTTTTACCAATTAGGGAGATATGACACTATAAAATGCACTAACTCCTAGTGGTAATGGCTTTTTTCTTCTAAAAATACGAGATGTTATAGTTTAATTTATTAGAATTTGGAGAGAAATAATATAACAAAAAAATAAGTTAAATTTTTATTTCCTTGTCTTTAAGGACTCTGACAAAGCCTACCCTTTCCGCTTCTGGTCCTCACGCTTCCTACTCCTTTGGCAGCTTCTAATTGTCTCAATTTGAGCAGCCACACAGTTTCAATTAGGCGCATTGCACATTGCCTTGACGATTACCTCCGCCCCCACTTTAGAATGTCTGACTTGCCAGCCGCGACGTCCCCCCACACCACCTGTCAGCAAGCGCCTTTAATTCATTCCGCACCCAATCACACACACTCAGCCAACCAGCACATATTTGTGTATGCAAATTTTTCAAGCTATTTGCTGTGAAATTATGCCAGTCGCCGTCGACGCAAATACGCGTCTAATAAAATACGCAACAAACTATGCGATGCCTGAGTGATGAGGCAGCCAAGCGTTTGCCATAATTTATGTTGCGGTAAACCCGCCAACCTGCTACGCCTCACCCCTCACCCCCCTCCTGACCCGTTTTACCTTTTCATCGCTAGCCGGCTGCCGGGGATCCGGGGCTGTTTATATTGCTTATTTAATATGTGCACGGTTGCCTGGATCAGCGGCAGCAGCCACATCACAACAGTTTTCATTGAGTTATGCCGCTCATTTGAAGCGTCAGCTTCGTAGCTTCGCAGCCATAACAATGGCCTCATTGCAGGAGAAAGCCCGCCACACCACCCCAGCCCGCCAGGACTTCGTGTACAGGAACCTTAAATAGTGGCGCGTGTCAATTTAGACCAGGAATATCGCATAATGGCATCCATCAGCAGCTGCCAGCTATTCGTCAGGCGGTTTGCTTTCCAGCTAATATTAGTTTTTGTGGTTAGGATTACTTTTGGTGGAAAGGAAATTAAGTAAGCACAGGAGTGTTGTTTCCAAAACAAAGTTATTATTTTTTCCACAATATTCTCTCCTCATGGTATCCATATCACTTCACATTAGTTGAGAAACTGAATAGCTGACAAAGTTCATTGAAGTTATTGACAAAATGCAGCGAGAATCTTTGAATACTTGAACGAACACCTTGCATATCAAATAGTCCTGCATCCTGCTCCGCCCCCACGACTCTTTATGCATGTGTTTGTATTTTTTTTGCCGAGTATCGCAACAACTTTTGTCCGGCTCTATCAATGGATGCTTCTTATCAAACATTCACAGCCAGTTGGCAAGTTTCTATGGCAGCCGAAGACGCTGCAAAAGAATTTTAACGTTGCGTAATATCCACCATACACTGGAACGTTTAAAATGAGTTTTATCCTTGAAAAATATTTCGGTTGTGTGGAGATTGTGTGGAGATTGTGTGGAGTACAAGTACTATTCTAAAATCATTTATTAAAATTAAAATTTTAATCTTTAAAACGAATGCGATAAACCTTTTATGTTTTCAAGACAATTCAAGCTTGCATCTTGTATCATACAGCATCCAAAAATATTTGAATAAATCTTATACATTTTCGAAAGTGTATATTGGTTGGTTTTCTGCATCCTTCGACTATGACGTGGCAAAACGCAGCCTAACTGGCTGGCAAGCGAAACTTGGCGAGCTCAGTTCAGTACGGTTCGGTTCAGTTGGGTTCAGTAAGTTCGGTTCGAGTTCAGTTTCAGTTCATTTTTCATTCATTCAAAGCAAGCCAGACAGCGGCAATGCAGCTGCTGTTGTTGTTTCTTGAAGGATATTCCCTTAAAAACAGCCCGATACCCTTAAAAGAAGTAAATAACACCATTAGAAAACTTTTAAGACATAACTATTAGTATCATTATTTATGAAAGCTTTTAGAGCTAACTTTTATTTTAGATATCGCACACAAGAAAGAGTATCCCTAGCATCGGATACTCTGAAGACAGTCTCCTTTTCTTATTTCGCTGCATTCTGCTCTTTTTAGACTTGGTGGTCCTTTGTGCCTCGGCTGCTTTTCATATAACAACAATATTTTATGCTCAGCTGTCTGGCTTTTTATGCATTTGCCCGGCTGCCTATGTGAAAAATTACAAAAAGCCAGCAAGTAGTAGTGGCCAAGTGGCGGGAAACCAGGCTGAGAGCCTGGGAGGATTCGGGAGGAGGGCAGAAGAAAGTGGCCACAGCCGCAGAGACGGCACGGCGTCTAGGGCCAAGTGTTTGCCATGCACTTGACTGTGTTATTTTTGCCTCCTGTCCGGACCCGGGCCCGACGCATAAATCAACCTGCTGCAAACACACAAACACTCTCCCAGCCAAGGCGTGTACACATAGAGATCTCTGTAGAGGAGACCACCCCTTGACAGGGATCGGGATAACTATTAAAGCGAGTGGCGACCCCTTAAAGATGAGCCTGCAATCGGATGCGACAAATTTTATTGAGCATTTGCTCAATGATGCAGCATAAAATGACAAAGGATGGGACAAGCCAGAAGAAAAGGATATTTGGCAAGCTTATACTAAAGAACACGGAGCTTGAGCTACATTCTTTAAAATGTAGAATATTCCCAACTCATTTTCCCTCCCAGGACCCATTAAAAAAGTTTTCACAGAGGGAGGTGCTTCTGTCAACTCACTGCTCCTTCGCTTATGCTGGCAAGATGGAAACATGAAATGGGTTTGGTTTAATTTTCCCGAAAAACAAAACAAATCTCTGCAAGATAACTCCAGGAAACTTGTGCTCTATTTATCTCCATTACCTATCCGCCATTCATTAAGATATGTGTTCCTTTTAATTGGGACACAGCCAAAACTTAAGCGCTGATAAAACTACCATCAAGCGCAGGTTTTCGCTTCCAGGTGAGTCTTAATGCCAGTTGCCAGTTACCAGTTATGGAAATACAACACCCAATGTCCTTGGTCCCGGTCCTGGTCGCTTACCATTTATTTTAGCTTAATGCGGTCATTATATCAAGTTTTCTGTTCCAGGGATATGCTTGGTAAGTCAATCTCATATGGCTGCCGTCACAGCAACCGCCAGGGAGATAGCACAGGAATCAACATATTATTACACTTGGAAGTATGTTTTCTTATTCAAAAATATATAATTTTTTCTTGAATTATAATTAAATAATAACGATTATTTCATAATCTTAGCTTTTATGTATTTCAGCAAAGATAATTATAACAAGTACTTCTCAATTTCTTACCATAATTTAGTCTCCAACCAATTTTTTTTCGTAAGTTTTCATTACAATTTTTCCCCATATTTTTCCACTGTTTATGAGATTTTTAATGATAGTAGAAATTTGATGTTCGAGGGTTTTGGTGGCTGTCCTTGGGCCAAATGGGGTTTAGCTGGTAAATATGCCAAAGAATCATAATCAGGAATATGGTGATTCCACCTTTTACTTTTATGATTCCACCTTTTAGCTAGGGTTGTTGGTTTTTAAAAAAATATCGTATTGATGATATTTGCAGTGAAAAAAACATCAATCGATAATATTAAGAAATATCACAAAAAAAAATCGATATATCGAGTATTTTTGATATTTTTTATGGTCAGCTAAAATTGAAAAAAGCTTATTTGTAAATTTAAAAAAGGTTTTAATATGTGTTTTCATCCGCCTTGAACTGAAAATAAGAGCTATTTTTTATTTAAAAAGTGAATTTAAAAAACAACAAATATTTATACCCACTCTCAAGCAACTTTTATTTACGTTATTTGAAATAAAAAATAAGAAAATTATTAAGAACATTGTATTCAAATTTAATTATAAAAAAAACTTAATATAAAAAAAAAAGTTTTTTAAAACTTAATTAATCTATGGAATATGTACTAAATAATGCTAATTACCTAATTATCTTATTTAATGCTCCTAATTACTCTTAATTACAAAACAAATCTTTCTTCAATGATTTAAAAAAAACTCTTTCGGTTATATGCTGGTCTGTCATTCGACTACGGGAGTCACAGACAATACATTTAATGGCAGAAGCCAACCGTTCAGATGGAACCGTACTTCCAGGCGTGATAAGATAACTTAATGCCAATTTCTGGCTTAAGAGTGACCAAACATAAAATATCGGAAATACCAACTCAAAAATATTATTATCGACTACTTTTGCCCAAAAAATATTCCGATAATAATATTTTTTTAAGAGAAAATATATCGATATATTGATATTTTGATATATTTCCGACATCCCTACTTTTAGCTTACTTTAAGCCAAGTCAAGTAGTTGTTATCTTTAAATTTTACTAAATGATTGGGAATTGAACTGTTTAAATCAAATACTGTAATGTATCCTCTTAAGGAACTCCATTTTCCATTCTCCATTAATGCCAGCGGCTTTTGCCGATTCTGTGTAACTGGTTGTGGCCACTTGTTTAATTTTGTGCTGAGCATTACGCTTAATGCGTTTACACAATAACCATGCCTGGAGCCCCCTTAGCCGACGCCCTACTAATGGCCTTATAATTACTGTCCACGTCCGACGAAATCCAGCAGCGACGAGAGCCGGAAAGAAATTGGCCCGAAGACCAAAGTTAACAAGAAACAGAAAAATAAAATGAAAATATTGCTACATAGGAATGCAGCAAGTTTCATTAAATGGTCGAATTATGTACTCACTGGTAGTGGTGTGTCCTTTCGATTCTTCCACAATTTTCTCTTCCAACTACAATTTTTTTCTGGATGGGATTTCTTTTTCCCCAAACCGAGGCCAAGTGTTGGCAAGCATCAGAAAGTTGCCTGCCGCGGACAGCCTTGACTTGAGCAGAGTGCCGCCCAGAAACGGATGTGCGTTTTAGCTTCAGATATGGCCAAGTCCTTTAGCTCGAAGTTTTTGATACCCTATACCTTACCCTTAATAGAAATAACAATTTTATCCATTTTTATTTAATATATATATTTTAATGACTATGTATATCACACTTGCAAAATTTATATATTTCTAGAAGTTATTCTTATAAGCAGTTATACCGTAAAATATCCTAGAGATACAGAAGCTTCTTACCATTTTCCTAAGTTGCATTGAAAATGTGGGGGCGTGGCACCTATCCACAGAGCTGGCCACAGTTTTCAAATAAGAAAAATGACTTTTGCATGCATGTCCTCGGGTGGATATAGATGGAAATTCAGAAATTCAGGGGACTGGGTTTGCATGAAAAATGCATCTGATGGAAATTTTCACGCATAGGAAATAGACAAAAAATACTCCGTATATGGTATGTTAGTTTCTGACAAGTGCCGACATAAGTGGCGGAATACAATGGATCTAAAAATGATTCCCAAGCCCTCTAGACTCCCTCTTTAAGATATAAACTTTTCTGGCTTAAAGCAATTTGTGTCTTTAAGAGCCAGGCTAATGCAGTGTTCATTTTCTTCCAGCCGGGCCATCGTATTTTGAAGGGGAGTGGGGCAAAGATTGTGGGTGAATGGTTTGTGGCGCCTCGAGTTGCTACCAAGTTGACTGCACGGTTAGTTGGATTCGTGTGGAGCGGAGCAGACCGGAGCTGAGCGTCTCCATTGTCATTTTGAATTTGTAACAACATGCGCACACGACAATTTGCATTTCCGCTTGCCAATGGGATAGTTTTTCAGGCATCCCAGCTTTCCGCTCCTTAGCCCAAACCCTTCCCAGTCCGAGTCCCAGTACCAGTCCCAGGGGCTGGGCATTTGTTTTGGGTTCTTTAGGGGGAATTTCGTTTCACTTTTGTGTGCATACCATATTCCTGTCCTGGCACACGGACCTTTAAAGATGCAACCGAGTTGCCAAACGGCAAAGAAAACCAAGCAAATTGACAAACAAAGATGCACTGAAGCCGAAAAGGAAAAACAACATGCTAACAAACACATAGACAACAGCGAAGCCCAGCCAGTAACCCAGTTGACACTGTGGAAAAAGTTAATTTGCATATGAATTATACTTTATACTTCCTTTGAAATAAAGAAACATATCAGCATATGAACCTTCGAAAAAACTTCCCCCTCAAACATAAAATATACAGTTCAATTAATCCTTTTAAATAGGATATTTTTTTCACTGCCTTTTGGGCAGTTTATAATTGAACTGTGGCCCAGTCGAGCGAATCGAATGGCCAAACGACTGTCTGGCTATACGAAAATAATGAAAATGCAACTTAATTTCTTGCCCAAAATGCAGAACACATACCCCACACACACTCACCCACGCACCACATGCACATTAACAACAAAAACACCAACACAACCAGGAGGGGATATCCCTGACAATTTTTGGTGTAGATGGACATGCAGTCTGGCTTTGTTTCCCATCCCCTGGCTAGCCCGCTTTTGTGGTTCGATGTGCATCAATAAAATGTTGGCATAAAAGCTTTGAGCCGGCCCATAAACTGGGCCCACGTTGCGTATGCTTAATTTGTATGCAACGAAAATGGACAAAGACTTTGGTTGCATGATCCAGGACAACAAAATGCCGCAACTAAAGAAAATAGTTACCCTAAAGCTAGTTTAATGTATATTTTATAAAATTAAATGGGTAGATATTTGCTTTTCAAAAAGTCACCTGAAAATAAGACCCTTAAAGCATTTTCTTTCAAAACCTCCTCAACCGAAAACCTTCAGGAAAACACACCAACGCCGGCAGGACATCAGTAACCCTGACACTGGACACAATGGACACTAACTAACTGGTAGCTCTGATTTGAATGTAATGACTCTGTAGGCTTTCTGTGGAGCATCCCTCTTTTTTGGAAATCAAATGCAACCTCATCCACTCTACAGAAAAAATCGTGCAACAATTTGCGGCTTTCTGGGGGGAGACCCTACGCATAGTTTTCGGTTCTCAATTGGAAGACCTCAATCATTTTTTGTGCCTTTTGAGTTTGAATTTGATTTGGCACAGCTGGTTTGGGTTTGGGTGTGTGTGTCTGCCTTTATGGCTGCTTATTGGTTTCAGCCAACAGGCCAGGTAGCCACCTAGGTGGCTAGGTGGGCCAAAACCAACTAACAAACAAAAAACATTTTATGAGCTTGTTATTGTCGTCGTCGGCCACGCCTTTTGTGCAGTCCATAAAGTTGGCTTTTATTGCTTTGTCGTGTTGCCGTGCCGCTGTTTTTGGTCAACTCCTAATTGGAAGTTCTAAATTTCATTGTTTGGCTCTTAAGCTTCAATTGTTTGCGGTTCGACTGGTCATAAATATTGAGTGCCTGCGGTCCTTTGAGTGGCCATTCCTCTAGTTTTATTCCATTCATGACTGACATGCATGAACACTGCGGTGACTGGCCAATCAATCGAATTGCCCGAAAGGTCCTGCCCCCATAAAAGGTGCCCGAAAGGACTCCCTCATTCATCAGACTTAGCTATTTATTTCTCTAGCATAGAATGCAAGGGAAACCAATTTTTATCCTACTTTCGGTTTCTCACTCTCAAAAGGAACATTTTACCAATTTGGTTGGCTAATGTAAATCAATGACCTCTTATTAAAAACTTTGAGACCCACAAATTGTCTGGCTCGCTAAACTTTTGAACTTCCCGCCCAGGCAGTGGCCAGTTCCCACTGAAAAGGTCCTTGGCGTGGGTGGCTGGTTGGGTGTGTTGGATGGAGAAACCTCTTGGCCTCACAATGGTACGCTCTTTGCTATTAGCGCACAAAAGTCAACAAACATGCTGGAAGCCAAAGACGTCCAATCCAGGGCCCTCTTGAAAATAAGAAGGAAATCAGGAAAAGTAAGCAGTGCGATAATGGAAACGAATAGTAAAATATCCTTTAAAAATATAAGTCTGAAGCTAGATATATACAAAACTATGGAGATGAATCATATAAAGAATTTAATTAAAGATTTATTTAAGATTAAATATTTCTGATCTTTTAAATCAATATCCTAATAACGCTATAGATTACGTGGTACAAGAGCAAATTCCGCCGAGTAATGCCAAGAAAACTTTTTAATTTGTAGGCAGCTGCTTTGGCAAAAGGGGGAAATGGAAAATGGAGAATAGAAAAAATGAAAAAGCATTGGAAAAGCATTGCTGGCATTTGATTCGTGGTGGGCGGAGGGGTATAATGTGCTCGGCCACTTGAGTCGGACTTCCGACTCAGAATTTTGTGGGCACGCAAATTCTGTTTGCTCGAGTGTAATTTCTTAAGTAAAAGGTAAACATTTGGGGAGCTGTAGCTGTAAGTGTGGTGTACGCGATGCAAATGACAGCCAACTGGCGTTGGACGGTGGGTGAAGCCGGAAGCCAAAACGCCCACACACAGCCCACAAAAAAAGTAGTGACGTCAAAAGCAGGAGCACTCAGTGGATACGTAGATCCCATATTTGCCACAAAATGTATCAATTGACAAGCAAACATAAAATAAAGTTTATTAATGTGGTTTTATTGGCTCTGAGATTTAATAAATATTTAATAAATAATAAAACGGAGCTCTGGCTTTTCATTCATTTTATTTATCAACAAATTAAATTCGTGTGGGTATTTGTGTTGCAATTTCTGCTATTTATGCATTGATCAAAAATTTGTTTACCTTGTAAGCCAAACTGCAAACACTTTAGACATTAACAACAACAACAGTTGAAGGGCCAGCAAGGACACGATTACACCAAACAAATCAGGATAAGATAGGCACAGACACACAGACAAACATAAATACAACCGAAGGCAGACGGAGATACACTCACATCTTGCATAGATTTATGTTGTATGGCTCACTTAAATATACAAGATTCAATGAATTTTCAATTAACTTTGATTGGCACTTTTCCTTCTACGGCACTGAGTCCTTCAGTCGATGGATGCTATTGGATGTTTGCGGTTGATCCTGCCAGACAGGGCCAGGAACAGGAACGAGGGCAAGAAAAGCGAAGGAACCGGAAAAGTACCGAAACCGAGAACCAGAAAGCAAAGGCTAGGGAATTGAGGTATTCAAATGATGGACTGGCAGCCTATACTTGGCTATTTTAGGCAAAAATTGTCATATATATAACTACACTGAAGGAAAACTACATTCATTTTAAATTGTTTAACTGTTTAAATGTTTTAGTGACCATAAGGTTTTAGTCAGCTCTTAATAAGTACTACTTTCAATATTATATTTTATTCATATATATTTGAATAATTTTGTTCAAGTGCTTGTTTAAACCATCAACCATCTGTAACATGGCCTTTTGGTTTTGTTGTTTGCTTCGGTAATTCCGCATCAGCAAGCCATGTCAAGCTCAAAACACACAGAAATAAACAAACTGCAACAACAACTACAACCGACAACAGACAAACACGTTAAGGATAACAAAAACATTGACATTACAAAAATTTGCCAATAGTTTGAAATACGTAGCTTTATGTTGCACAAAGCGATACAGAAAAAGGCAAAATTTTACGATAATAACAATAATCCAAAGGCAAATAATACATTTTGTTAAAGTTCCTGCTGGCCTCTCAAATTTACAATTTTTGCAACTGGCATCCTTTTAAAATCAATGACATTGAATCGAATTTGAAATTTCCGAAAATTAAATCACAATTGTGAGCTTATGGTAAGCTTAAACTAAATAAAAGAGTTCAACCAGGTGTGAAAATTACTTGAAAGTTAATTTAAATATTTTAGAATCTACCTTAAATAGACTTTTGACAAGTGTCCCCAATTCAGCAAGTAATGATCCTCTTTTCTTTGGACTTGTCGCATGGCCATTGTCAAAACCCGATGTTCTAATTAATCCCATGCTGTTCTCATAACAGAAACACACACTGGCCCACACAGGCCCTGCATCTAAAATACAAAAGGCCTGCGTTGCTACTCAATTTTTTACGCTTCAAGTTCAGTCCGGGTACAAAAAACAACAAGGACGAAATAAAAAACGGAGAAAAATCGGCTGCAGCAGCAAATATTAGAGGCACACAAATGCCAGCAATCAAAATGCAAAGCTGTAAATAGAAAAAAAAAATAGAAAAAAAAGAGGCGTACGGCAGAGGGAGGGAGCGAGCGGGCGAGGTGCGAGCGAGAGGGAGAGTAGCTCACAAACAAACTACGACACGCTTGGCAAAAGGCTTATTAAAAACGCATAAAAGAAAACGGCACGTTTACAAAGCAGGCTCACACACACACACACACGCCAAGCGCACATGCAACAAACACGCACACATGCAGGACCTCTCACACTCACACCCGCCACACACACACATATGCATGGGGCACTCGGGCGCATAAATCCGCGCTAAATGAGTTTAACACTTGGCTTAATAGTTTGGTTTTATGAAAGCAAAAAAAAAAGTGGTAGAAATGAAAAACCAGCAGGCAGAGGGGGTGCTCGAGGGGGGCAGAGAAAAAAGAACACGAGCACGGAAGAAAAAAACAAGCTGGCAGGGGAAAATAGGATCCATAGCATACTTTTATGCGCAATAGAAAACTTGCAAATCGCTTTTTGTTTTCATTGCAGGCCGAGGATAAAACCGGCAGAACGAGGAGAGTGTGCCAGGGGGGTGTCCTCAGAGCCAGGCGCCTTTGAGCTTTTAGCCCGGCTTAGTTTGTGTGCAGTTTTTGTTTTTATTTCTATTAGTAGACTGCCTTGGTCCACTGCACTATGGGGAATTTGGCCGATTTCATGGTATTAATTAATAAATTTTAAACTAAGTAAGATTTTTCGAAACGGTTTTTTTATTATTGTTATAGACACCGATAGGAATGTTTTTAGAAAAATGGGCGTGGCTCCGCCCCTTCCCTGACGAAATATTATTTATTAACTATTAAACTAAACAAGATTTTTCGAAACGGTTTTTTGCATTAGGCTTATGAAGATCGTTGGAAATATTTTTTGGTAAAATGGGCGTGGTTCCGCCCTCCCATTTGGATAAATTAATCAATAACTGTTTAAACAAATAAGATTGTTCAAAACGGTTTTTTTTTATTATTCGCCCTCCCAGGACTAGAAACAATTTTTTTTTATTTCAAATAGAAAAATTGATAAAGTGAAAACCAAATAATACACTAATAAGTTTATCAAATATTTTCATTCTCAAGGTCTTCGTCAGACATAAAATAAAAATCGTCAATTTCATCTCCAATTTTCTCAATTTGATCCTGGCCTTCAAAATTGCACAATAAAAGGCTTAAAACTTCTTAAGGAAGTTCCATACTTTTATGCTTCCGAATTCGCTTCATAGGGTTTGTTGAAGAAATAACAGGATCAGAAGTATCTAAGGCTCTGTTGAAAACATCCATGAAATTATTAACACGACTATGCTTCCGTGCGTTATGCAGTCAATCTTCTTTATAACTTTTTTTGCGTGCTTCCGACGCTTCTTCTCCAAAACAGCCAACGGGAAGTATTGTATTTTCCATAATTTGCCTTGAGTGGACAATTATTTTGTGAACAGTTGCCGTCATTGCAACCATGGATAACAATCCACAATTTGTTCCCCAGTTTTAAAACAAAATTGTTTAAATTTCTCCAAATCAATTGGCAGTTGACAAGACAAGAAAATGAATATAACTCTTAAGTTCCGAATTTGCAGCCAATTTGCAAACTTCTTCTCAAAATATTTTTTTTTTTCTCTTGCATATCTTCCATTTACCATTTATATTTAGGCAAAATAAGCTATTCTTTTTCAAATTGTTTTTGTGTTTTACAACATCCATGTTTCAACTTATTTTGCTCGAAATAAAATACAGAATTGATCTTTCTTGGTTTGAGTTCTTCGTCTTCGTACGCCATACTTCAAAAAGCTCCGCGTTCGAAAACTCGAAGACACCTGACAAAAAACGAAATTACGCAGATTGTGCGCATTTTTGCACATTGAGACAAATTTCCTTTTATTCATAATTAATGGCTCTACGACATATATTAAACTTACACTGTTGCAACGATATGTTTTTTTTGTAAGTCTACGTAAAGTTAATTTTTTTTTTCAAAAAATTACCTTTTAGACCTGTTTTAAAATTGACTAAATATTATTAAGACAGGCACATAGCAAAATATTAGTACACAAAACATTTAATACAAGCCAGTATGATTGTTTTCCATCATAAATTGAATTAATAACTTGTTTAACTTTTAAGTATCGCACTTTCAAAGTAGCTAACCAAAAACTGCCTCTTCTCAAACACGTGCCTTTGGGCTGCAACAGCTGACTTTAACAGTGCAAAGCTTTAAAAGTGCACTGTTTATTAATATTTTTGGTATGGAGTCATATGGAGCCATATGTTTTTAATATGTTTACATAAAAAAAACCCAAATATTTAAACTTTGATAAAATGACTAAATACCATGAAATCGGGCAAATTCCCCATAGTGCACTGGCTAAATGAAAAGTTGCAAGTGGGCGGGACTTTGTCCCCAGAGTCGTCGTTGCGAAAATAAACGACTTTTTTCAATGAACAAATCGCTCTTGGCCAGAATTTGTTGGCCAGCGCAACAAAAGGACTCATTATGCATGGCTGATGGGGGGTTACGCTTAAAAGAAGGGTATGTTTGATGTGTAAATTGATCGAACTTGTGGTAGCAAAACTTAATTTGTGTTCAGAGCCATTTCATAAAAATTTGTTTCAATTATCCTGAAAGTCTTTAGCTTTTCCAGAGTATGTTAGAGGCTAGGTATCAGAAAAGTCGTCCAGCGATAGCAAATGCCGTAAATATTTAACTTACCCTCGCTCACACACATACGCTTGATGCAGCATGTGGCAAGAGCAAGTCAGTAGTTAATATTTTACAAGCTTTTTACTTTCAACATAATTACAGTTGCGGTGTCTGGCGGCACGCGTTCCACGCTCTCCGTCCATGCACTTTGAAAAACTATTTTCACATGGAAAGTCAGTGGCAAGAAGGGCAAGGACCAGGAGGTACAGGGAAGACAGACACACATGCTGGGCACATACATTATTTAGCACAGCACTTGGACAACATTAACGTGTGTAGCCCCGGCGCTGAGTGCTGCCTTCTTGGGTGCTCCTGGCTGGGCCGAGAACCTAAACGGATGTACCTCACCTTACGCCGTCTGAGTCCTGGGCAAGGACACGCTCACACTGCCGCAGAAAAGTGCACCTGGTGTGCCTAGGTCTATGTATTTATATAAGTATTAGCTGACATGCACTATAAAAATAAAGGAGGATCTTAAAAATGTATTTACCTTCGTTGTAAATAGAGAAATAAATTATTTTTGTAGGAACTTTATAGTTTTCTTCGCTGTATATATTATTAAATGTAAGTATTGTTTTCAGTGCCTAATATATTTATCCCTATAATGCATATTTAATTTTTCACCTTTTTTCTTTTCCATTTCCCGTATATTTTATTGGTAGCACATCCTTTGCCAAAGCAGCCTGCATCAAGTCTTCTTCTCTTTTTGTAGCCTGTTCTCTTTTTCGTGGCTTGTGTTTTTTTAATATTGTGTTTACCTTTGCTACTTTACGTTTAAGTGCAGCTGCACAAAATATTCCTTGGAACAAGAAAAAAGGACATCCCTAACAAGCAAACAAGCGATGACAACCCGTGAAAGGTTTTTCGTTGCCATCTTTGTTTGTGGGTGCCCGGGATGCTTTGTTTTGGTTATTACTTTCTGTTTTTGTGTGGTTACTGCACAAATATTATTCATACCGAAAGCTTAAAAGTGTGCAACGCGGCATTTTATTATTAATATCAAGAATATCAGAAAAAATTAGATTTAAAAACTCCCCGTTCCTCGCCAAAGGCCCTCTTCCATACGACAAACTTGAAAGTTTTTCTCTCCGGCTATTAAAAATTAAGCATAAACAATGGGCCATGAATGTGCGTAAGGACCTCCTCCTATATCCTTTATACTCCTTCCCAAAAAACGTTTGTGTAAATCTTTACAGCTAACAATTAAGTCGCATAACGAACGTATTTTGGGTAGTTATGGATGGTTGGGAAAAAAGACACAAAAAGAGGAAAACTTTTTATTACCACACACTTGCGGGCTTTTCGGTAACTTTTCTGCTGCTTCCGATAAGCAGCTCTGGCAGTGCGAAAACTTTCCCATATAAAATCCCCCACTGCTTACAGCGACAACAAAAACAAAGCTGCCTTCGAGCCGGCAACTGCAAGCCGAACTGTATCTGAGTGGCAGTAAGCAAAAGTAACTAGCCGGAGTGAAAGACAAGCCCGGCCGCAACCAAAAACCGAAGCCAAACTACAGCGACAATTAATTTGGTTCCCCTTCCTTACAAAGTAAAAAAAATCCTGAAAATATCAAGGAAAGCCAATGGAACGTGCCGGTTCTGGGGTGTTATCATTATGGAACATCTTGTACCATTTAAATAATTACGAACTAACCGAAAACCCCCCCTGAAACAAAAAAAAAACACTACGCATTGCGTGACATTCAATGGAGTTCGGTTTCCTTTTTGGCCTTGGGTGGACTCCAAAATTAACAAACTAAACTTGTTTTTATTATCCCCCATATTTGTTTATAAATAGTTTGTACTTTGACATTGATAAGGCACCAAACTAATAGCTTCCAGATAGGTGAGGTTAAATGGTTGCCGGAAAAAAAGCGTGAGTTTTGGCCAATTAGCGGAGGAAATTAGTGGAAATTTATAATAGGTTTATTAAGATAACTTTAAGATTGTTTGCCCTAAGGCAATTGTTTTAAATCAGTTCTAGGAACTGGGTAGAAATACACCCAAAACATTATTGCTAGGTATCCATCCTTTAAATTAAACGTGTCCTTCCAATCCATGGATGAACTGTCTGGTTTAATAAAGCTCTGTAGGATATTTTAATACCGAATCGACAGTGTCGGACAAAAGTATTGCACTGGCTGGCCCCGAAACCTCGATTCTTTGTTGTCATTTCGCTCTACTGATGCATTTTTTGCATTTAAATTTTTTGTTGTTAATTTTTTTTGTGTTTTGTTTGTTTATCTCTCACTTTTTTTAGGTTGTCAGGCGAGTGATGCTCCGCTGGCTGAGGCCAATTTATCACACAGCTTGCCCCAATAGATTTAAATTGTCACATCGTTTGTCATGTGAAGGCAGCAACTGCAGTGGCAGCGAGTGGCGAAAAAAGGGCAGGGCATCTGTGCTGGTTAGGCAGGTTTGTGTGAAAAATATTGTTTATAATTTATTAATTATATTTCACAACCTACAAAAAAATTATGAACAGTAATTAGGCAGATGCACTCTTGTCAAAACTAATTATCATGTTGCGAAATAATTTGTCACACGAGTGCCTTTAAAAACGTCTAATTAATCATCCAAGAATTTGCACCAATTAATATTTTTACTATAAACTCCATACAATAATTCACTCCGCACTCTATCATCGATTTCATTCCTAATCAGACCATTTCAATTGGCCATAATACGAAAACTAAATAATAAAATAATTTATGCGGCTCACCGAAGTGCAAACAAAAAACAGAAGTGCGGCGGGCAAGTGGGGGAAATTAATGGAACGAAGAGTGAGAGCATTTGGAAAATCCCCCAGCAAACAATTGAAAACTAAAACGTAGCAAGTGTCTCTGAGCTATACAGCTGGGATTTTCTATATCTGTCTATATCTCTCCCCTTGCCACTGTGTGTGTGCGCCTGAAAATGTGCTAGAAATTAAAAGATAAAATACCAATTAGTGGCTCTTCTAGGCAGCTTTCGGTTGGAGTGGTGTGGAAGTGTTTGCTAATTGAAAAACAAACTACATTTGCAACAAATTAAGCCACAGACACGTACTACAACCAACAGCAACAGATCATGCCTGGCTGATGAGCGGTTGTGGCATGAAAGGATATACATATACGTATGTATATACGGATACGTTTACGTATCTATATTCCAAAACGTACAGAAATATTCGCAAATTATGAAATATTCAAATACAGTTCCGGGCCGGGCAAACAAATAAACATGGGAGTGTGTAGATTGTGTGTAGAGTGGAGTGGGTGTGTGTGCCCGGTGTTTGAGATGCTGAATGCAAACATGGAAAAGCAATTGCAATCAGCCGAGCTGAGTGTTGAGCAAGCATTGTGCTTGACACTGCTCGGGCTATGCTTTCTCCCTTTCCCACTTACACTGGTATCCCCATCCCGCTTCCACTTCCCGTTGCTTTCGGGCTGTTTGTAAACGGAAACGGAAGTTGCATTTGTGCCTTTGATGATGCGTATGTGGAACATCTCGTTGAATGCATTTTGCTGGCTGTGTGTTGATTTCCAGTTGCCCCGTAACACATTTAGCCCGCATTCTATTGCTGAGAAAACTTCATCTATTTTTCCCACAATTTTTTCCCCTTTTATTTTTTCAATTTTATGAATAAGCATTGTCAGCATAAATTCAATATTTGCTGGGATACATGGCAAGCCTTTTAGAATAGAATTTCCTTTTCCATTGCAAACGAATTTGGTAAAATTCTTACAAAATCAGTAAAAGAAATTGTATTTATTAAAAAGGGCGGCAAAATATATGGAACATATGTATTTAGTTTCGGAATATTTGGTATCGAAATCAAACTAAGAGCCAATAACAAACAGAAAGTATTGAAGATTCCTTTGAGCCACAGTCGCCATGAAACTCCATTGGAACTCCACTTAAACAAGCTTTCGGCTCAAGTCAAACGAGTATGTCATACATGACGTATGCGCAATTAATTTACGGCCATAAATTCATAGCGAACATACAACAATATGTCACGAACAGGGTCGCAGACACCGACACGAACACAGAGCAAGGATATATGCGTTCGCACACATAAAGATACGTATATTGGGTCCATCATTTTAAGAGGCCATACTGCAGCATGATTACGACTTAAGCAATTGTGGTGGAAAGGGAAAGGATCGACGGGAGCTGGGTGGCTCGGAGCAAGACGAAGGGTGGCGAGAGTTATTGAAATGAAATGCTCGCAATATGGCCAATAAAAAAATATGCGGAAATAAACGAACGCTTAACTCGGCCGCACTTGGCGCAAAATGTTTGCCAACCAATATCGAGTGAATATATGGACCGAATGCATATATATATATATGTAGTACATATAAGAGTTAAATGCAGGCCATACACGCACAGATGAAGTTCATCGGGCGCTGCAAGCTCCAAAGTATGATAAATGAGCGTAAGAGTTAAATGCCGGCCAAAAGGAACCGACCAGGCTCAGGCCAAACGACCGCCATTAAAGCTGTTTTATGGCCGGCTTGTAAAGATGACATTGAGAAAACGAACTGGGAATACCTCCTGTCAATATAAGTAATCGGTTAATAAAGAAAACTTTAACAAGAAAATACAAGAGATTTTAACTAGCTTTCTGTTTAAGAGAATATTTTTTCATTCTTTCTCAGGCGTATTACTAAAATACCCTCATTTGAACAAGTTATAGGTTTCTTTCCATTCCATGATTAATTGAGCCTCCAAACGCCTTGCCAGCATTGCTCTTTTGTCCACGTTCCTATGTAATTGGCATTTTAAATACTTTCTTTCTTGTCGACCAAGGCCATATCCTTTTTCCTGCCACTGATTGATGGTGTGGGGGGGCAGGGCGCTAAAGTCACTGCCATATGTCGTGTTCCATATGCTAAGCAGCTTACCCGAATGCCAAGACACGCATAAGGAGCTCAAATTAAATTTCTCCTTTGTTTTCTTTTTCGGCCAAAAAGAAAACTCTGCTTTCGGTTATGAGAAATTGCTTAAGCTGCATCTAAACATGAGAATGAATTTTTCAACATGTGCGCTCCTTAAGCTGTCTTAAACAGTCAGGATAACAAAAAATATACACAAATACAGCGCCAGCCAAATGTGTGCCAGCCGAAGGACGTAATAAATAATTGTCTCCTGGGCGGGTCCTTCAAGTGGATGGGTTGGACTTGAATGAGTTCTGTAGCCAGACATAGGATTTAATAAGATTATATACTATAACTGTTAATTTTATTTGAAAATATGGCTATAAGTGGGGCCACAAAGTCTAATTCAATTAAAATTAAAGTCGATCCGAACGTGAGCATACTGCCGAATCAAATTCCAATTCGCATTCCAAATTCCATCGGTGCCTATCATCTAAGATGGCCCAAACAAAGGGTTAATTAAGCAGTTATATCCTGATTGTTTGCAATCCGAGAGCAAATACATTCGCAAATAGAAGCAAACAATCGCGTTAATTTATAATTCTCTTAGCCGGGCCCATTCAATTGGAAATTGGACAGACAATATCCGATTTTGGCAGTAACTTAATTTAACGTTAAATTCAATTGTTTTATAAATTTGGCAAATGAAAACATTTCCTGGCTTATTTGGCTCTTATTTCTGTTTACTTACCCAAGAAAGTTTCTTAATTTCCAGCAAAGGGCCCTAATCCCTGATTTGTACTCGCTTCTAACCTACTTTCTGGACTGCCGGCCTGTTCATTTAGGAAGTCGACTGGATTCCATCAACTTTAATTGAATAATTCAGGCCCTTCTGCCAGAATGTGCAACTACACACATTAGCCGGACAGTGCTTAGCCCACAAACGATTTATAACAGACGATGGGGCAGTGGCGCTTCCACTGGCGGTGCCAACACACGTAATGAGATATTTTATCTAAGCATTAGCCATAACACCTATGTATGTCCGAGAGAACGCCAGGATAAGAGGAACAGCTCCTGTGAGAATGCGTTGAGGAAGCCAAGAAGTTATAGCAGCGGGGCACTTGGAAAAATTTCTACTTGTAGTTAGGGACCTAAGCTTGGAGAGTAGGTAAAGGTAATCCTCTACTTTTGTGTCGTATGTTGTCTAGAGGACAAAGTCTTTGGTATTATATATGAAAGTTTGCTTATTTTTTCATGTGCCGCTCTTTTCAAAGGAACTCCAGCAACGCCCACTCGAGCAACAAGCTGAATCTATACATCTTGGTGGGTGTTTTTAGCAAATTAGGTTAACAAACTAATAGATACTCCTACGCCGGCATGCAGATGTTCGGGGAGGTGTGCGAGTGTGTGTGTTTTGGGGAGTGTTTGAGCGGGGAAATCGGCCGGCAACAACTACAACTTCATTAGCTAATTCAATGCGGGACCTGGAGATGGGAAGGAAGTCCAGATGCGGTCCCAGTAGTAAGCCGCTGCCGCTGTACCCCTGCCACAGGCACTGCCACCTCCGTCGTATGCCAATAAACACAATTTTACGCTAATTGGGTAACAAATATAATTGCCAAGAGCAGCGTAATAAACCACAGACAAACACACACGAGCCCACTCGGGGAGCTATTTACATAGATGTGTGTATATGTGTGTGGCAATCGGAGGAGCACATTTGGTAGAACAACATTTCGAGTGGCAGTCAGGGGGTGGACAGGGGGATAGCCAATCGAAATGGCATGCATTGTTTCAGGCCTCACGAGCAACTCCCACCGCTCAACCTCAACAGGTTCATTAACTAAGTAGCTGCGTTGTCCCGGCAACTCGACAACCTTACTCGAAATCGAACTCATCCACATCCTGATCCCTGCATCCTTCATGAAATCACAAACGGGCATCGAAGAGTCCTGTAGTGAACTGGAGAGCCTTCGAGGGCGGGATGTTGGCCCATTGTAATTAGCGTCAAGCGGTACAAAACGCTTACTCAGCTCGAAGGGTAAATGTCAGCGAAGGTAGAATAAATTCCTTTCAATAAATAATGAGAAAATATTAGAGAATATTTTAATAAGCACTACAAAAACCCAAACCTTTTAGATGCCTTTTAAATATGTAATATTAATTGTCGCTATTAATTTCAGATAAACTCTTCAGTTAACCCTCGCTCTTACCTTATTTCGTTTGTTTGCCGCCGCGTAATGAGTTTCTCAATTCATTATTAATTAAAGCCTAAATAAACTCCAGCTAAATTATTATCAATCCAACCCAGAGCCGTTCGCAAAGTGAAAAATCTACCCGGCCACTCCCTGAATCCTGCGTTTATATCCTCCGCAGGACGAAAGCAAGGGCAAAGGCAAAAGCACCGAGCGTAAATGTTTGTTTGCTTAACGCGGTTCGATTTATTTGCATTTGGTTAATTGAAATAATTGTCCTTAATTTGTTTGTGCCTCAGAGCAATGACAACATACCACCCTCCTTCCCAGGACTACTCCTAAATATTCTTCTTTCTTCGGAGGAAAGAGGGTGAGGTTGGGGAAGGACACTCCCGCAATTGATTGTCTGCGATTCGCATCGCTAATGGCGGGGAAATCAATTACTTCTAAGCACTCAGTGGGCAAACGGGCGGGGCCGGGCTGAGCACAAAAAATTGATTAAAATTGATTTACGGCCGACAACCACCGACAAAAGTCAAATGGCAAGCCAGACACCGATGCCATCTTCTCCCGACACTCGTCCACTTTTCCATTCAATTTGCAATTTGCCTTCAATTCCCACTGAGATATCCTGTATGCGTCCCGGATAGTCCTTAAATTTTTGCCTAACATTTAAATCGTGTTTTAACTAATTACCTAATGGTTGGTTGTTCGTTACAATTTGGCTTTTAAAAGCCTTGTGTTTGAATTACAAAAAAATATTGTTTTCCGAACAAATCATATCTGATTCCCAACCAAATATCAAAATATTACATTTAATTAAAACAGATACATGGCTCTTTAATGGAATTATTTTTCCTCCGGCTATTTTTCACAATTTTCTACCAATTATGGTAAAATTTCTATTTTATTTAAATGAAACATTAATGTGGTGGTGTTTACATAAAGGAAAATAGTAGACTATAAAATATCCAATAAAAATGTATAGACTTAAGAAGCTTAACTGCAAAGGCTAGTCCTAAACTAGTTACATCTTTATTTTTTTTTAGAAGTAAATATGTCTTCAAGCTATCTTAAAGCTTTGATATAAACATATACCCGTTGTGGAATGCTTTCAAAGCCTTCCACCCCATGTCCTCCAATAGCACCCCCAAAAACATTTCATTTAATTTTTTGCTGACCTAGCGTCGCCCAGCCATGTGTACAAAATAGAAAATACTTTTCGTTGGTCGGTAATTTTGTGAAAATTTTCATAAGCGTGCATTATCAAAATATTTGTGGTTATTAACGAACGACCGCTGTGAATTGAATTGAACGCATTGAAAGTGTGGTCAGGAAAGTAAGAGAGAATGAATTTGTGCTGGCTAATGCATTTGGCATTCAAACGAATCAAAATCAATATCAATATCGATAATTATCGCGCTCTCGGTCGCTCGCCCCAGTACCCTCTGCATTTATGCATCCATATATTGTAAATTCCTATTTGCATCTGTGTCGTTTTGGCCAGGCAATTAAAATGCGACAGCCACAAAGTGGCAAGTTCCCTCTTTTAGCCACAACTCAGCCCCCACCCAGCCCATCCAGTCAAACCCATTTTAATGCAGTGCGAGGAATATAATTGATGCATTAGCTGTGTAGAGTCCTGTGGGAGGCTCTAGGTCCTTCTGTAAGCTGCAATCCCGCTATCACCACATAGCAAACTGTCATCTGTCAAGCTTTTTTTCTCATAAATCAAATAAACGAAAATGCGTTTTCAATGTTTTTCCCCATCCCATGTTACCCAGCGAATGTTGATTATGACTGTTTAATATTTGCTGCAATCGAGTGCAAACGTGGCACAAAACACCCAAATATAGTGCGGGGCGCTGTGACCTGCTAACAAAATATTCATAATGCGGCTTACATGTCGTATGCGTGATGTGTTATTCTTTTTGCGGCCTGCGGAATAAATCCCGCCACTGGATTTTTCGTAGGGCGGCCGGAGGGCTGCTTAGCGGTTTTGGTTAGCTGCATGTTTTAGCCTTCTTTCATATCTGTCGCGCTATTACCACACTAACTGACACGCTGCCGCACTCCCCAGCCGGGTCTTTTCCAAATTGATATAAATTGAGATGCGTTTTCGGTGTTTATGCCATGTTTTCGTTTCGGGGACTTTCAAAAGGTGATTCAAAGTTCGATGAATCGGAATCAATATAGGTTTTCAGTTGGATGAGATTTGAAAGAGAGTTTTTCGTTATTAAAACATAAGGGAAAAATTAACCTTTAACTTTGCATTTTATCTTGAATTCAAATGGCTTTACCAAATATGACTTTTATCCGTTTCCACCATATCTTTTTTTTACTTCCCTTATTCTCTCCTGCTCTTATTGTAACACTTGGCTTCTTTAATTTCAATTTTTCGCCCTTTCTGCCTTGGCAAGTGAGGTGTATAATAGACTGGCCCGAGCCATTACCTTGCTCAGTCTGCGGCACAGAGATGAAAACAAAAAGGGGCTATTGCGGGCTCAATAAAGAATAAAAAATGTGTTGGAAAAATATAGACCTACCTTTTTAGCATCATACTTATATTTTATATGGAAAGTGACACATTTATTTCAAAGACTCTGTTTTCAGTTTACCATAATAAACAGTTTTAAAATTTTGTTTAGTTTTTGTCTGTGTACCATTCACATATTTTTATGTTACTTATCTTTTATTTTACATACTGTTTCATACTCCACATATGTATGTAGTTTACCGACTAGCTCAATGTTCGTTGGCCTTTTATTCGCTTTTATTTTTAGGGGTTTTTTTTTCATTTATTCATTGTAAGGGGAGGGGGGCTTAGAGTGAGAGAGGGAAAAAGCGCGAATAACCACGCCCATTATGAACAATCAGGTGCACCGCAGCGGAACAATAACAACAACGAAAGTAGTAACAACCAAGGAAACATAACAGAAAGGCAGTGATGATGTTTCCATACCCTTTTTGAAACCCTCATATTACCTTGAAGAGATATTAAATCTTTATCAATATGATCATGATCCTTAAGAAATTCTTGCTAAAATTTTCAGAGCAATTGACTTTCAATCAACATCTGAGTCTAAAATATTTTTTAGGCTTTTTTAAGACTCGTCAAAAATGGATAAATGTTTCAAAACCCCTATATGGCTCACATGGATGTATATATAGTATCTTTGCTAATTTTATGCGGATCCTGAAGCGGAATATCTTTAAGGATTTTTGATTCAATTTTCCATAAATTTGTTTCCCACAGTGATGCCCTAAACGAATTGTACCTCGAAACTCTAGAAATATTTACATTATTCCATTGAATTATATACATTAAACGAGTTGAAAGATTTTTTAAAAATTATGATGCTTTTTCCAAGAGTATCATAGCAGCCCGACCAACCAGAATGTAATGGAAATAACTACAATTTATGTAAAAAAAAATGGCGAAATGGAAAACAGGAAACCAAATTGTTTGTTATTTGTTGTTCCCTTAGTTAAAGACTGAGTAGCAAAAATCGATTTATTTGGCATATGAATAAAACAGAATTTGGTTAAAGTTACGGCAACTAACTTTGATTGATTCTCTCAGAATTAAAATTGTTCCAATCACAAAGGCAGCAATCGGATAAAGAAACCCAATTATATCCAAAACGAATATTACAAAATTTTCAATTCATATTGTTTTCTACCAAAGGGCTGCAACACACGAGGCGTATACTTCATTTTAGGGACCAGCCAGTAGAAGGCAAACAGAAATGCTGCTTGAAATTAATTACATGCTTCCCCACCAACGAGACCACAGTTTTTAAGCCACAAAACGGAGGGCAACTGAGAAAAAAGGGCAAACAGGAAACAATATGAAATCGTACCTTCGAGTAGAAGAATCGAGGCAACAAGCCCGAAATTTTCATTCAAATGCTACAGATTGAATTTGGATTAATCAAAGCTGCTGCCGAGGTACGGAAACTTTCCGGCAAAGCACATACTTCTGCGAACAACTGTAGGTACTAGCTAGGGTAGTAAATCAGTTTTAATTGATATTTACCAAAGTGCTCGTGTAAGCAAACACTTTCCCATTTGCGTCTCTCGAGCCGAAATTCCACGCTTTTCCTGCCATCCAGCCACCCTTCTCATGCCTCTTTTTAAAGCATTTTTTGGCCAAGATTGCGGCAATAAATGAAGCTTGCAAAAATGATAAAATAAAGCAAAAATAATAATACCTTTCCTTTGTGTGTTTTCTGTTTGACTGGAAATTGAAATAGTTTAGGGGGTTTTGATATCCTGTAGGCAGAATGAGAAAAGGATGTTGATATTTTTGGTGACAGTATGCTACTCTTTCTTTGAAAATGTTTGCCTATTTAAAAATCTTCAGTAAATATCAGAGAGCATATAAGGAGTGTATATGTACTATGAAGTCTTTAAAGTAAGCTTTATATTTTAAAGGCGGTATCCTCTAGTCGTTATCCTTGTTATCCTTAGCCCTGTGCATCGTTGGCAAATGGTAAACCAAAGCTGGACGCACTTGGCCAGCTTCTGTTGACAAACTGTTGAAAAGTGGTCGTTGGGAAATTAACGTTTCACCGCAAAAATGTTCGGCAGTCCGGGCTCCGAGCCACTTCAAACCGTACACGTATCCGGGTCTCGGCACGGAAACGGTTAGAGGACGCCGCCAGAGTAAGGGTATTGGTATGGTCATGGGTAAGGGTAAGAGTACGGGTAAGGCAGTGTTGCAGTTACAATTTCAGTTGCAATTGCAATGCACTTCTCGCAGACACACAAAATTGTCAACCGAAAAAGTGCAGGCAGTTGAGTGGTTGTCAGCGATTGGTAACACCAATGTGGCTGGGTGGATGTGGATGTGTATGTGTGTGTGTGTGCTAGTGTGGCTTTTGCGGTATTGCCTTTGCACACACATTCAACGTTAATTGATCCAACAGCAAGCGGCAATAAAGGATTTGATTTTCAGCATCACAAAAGACAGCGAAAGCTGGTAGCTCGTTGCCAGGACTCTTTCATTTGCCAACTCACACTGTTGTCCACTCTAAATCCTTTTTCCTTTCTCCTATTTTTTTTTGTGCCATCGGAATTCTAATTTTGACACTGAAAAAAATCTCTACTTTGATACAAAAATCTAAGAGATAATTAAGGATTTTAATGCAAAACTAAGGGCTTTCAAATGACATGTTGTACTTCAAGAAACCCCACTTTTTTCTCGGAATTTTTACCTTACAATTTTACAAATTCTTCTCATATATACTTCAGTAGAAATTTCTTTCACTTGATCGCCTAGTTGACAATCAACTTGTGATCCATTGCCTTGTAATTGAATTTTAAACTTTATTTACTGTTTGCTTACTCTGTACCTAGCTGGCTTTACATTCTATATCTTTTCTAAATCTGTGCAAGACAGTTACGCCTACCGCCAAAGTGGGCGTGGAGCAAAAAAAGTATATATTTAGTCACTGAAGTGGCAGAAAAGAAGCTAAGACTGTGCTGCAAATGTACTTACAGTTCAATTACCCAGGCAAGACACACCAGTATGCTAAGGTTCCTTCTACCAATTCCCCTCTGGGCCACTCCTTCGCTGGTGCTTTTTTTTTTACTTTTCTCACAACTTGGTTAGAAAATACAAAACTCGGCAATTTTCAACGATTTCGCGCTGTTCAGCCTGTCAATCAGAAAAGCGCACAAGCCAGACAACAGACGAAGGCTCAAACTGAAGATTTGCAACTGGCTGGCAGTGGAGAGGGGGGAGATATATGTATATATCAGGGAGTGGGCGAGGGTTCCGGCGGAGCCAGTTGGCAGCTGGCTGGCGTGAGTGAGTTATGGCCAAGTACTGATAGGGTGACGGCGGATGGGAGAGTCTCTGGTTGGCAAGTTGCTTAGATGGCTGAAACAAAAAGTATTGGCAAGTGTTATACAGTGGATGGCAAAAAAAAATAAAACTTAACATAGAAACCGTTTAGGGCTCTTTTCTTTAAAGATCAAAAACACATTTAACCTTGACAACAGGGCGTATGAGTAATTTATGCTGAAAGATTTTCATTTTCAGCTATTTTTTAATAACTTGTATTACAGAGACACAGAACCAGAAAATCCCTTAAATACATATGCAACTCAAAGGCTGTATACAAATAGAAGCCACTGTAAGCTCCTTTTGACATTCTGCCAAAAAATGAAACATGTCTGGTGGGAAGGGGTAACAGTGCCCCATAAATGTTTCGTCCTCTTTCGACAAGCGGCAGAACACAATAATTTTGTGCTGACTTCTTGTTGAAATTTGTAAATTTACGCTGAGCCAGGCCAAGCCCAAACATGTGTCAGCCAATCAGTCGGAATAAGAATCAGAATCTGAATCGGAATCAAAATTTGGAATCGCAATCACAATCGGAATCCAGACAGCTGGTAGATAATCACGCCAAGCCATTGACAGCTTTTGGGCTCGGATTTCGAATGCGATGCGAACAATGCAGCACCAACCATAATAATAATAGCAATAATAATAATAATGAAAATCATAATGGCGCAATTCGAAATGGAAGCGACAGTCAAAAATAGCATAATGCAAGGAATATTTAAACGCTTTGTCTGCCCGATTAGAGATCCAAAATAACGCCAAAGGGCGGAGCTATGGGGGCTTGAGGCTGATTCGGTTTCGGTTTGGTTACATTTTGTTTCGATGGCAGAAATTGTTTAGCCAAGCGGAGTCAGCAGAAAAATGCATTATTAATAAGTTGTTAAATTTGCCGAGCAAACAGAACTTGGCAAATAAATAATTCACAAGTGAAGAGAAAATGGGGAACTGAAAATAAAAGCAGTAGTAGCCATATACAGCGAGAAAAATAACTTGATAGTTTATTAATTCCATGAATCCATTGACAATATAGGTATTATCTTTGAATATATGTTTTTCTCTCACTGCATATCTGCACTGCAACGAACTGCATCGACCCGAACCAAACTCAACTGGAAATTATGCACATCGACTGTCGATTCGATGAAAAGCTACCAACGGGCACCCCACCCAGTTTTTGCCCGCATTCTGCGATTACAATATTTTGAATATTTTATGCCCCGGCAGGGTCGACGGAGGGTGGGGAGACAAGGGAAACCCAAATGTTCGATGGCTGTGCCTTCCATCCTTCCATCCTGTTTTTCCGGGCTGTCATATTGCCGTGGATTCACATCCAATGTGGATGTGCAGGCGGCGGCTGACTGTAATGCAATTTTACTCGGCATACGATGTGTGCGGCAAGATGTGTGGCAGGATGTGTGGCACGATGTCAACGCGCTGTCCGCCTGCGATGGTTGCTCCCTTTTTTGTTTTTCTATTTATTCCCCTTTTTTTTTAAGGAAAGCAGAAGGAACCGCCAGAGGAGGTTCCGGAGGAGCAGGAGGATTGAATGCGCACAGCTGGCGATGGAATAATATCAAACTGTGTTTATGCATTTGCAATGCATCAGCTGGGGTGGTGCATGGAGCAGGGAGCTGCCGCATGTCCTTGATGTATGCAACTTACCACCATGCACCGAAAATCCCTTTATGTTTCCTGGAGCTGTTTTTTATGAAAACAATCCAGCAAAGGGTAAGCGTGTTTTGAAGTAAGGACAGACATTGAAAAACAATTAAGATTAAGTAGTGGGGCCTAGGTTTTTATTTGATAAGATTCAATCCTTCCACACTTTTTCCTAATCAAATCTTTTCAAGGGTATCTCTAGACCTCACCCTCCGACGCTTTATTAAAAATGCATTTCCAGCGAGTTGTTTACTTCTCAAATTCTATTTACGTCTGTCTATGGAACCGAGAAACTTCTGGTTTGGCAACAGTCACTTCCCAGAGTTTTATTTTCGGTTTTGATAAGTAATTGATATAATGCGATGTGTGCGGGCTTACACTCACTTGACTGAACCCGCTTCGTCAAGGAACTTCGATTGGCACTTCTTCAATGAACTGCTCGTTTAGCGAGCAAACTCCAACTTGCAGCTGCAGCAGGACAGAAGTCGCCACACAAAAAGGATGGATGGTGGCGGTTGAAATTGCGGAGCAAGTGTCAATTACGCCGTAATGGCAAAAGGATGACCGAAAAGGCCGCAACAAAGTGGGCAAGTGGTCGAAGTGCCGCTGCTGTTTCGTCCTTTTTTCTATTCAGGATGGGGAGGCGGTGTCAGAGGTAGAGCAAGTGCAAGTAAAAGTGACGATGAGCAGGCGACGACAATCAACGCTTTTGGCCAGACAAGGATATTACCAGGCTTTGAAGTAGCCAGCCACGCCCCGGCATCCCACGGACTCTCGGCAATGATGACAATGGTTTGACTGGCTTCGCTTGGCTCTGGTAGCCGCATGGCAACAATGGGAGAAGCTGCAACAACGTCGAGTGCGAAACGGAAGTCAACAAAATGGAGGAAACAGGATATGTGGCATACAGCAAATCAGTGAAGTGCATTAGGTTCCTGTTTAGAAACAACTGAGGTGGGTATTCTAGTGAAGGATGTAGTTTGTATCGAATAAGATACTATTCTACCAACCCTAGGTGTATGTTGAAATGTCCATACTTGACAGGAAGTTTCTTCAACTGGTTTCTATGGTGTCTGGCAAATATTGACGTCATTGCAACAATCAAATCGAATATATCTCGTACAGTTCACTGACAATTGACATTTAATGGTGACAAGGAATGGCCATAAATCAGTCTGAAAGGATATTGTGTGACTTATTTCAATTAGCTTAAAACTTCCTTTGAAGCTGAAATTAGTTGTTTTTTTTTAGGGGAAAATAACATACTGTCTTAGTATGCAAAATGTGTGGTTATGTGCCAGCCAGAAGCCACTCATGCGGTAATGCCTCAAGGATGTGTCTCCAAACCATGCCTTTTCTGATCTGAAACCCTCTAGTTCTCATCAACTTTGTCTCTCAATTTCAAATAACCCACAGACTTTCGCGGTTTTCTCTGTTTATTTTTAGAGAATGAAAAAAAAAATCTAAGTTATTCCCAAATAGAAATCTAAAAACGCCACACTATATCAGCCAAGCTAGAAAACTTATTCCTTCCTATTGGCTACTCGCTAATGCCAATTAAGTATATTGAAATTAATTAAGGACACTTTCGATTGGCACATTTAGTCCACAGAAAGTCCTGCAGAACTAATAAACTTTTTAAACCATTTAATCCAAAAATAAAAAGTGTCACAGCTTGCCAAATAATTGAGATATTGACTGGAAAAGTTTGACATATGAAATAGAGTAACCAAAAAGTTAAAAGAACTTTATTTTTTAAAGCCATTTTTTTTAGGTTTCTACAACTACACCATTTTGCTCTAAGGTTGTAGCGTATTCATAGCCCGAAATCCGTGTCTTTTGACACATTTAATGGACTGGGCCTTCTGTGGCTCTACTGTTGTCCTGGCTCTTGTCCTTTGTCCTTGCTTCTTCGCCCAAAATCCTGGTTCGTTTTCCCCCTTGTTGAGGCCGCATTGCGGCTAGGAGCTGACAGCTTACGCCTCAGTGGCAGGACTCCGCAAAAAGGACTCTGTCCGAGGACTCCCGAGGCCACTGATTCTACCACTGCCACTACCAGGTTTTAACTTCATCTCCCCTTCTATCTTCATCATACTTTGATTCTGCATTCCCTTTACCTGCCTAGAATTCTAGCCACTTTTTACGGTTCCACTTGAATTTTTAATGGCATGCGAAGCTGTATCACAATATAAGGACTTTATTTGCACTTTCCTGCATTTATGGTATTAGTGGTTGTCTTTAACAATTGAATAAAACTAAGCAAAAAGGATTTACTTTTCTTATTTGAATCATAAACTTATTAACTCTTTAAATAAGCTCCAGAATTCCCCAATAATCTTCGAATGATACTCAGATGTTATTCCGCCTCTTCCAGACGCGTCAAGGAGCTTTTATCACCTCAACCTGAGCTGATCCCTTCAGATACCTTTCAAACAAAATACGAAAAAAGAAATCCGAGCTTAGCCCGGCCATAATAATGGCAAACTAACCGGCAAAATGGCAATGGCCGGGCACATAACATTCAAGTGTGTGTTCTTTCGTTGGCCGTTTATCGGATTATTCCTACCCGACTTTGTTTGTTGCCATTATAGCCAAGTATATATAGAAACAAATACAAGTATTTGGAGTACATGGAAAATGGTTGGCACATAAAATCAAATAAATGAGCGGCAATTTGGCGAAGGACTAACATTTTTATTTTGAACTCTCTTGCATAATTGTGTGTGTTATTGTTGTGTTATTCCAACAATGATGGCCATGTGGGAGAAAGGACATAATGGGCGTGGCACAAACAAGCTTATTGAACACTAAAAATAAAACAATGGGGCAAGAATGGGAGTCTAAGCAATAGTTGGAGAAATAAACACAAGTTCTCTTAATGATAAACTCAATAGAAACACTAACTGTGATGTCTAAAATTCTTCTATTTTAATAAATAAAAAAAATTTCAATGAGGCAGATCTTAAATATATAAGATACAGTTTCAATAATCTTATGTTTTTTGTAAACCCTTGAAGCTCAGCCTGAAGGTCACTGTTGGCCATCCCGAATGGCCAGCAGTTGGCCAAAACGATGTGAAACAATTGCATAACTAAGATTTCCTATTTCAGTTAACAATTTGATAAAAACTGGTTTTTGTGTCAGCAGAGCGACAAACGAGCATTCTCTAGATTTCTGCATTGTTGCTTTGTCCTGGAGCAATCAGGGATCCTGTGTAATTTTGTTCCAGCCACTGAAAATAAAGTATACGACATGTGAGTTCAAAATAAACTATAAGCTTTAGCAGAATATACTTTAAGATAGAAATATAGTTTGTTTTTTACACTTATCATAAAGCTTTTCTTTTATTTTATTTTTAATAAATAACTAATAATTTCTCTTGGTATATCCTTTTAAACTTTCACCCTTATTTTAGTGCATTCAGGCATGAGAAACAATGGCCCAGTAGCAATATGCCGTAAAATGGCAAAAAACAGACTCAACTTCGCTCTTACTTCAGTTTTATTTGCCAGAGTAATTTGTATCTTTATTCTGTCTTGTTTGCAATTTTGTGTATAGAATCCTTTGCCATGTCCAGTCGAATAGCAAAAGGATGACAAAAGTTCAAACATAGAAACGTATTCATTTGAGAAATTTATATTAGCAGGCAATTAGTAGAACGATTCTTATGTTTCACAAAGAATTCCTCTAGGCAGGGAAAATTAAAGAAAGAAATATGTATTTTCTCACCTTACACTGGCCATTAATTGAAGCAACAGGAAAGGGTGCAGGTCCTGGGCTCGTTAAGTTTGAATTCCCACCCAAAACCCGAAGCCATACCATGTTTTTCTTTTGCACTCTTCCGGTTCTTCTTTTGTTTAATTTTTCTCTTATTTTGTGTTTTTTATTTTGACGAACACGCAATTGTCATTTATCACTTTTTATTGATTGCCGTGAATTTATCAATATCCGCTTTTGCCAAGTACAACGACAAGAGCCGCCCGCGGTGAGTGGCAAGGACACCCTGCCCAAACCCAGCCCCTGTCCCAGTCCCATCCTTCACCCATATATCCACGTTACAATTTTTAATGCCTTTCAATGGATTTTTCCTTACTTTTTGCCGTTCCGGTTCCGCTCTTATTCAAGGCATGAAATTGATGCGCTTTACATGCCACTGGGAAGGGGATATTATTTAATGTGATTATTTTGAACATTTTTATTGGTCGGGAGTGTAAGCCGGATATCGGTCATGATATGAAGGAATTCACAGTGATGTGGAACAGGTGCATTTATTAACCTTGAGTGCTGTTGGCCTACAGCAGAAGGACCATTTCCCATCCATCCAGTTTATTTATAGCTTTATCCAATCAATGAAAAATCAAATGCCAATGCCAGCGAAAAGTGCCAAAACTTGTTAACTCACAGTGAGTGGAAAAAACAGCATTTCGAGTTGTTCAATAATTTAGTTTGCAGTTTTATAAAATCTATTGAATCAGAGGGTTTCCTTTAATGGGTTTTTAGGTAATTCCTGAGCCAATCCCCCATAAGCCCTTACCTGTCCGACATTAACCGATTTAAGGATCGACGATTACACCCGATTTGGGCACTCGAGCGCCTCTCTATAATGCCGATTAGCATTATGTCCTGGCACATAAGCTTTTCCCCAACTTGTCGGTCGGTCGTAAAAAACTTGGACCCACCGCAGCGTAATCATATCCAAGGGTGCTCGTTACCCCGTTGACCTTTTTGTGTGTCGGTTGTCCTTGGGAGCGCGTCCCAACCCCTCCAGAGAATTGGGAAATCGCAGTGCCCCGACCCCAAAAACGCTTACAATGGCAGCTTAAGTCAGCGGGAATCCGGGGACTTTGGGCCAAGACCCAGGGCTCGCATGCAATTTGGCCAAATGTATTACATTCAATTTGAATACTAAGCCGCTTACCAACACTAAAAGTTTGATGTGCGCACAATAAACAGGATTTTTGGTTACAATTAGCATGTAAGCTCGGCTAAAATGGTTGAGATGGCAGAGACGGTTGAGTTGGCTGGGAACGTAATGGAAGGGGTCGTAATGGCTGGGGAAAAAGGTCAACTCGAGGTTGACTTGGGCACTGACTTTTTGCGCCAAGCTCCGCTAACCAGCGCAATTAACACAAAGGGAATTTCAAACGTACACACACATACATATATATTCGAGTGTATATAATTTTGTGGGCAGATCCTTTGAGTGCAAGGAGGCGGAAAGAGCGGCGAAAAGAAACGGATACTTTATTTAAAATTTATGTAGCGTAATTACAAGCGATTTAACCCGTTGCCAAAGGGCCCCAGAAATGGAACCATTCTCCTTTTTTTTTCTCCTCCTGGAACATTGTGGTTACTCGAACCCGTTTTTTTTTGTATTTCTCGAACCGTTGTTGTTCCTCGCATCAAATTAAAAAGCGAAAATAAAATAGAAAAACAGCTCTAGGGTTGTGGAGGTGGGCCAGGAGACAACTTGTGCATAATCTTTATCGAAAACAATCTCATACGCTTCAGTCGGAGTCCCTTTGGGGTTTCTTTAATTAGTTGAATGGCTTGACTTCCCGCAGAGTTCCCTGAAAGTGGCTAATTTTGCGGTTGAAACAGCTTGATTTTTTGGTTTAACTTGAGGTAGACAATGCCTGTCTATTTCATAATATATTTCATCAAAACTAAAACTTACTAGTACTCTACTTACTAAACCACACTCGGAAAATGGTCAAAAGCCCTGGCACTCTGACTGACAATTTATGGCAATGGCAGCACTTTAATTACACCTGCGGTGGGCGGAAAGGCAAATCTGAGCCACTCTGATTGTTGCTAACCCGGCCCTGGTCTTCTCCAGAATATAATTTAATTAGTGACACCCACACAGCCAGCCAGCCAGAGTGAGCAGCCGCAGTTGGAGCGGTTTGTCTTTGGCCTAATGATTTTCATGTCTTGGCATACTAATTTCATTCAGGTAGCAGCACTCCTCTTTTCCAGCCACTCGGCCTTATCGTTGTTGGCCTGGCTAAATTATGGTGGCACATTACACCGACGGCATAAAGAAATTACTCACCATTTGATGCTCCAATTTATCGAGGGCAAGGGCCAGAGAGTAGGGTAGGAGGAGGTTGGTAACAAGATAACGAGATTCAAATCGAATGCTGATTAATGCGTCATGCAAATTGAAACTGAAGTGGTATCGTCTTTCACAGCCAGCGAGGCTTGTTAATGCCTCCTGTCAAATGGTTGACAATTTGCCACAATTCGCTATTGGGGCGAGTGGGTGGCAGAGTGGCATGTGTGGGGCGAGGAGGAGAGTGTGTGGGCGATGCACCCACTATGGAATTTTATTTCAGTCATTCAATTAGTATTCAGAAAATGCACTCCGAAAAATCAACTCAGATAGTCCTCCGCCACCATTCAGCCCCGATAAGTAGGCCATGAAACTCTTAAATGTTGATTAGCGCCTTGGCCTTTACTGGCGGGTCGGCCAATTCAGTCCAGGGCGATAAGACGCTCGGCTCGGGCATTAATACTTTTGATTTAATAATTACGCAGCGCATAAATTAATCTGCGAGAGGTTGCGCCCGGACATAAACAACCCGGTAAGCCCAAGGATCCAAAGGGATACAGCCGTCCCTGGACCCTGGCCATGAATAAATTCCTGCGGCCGCGCCTTCGGTTATCAGTCAAGTCAGAGTCGTAAAAGCCGCCCAGCACCCACTGCTCCCACAGCCTTTAAAACTGCCTCTCGAAAACCAAAAAGCTTGTAATCTTAATTATATATTACAAAGTATTTTGGGTTGTGGCAGTGGCAGAGGCAGGCTCGTTCCCGGTCTCGGTCTCGCCCGTTTTGTCGTGAAAAATAAGCAGGAAATGAATGAATTTTTCAGTGGCATAATCCCAAAATGTGCCAATGTGTTGCCATGCCCCCGCTCCTCCCGTCTTTTGCACCAACGCCCCTAACCACAGCCCAAGGAAACCATCTTAGAAGCTAAAGACGCACCACCCATTCATCGCTCAACTCCTCCCTCTCCTCTGGCACTTGTCATAAAATATTGTCTGGTTGGGAAAAGAAAAACTTTTCCAATGCCCTACGCCAAGACGACAAAACGCACATACACTGAAAGAAATTTAAAAAAAATAAAGAGATGTACTTCATAATTCAGTAAAGATAATCAATTATTTTGACAAATAAATTGAAATCTTGCCACAAATATCAGATTTTTAAATAGACTCTATAAGTTTTCTTTCAGTGCACTACCCCCCACACCAAACCACCCGCTGTGCCCCATCCAAGCCCCTTCTTCTAGTGCCAGACATTGAAGTGTATAAGAATAAGTGTTGGGATTAGGCGCTTGACTTGAAAATTTTATAAAACAAAATTTTTGCATAAGCTCTGCCGGGGCTGCCCCGCCCACATTTTTCACTCCCAAAAAGAGGAGGGTGTGGACCATGGAGTGTGGGGGTGGTGCTGAGGTTTGTTGGTTAGCAGAGTTAAGCGCGTTAGCTGCTCAAGGATTTAATGGAAAATCGCGTTGGCGCTCGCCCGCTGAGGAAAAGCGAAAAAGCAACCGAAAACTGAGCCACTCGGGACGGCGTCGAGGAGCAGGAAAAGCGGGAAAAGCTGGAAAAGTGTGGTGGGGAATCCTAACCAGCCAGCAACGGGGTAAATCACGCATTTAATTCCAAAACATTTAACAGTTTATTTTTTTGCGGCTCTTATCTAATATTTTACAAACCATTTATATGATGATTAGCGTTAAGTGTTTTTGGTAAGCAGAAAATCAAGTGGCACGATGGAAATGGGCGGGGCATTTCATAAACTACCGAAAATTCAAGACTTTCGTTTCCTTCGCTAGCTTGAGGATTATTTAAAATAATTGCAATCCTTTTGTATTGTTTTTTTTTGTGTCCAGAAGAAAGCGGATGTCACGCCCCGGACCATGGAAATTAAGTGAAAAATTACAAGGCAACAAATAATTATACACTTTGCCCCTGCACTTGAGGCTGCCACATACTGCGGCTGGTTGGTGCAAATGGAAAATGGAAAATGGCGAGTGGCGGGTGGTCTGAGGAGTGGGCGGTAAATGGAAATATGGAGTGGGTGGCGAGGTCACACAATGGCATTTGTGCTTGCATAATTATGAAATTACTCTGCCACAGTCGAGTGGCGAAATTCTTGTGTGCGCACTTCCACAGTCAGGACTTCTCAGTTCTGGCCCAGTCCGGCTTTCTCTCGCCTTTCTCCGCTCCCCCACTTTCTACTTTCTACTTTTTCTTTGCCTTTCTTTTAGCTTTGCTTTGTATAATTTTTCATGCAACTGCATTAAGAGATTCGAGGTTACAACATAATGTACAGGAAGCGTACCCTGTTACTAGAAATTGGATAGTTCAGGGTTACATATATTAAGGGCAGCAATAAAAATTAAAATGCGGAGCTAAAATTCAATATTTCAAGCCTGGTGTTATCCTTTATTTTCTGTGCATTTCGCTTACTTTACCAAGTTAATGTCCTTTTTTTAAATCCCCTTTCCGCCTCGAAACACTCATTAGTCTTACAAACTATACACATGCGAACTTTCGCCATTGTCCTGCTCTTCCGGGCGCCACACCTCCGCAGCACTACAGGACTCCACCAGCTCCAACTCCCAGCGTGCTGGCCATGAATGGCCGGCACATCCTGTTCCCAGGACCTAGACGGCGTAGCTGTGGAGAAATCCCTTTTTATGAATGAGTCGCGGTGCCATTTGCATATTAACGGCTTGTAGCCCTAATATGTGCACACTCCCGGTCCTTGTGCCTCCTGGTCTTTGTGTCTCCCCCTCACCAGCCCATCCCCACCGTATTTGCATAATAATTTTATGGTTCGCTGCAGTGGAATAGGAATAAGGAAGCATTGTTGCTGGCCATTAAGAGACGTAAAGCCGCCAGGGTTCTTGGCGAGAAACGTACTACATCACCAGCTTTTATTGAGTTTTTATACATCTTTTTGATATTTATGATGCCTTAAAAGTTAAAAAATATATTTATTAAAAGGAAAGCATTACAAAATTCATAATTTCAACAAGTTAAGCTCAAAATACTCCTGAAACTGAAACTCTATAGGTTCAGTAATTTATAAATAGCCGATGTTTCTTATTTCGGACTTTATTGCAATTTAATCTACTCGAGAGTAATTCCAGCATCATTCCCAATTGTACGCCCCCAGGACATCATTAAAGTTGACTTTGGGATGTGGAGAGTGGGAGTTCTTCCCTTGGCCGTGAAGCTTTTCATTTTATTTTCCCAAGGACTTCACATAATTGTACTAAGAGGAATTGCCGCAACGGACAATGAATGTCCTTCGTCGCCAAGTCGCGAAGGAAGTTGAAAATTTTTGGAGTGGGAGGGGAGGTCCTGGCCACAAAAGTGCCGCATCAAGTGACGGACATTTACATAATTATTAGAAACAGTTAAATGTCCACAAATTGTACACTGGCCAGCACACGAGGGAGTCGTTAGTTACATTACCAACGGCGTCAAGTGGGAGGATGGGGAAGCGGATGCAGAGTACCCTGAGCCTGGCCCTGGCCCACGCTATCTGGTAGCCAAATATCTTGACTGTAATTTAGAGACTCCCAGGACAAGGCTGCTGTCCTGTTGACGTGCGTGCCTCCGACTATTTAAAATTGTTCGCCAAAGCCAGGGGAATCGACAGGGAGGAGGAGGACCCTGGGCGGGGTGACAGGAAATAAAATAAAATGTAATTTTTATTAGGCTTCGTGGTTTTTATTGTCTGCTTTATCGTCCTTACAAGCTCTTCGCTCCCAGATCCCAGCGCCTGTCTCTAGTCTTGTCTGATATTTGTCTATGGCATGTTCTGGTCATGCCACAAGTCGCACAAACACAAACACAAACACAGGCAAATAGTCCTGGCCACAGGACACGGCCACGACTTTTGGATATCCTTGGGCCTTTGAGAAATTTTCGCTAGCTGCTTTCTTGTTTTTTATTGTTTTTGTGTGTTCTATTTTTTTATGACTTTTTTATTGACTTGATTATTATGTTGTTTGTTGTTCTCGGCCAGCCGAAAGTTTTCTTAGGCTCGAGCCGAAGAAATTAAAAAATAATTTAGAGCCCGGGGTTCAAGGGTTGTGCGGCATAAATTGCGGAGCACAGCCTGTGCTTGATTGCCAGCGACTGGTCTAATAAATAATACTGGGGATGTTGCCTCCGAAACATGGGGTTATCGAAGGGCTAATACCCTGGAACCTTAAACATTAGTAGAGGCATCTATAAACATTAAACTGGTTACTTATTAAATAGCATATTTTATTTAAATTTTTTATTTAATTTTAGAATACAACGATCATTTCCATTCATACCCTTTAGCCATCATCAAACTCTTACCTTTTTTAATGGCCCATTGTATATCCAGTCACTCCATATGTGAAATTATTTGTACCTTTCCAGGATGTGTGATTGTTATGACAGGACTGCTCTCATATTTCACAGAATCACAGAATTTACGATGAGTGTAATTCAAGCCAGGACTGCCAAAAAGTACAAAATATACGAAACAGAAAACAATTGATATTTGAAGTTTGGCCAATTAATTGAAAAATGTGTCTGGAACATCTTGACACCGGCAGTCGGGAGTTGGGGATTGGGTATTTATGGAGCAGCTGCCATTCGAAATTCTAGACAAAAATTACTTGGACAACTTTCCGCAAGCCATTTCAGATGAAAACTAATAACGAAACGGATATCGGATGACCAAAGGTGACTCCAAAAAAGAATGTAGGAGAAGGTGAAAGTGAATCTGGCTCTTGCAGAGATACCGACTCGCAATAAGCCCATTTTAAAAAGCCATTTAGCCGCCGGCGGTTTAAGTTAAGTGCCACCAAGCCGTCAAGGGCAAAATGGCCCCAAAGGAAAGCCAAACAAGATGAGCCCAAACACCAGAAACCAACCAGAAAAAAAGGGGGAAGCCGGCCACAAAAGAAGAGCAAGCCTCATAATTAAAAATTAAGCCATTCGCCTATTAGTTTTAACCCTCATTAACTTTAGATAAACTAATCTCCAAAGTAAACCACTCGCTTGAAAACTGGCAAGACCCATGGCTGTAAGAGGGTGCCACGCCCCCATCCCCCACATCCCTGGCAGCTCTTTATTTCTCCGCGCCTACAATGCGTGAAAAGCTCATCAACTTGGCCCAGCGAAATGATGTAGAAAAGCAAAAAAAAAAAAAGCAAAAGGCTGACTGTGAGCCTAATATGCTACAAAAAAAAAAATCACAAAAAAACAGAAGAAGGAACCCATCACATCGAGAGCAGCCAGAGAAAGAAAAGATAATTAAAAACGCAACCTTGATGGAAAATGAAATGTTTACAAAGACACAGCCCCAGACTCGGTATCTTGCTCCGAAAAATGGAAAAAACCGGGGGGCTCTGTGACAGGCGGAGGAAAGGCGGTGAAAGGCGCCAAGAAAGTCGAGGAAAACATTTGCACAGTGCTCCGGGAGGAGAAAAACATGAACGGATACACGCTGCGGATGCAAAGTTTACTCGGGCACAAGAAAACCAAAAAAAAAATACAGATTCCGCCCCATAGAGCGAGGCCCAGGACAACCCAAGGAGTCGAAAGGATGCCGAGCAGCAGGCAAATTAACCGGAACGTTTCCCAGAAACATCAAAACAGCCAGAAATGTCGCAATGCGTGATTTAAACTGAATGGGATGGAGGTCTTTCCAAGGATTTCAAAAGCTAAAAGGTTATTAAAAATTCCAAGAAGACCTAAACCCAAGATATTGATTAAGACTGTCTCCCAAAGAAACATAATATTTCGATTTAATATTTATTTGGTATGCTTTTCCGAAAGTTTATTCAGTTACTTATCGATATACTTACACTTTTGGATTGGATTTATATTATGTGTGTATAATCTGGTATATTAGAGCTACTTAAAGGTTAAACACAATTGCTTGGCTCATTGTTGCATAGTAAACACTAGAAATAACCACAAAACAAACCATGTAATCATAGTTCACAAAGCGCCAAAAATTGAGCAAATTACACGAAGCACTTCACACTCTGATTGCACCCAAGTACATATTTAAAAAAAGAAGGGGAAAGGGTATACATACGCTTAGAGTTAGGGGAACGGGAGGAGAGCAAACCATTTACATTAGATAAAACGGCGCCATAGCGGCCAAATAATACCTACTCTGGCCTAGTTAGAATGGTATGCCAGGTCACCTTGCCAGGGCAAATAAATAATGTATATAATGAATATAGAAAACTTACACGGATGAAAGACCCCCTAATATCTGAATCGCTACTTAAACTAGGTTGAAAGACTTTTCGGATAATTGTCAGTTGTCATAGATGCTTGCTCTGCCAGGCTGCTACTGATTCGTTGGAGGCCGATGGTTCTGCGGCTTGGTGCTTCCGCCTCCTGCTGATCCACCGTCCCGCTGCTCCATCTTGTTCTCACGCACCATCAGCAGTAGCTGCAGCATCATCAGTGCTTGGACCTTGTCCAGGGGGTCCATGAATCCGCGCTGCAGCCACTTTGGTATGGTGGTGCGAGCGTGGCTGAAGCCGAGCTTGTTCAGGATATAGTCGACGCCGTACGGCTCAATGGACTTGCCCGCCCACGAGAGCAGGCGCACCGTGGGCTCCAGGTGCCAGGTCTGGCACTCAAAGTGCCGCCAGTCGCGCACAAAGGATTCGAGATCAAAGCTGGGCGGGGCGTTCTCCGGCGGCTGTTTGCCATCGGTCGTGTCATGTGTCGAGCCTGTCGCTCCAGTCGCTGTGGATGTTGTCGATGAGGTTGAGGCGGCAGTAGCGGTTGCGGTTCCAGGTCCAGTGCCTGTTCCGCTTGTCGTTGCCGCTGTCGCTCCCGTTGTCGTAGTCGTCGTGGTATTCGTGGTCGTTCCTGTTGTTCCCGACACATTGGCAGCCGTGCTCGATAGACTCGAGTGACTGCCTCCCTGTAGGGGATCCAGGCTACTCTTGCTGGCGCTCATCTGCTGGCCATAGGCAGTTAGGTTCGTATTTGAATTAGAGGCTCCTGCCTTCTTTTCTTTGAGAATCTCTTCGGTCAGATAGGGCTTGAGGTTGGCCTTCTGCGAGAGATTGGGGGAAGCGGCTCTCGCCGACTGGGCTCCAATCTGGTTAACAACATAGTTAGGAAATAGTTCTACAATTATTAAGGATTCTTTACTTACCACCTTCTCCTTTTCCGTCACATACGAGGTGATGAGATCGTGGAGGAAGAAAAAGGCATCTGCATCGACGGTCACAAAGATGTGGTCATCGAACTCAGTGATGAAGCTGCACAGGACCTCTGGCTTGGTTTCTGTTAAGAGAAGTATTAGAAATATATCTTTTAAAGCACTACTCTTCATTACTCACCACTTGGCTCTGGTGTGGTTGGTCCCTGTTTGTGCTCAGTCTTGAAATGGAGCTGCAGGCTGGGCAGGGCAAAGATCACCTCCCGATTGTGGTTATGCTCCTGCGCCTTGGAGGCACTGCTGCTCCCAGAGGCACGTGTCCGCTCGATCGAATTGGAGGCAATCTCCCGCTCGCACTCCAATATGGGGAAGCGATCCACAGCTATAGGATGACAAACAAAGGGATTAAGAAACCAAGTAAGAGAATTACAAAACCATTCCAGACTCACCATCGATCTCGCTGTTGGCGAAGGCGTAGTGGAACCACTCGTTGAGGGTCTTGAACTGCGGCGGAAAGATGATGTTCCTAGAGATCCGGCTGACAATGGCCATCGAGTGATTCTGCTGCTGTTGCACCTCCGTGGTCTGTCCCAGGCAGGAGGTGAGTGTCTGGGTGACGAGCACCTCGTCGTCCACTTGCCGGGCTTCCGTCGCAAAGTTGATGGATGGAGACCTCAGACTGAAGAGAGCCCAGGACTTGGACTTGAAGTTGATGCCGTGGAAGCAGGCCAGGGAGATGTTCTGGCCTCTGAGCTCCACAGTGCCGCCGAGGACATTACCATGACGTGGCAGTCGAGTCACCAGCGATGGCACCACCAGGCCCACGGCATGGGCCAGAGGTTTCTGCCAGTGGCGGTGATGCCGGGCATCCGTGTTCTCGCCAATCAAGCCCTGGATTTGGACCGGAGCCGCCAGTTCTCCATTGGCCGCCGTTTTCTTCTTGAACTGCTGACGCCGCTTGATGCTGGCGGAACGATCCTGGAGACGCGGCTCCAGACTTGAGAAGACCCGCTTCGAGGACTTGAACTGCTGCGTGAAGAACTCCTCCAGCTTGAAGTACATCTTGAGGAGATCCGCCGTCGTCGACTTGCTGATCATGATCTGCAGCTGGTCCCACGTGAGGTCACCGTGGATGAAGATCAGAGCTCGCGCCTGATCCTTACCATGCGATGGAGCAGCCGCCGCCTGTGCGGCAGTGCGCCACTCGTCCTTCATGGCCGCGGAGAAGCTGCTTATCCGCGTCATCAGCACCGAAGTGCCCATGTAGTCCAATCGCAGCTCCATGGCCATGAAACTCAGGCCCATGGTGTGGTAGGGCTCCATGCCCGCCTCCTCCTTGATGTGGAAGCGCTTGTTGATCTTGTTAACCTCGAAGCTGCCTCCCACGATGCCGCCCTTGGCGTCCAGGGCGGATCCCCCGAGGTATATGCCGGCGTACATGTTCTTGTATCCGGTGCTTCCGATGGAGAGGCGTCCGTCCGACCGGAAGTCCTTGGTCAGCCACACCACGTTGCCGCACACGTTTCCGATGTTCATTTGCACGTTCAGCTTCGTGAAGTTGACGGCGAAGAGCACCAGGGTCTCCCAGGCAGTGATCTGGTTCTTCTCCGAGGGCGGGGTTCCCGAGGATTCGGCACTGGAGGATTTCCCCAGGTTCTTGAGCTTCCTCACAGCTCCGAAGTGGCCCAGTTGCTGCTGCTGCGTTGGCTGAGCGTCGAAATCCAGTCGCATTTTATCCTTGGCCCTGCTGGCGTCTTCACTGGGAGTCGGTGTCACCGGAGTGGAGGCGTCGCCCTGCTGCTGTTGTTGCTGCTGCTGCTGCTGGTGGACACTGAGGTCGCCCAGGAACAAGCGCCGCACGATCCTCCGACGGTACCAAGCCTTCGGGAAGGCCAGGATCTCAGTCAGGCGACGCATATCGTACTTGAAACTGGCACTGCCAATGTCCACGATGGTAGAGAAGCGGATGACTGCTCGCGACTGGTCCAGGGACCTCTTGGAGCTGGGCAGTGGTTCGATGTAGACCTTCCGGCAGCGGGTGATGTGGAACTTGACAAACTCCACGTTGATGCTCAGCGAGTCCTTGCGTTCGCTGTCGCTCAGCGGGGAGAACTGAGTCTCCTTGGAGGTCTTCTTGCCTCCATACGGATGGAAGATGAACACATTGAAGTCGGCCAGGCAGCCGGTGACACTAAGTCCGCCCGTAGGCAGGGGCTGCTCCGGGTGGCCCGAGTGACCCAGATTCGCCGTGTTCTCCTCGTCGCTGCTGCGCTTGGAACTGAACACGATATCCAAGCTGGGCAGCTGCAGCATGCACTCCACCCGGGACACAGGCAGGCAGCTGAACCGGAAGGTGGAGGGCTGCATGTGGAAGTAGACGATGACGTCCACGGGGAAGGAGGCGTAGGTTACATAGTTGGCAGGCAGAATGTCCAGGTTAACGCCGGCATTGTGGGACGGGGTAGGAGGTACGCTGCTGGGTTGGCGAGCAGGAATAGGTTCCAGTGTTTGCTCCAGGAACTCTAGGATGTGCGGCGAGATGATGGTCTCCTCGGGGATGCTCTGCAAAGTCATCCAGGCACTCAAAGTGGCCCGCTTACTGCCCAACCGCCGACCATGGGGCACTTGCTGCTCCCCAGTCATCTGCTCCGCTAGGGTTCTCGATTGGTAGTGCAGTTTGACATCCAATCCTGGGATATGGAAGATGGTCAGATCCGCCAGCAGGGCGTTGGCATTGTAGCGCAGCTTGCTCTTGTCCCGCTGCCTTCTAGAGGGAGTGGGACTGCCCCAATCGTTGCCGATGCTTCGCTCCCTCTTGTGGGACTTGACACTCGAGGCCGGCGCTGCTCCGCTCGATCCTCCGTAGCCCTGAGCACGCTCATCGCCCGTTTCCTTTGTGTGCAGCACACACTTGCCGGAGTTGACGAGCACCTTGATGTCCAGTTCAAAGTCTATGTTGGGTTCCGGTTGCTTCTGGTTGTGTCCGTGCTTGCGTCGCATCTCCACGGAGGTGCCATCTACGTCTATTTCGCTGGGCGTGACGTCGCCGCGCCAGTCGAGCTCGTTGTCGGCGGTTTCCGTGTCGGTATCCGCATTGGGTAGTGAGGTCTGGCGCATGGCCTCCGTGAACGTGACCCTGCCCAAGGCATTTAGTCCGCGCCCAACTCCTGCCACGCTTCCTCCTCCTCCGCCAGTTTGCTTAAGGGAGGCACTGCGCGAGTGGCAGGATGCTGGAGTGCTCTGCAGGCTAGAGATCTCATCGTTGGAGGCTATGGTGTCCAGCCGTCGCCCAGCGTAGCTGCCATTGTCCAGGGACTGGGGCATGTTCACAGAACCCACTGATCCCGGAGGCCCTGCTCCGATGTAAGAGTGCGAGCGACTGTAGTTCTTGAGGGATCTCCTCAGCGAAGGCCTCTTCCACTTCTGGATCATGTCCCTTCGGAAGTACTTGTAGCAGATGGCCTGGAGCTCTTGGAGGCGCCGCTCCTCGTGGGCCACGGTATTGTGTGAGGCCCCTAGCGTACGCAAATCATTGATGATCTTCAGCTGCTCGGCCATCTCCTTCTCCATCATAAAGGAACGTTTCTTGGAGTCGATGGTGGGATCAAAGACGAAGGCCGGCAGGTTATCGAAGTCCCCACGACGCCGCACGAACGTGTCCCGGCAGCTCTGGTCCCCTTCGTCGCTGTCGGGCGACTCCATTTGCGTCTCGTCCTCCTCGAAACCGGTTAGCATGGTCAGTGTGTGCCCCAGCGAGCTCAGCTGCTTGCCAATGTTCACGTCCAAGTGGATGTCCACGCCCTCCATCTGCCACTTGACGTTGAGTAGCCACTTGGCGTTCTCGCCCTTCTTGGCGGCCGTTGTCCGGGAACAGACCTCGAAGGTTCCCTCGGACACCACGCACACGTTCATGATGGGCTCACCGTTGTTGGGCTTCCAGTCGTCCAGATTGGTCTCAAAATCATCCGCGAAGCGTAGACACAGACCCTGGAACTTGCCCTTGGATACCAGAGCCCCGGAGTTGCAGGCCGAGATAATAGTGTTCTCCAAGGTGATCACCACGGCGCCCTTGGCATCAAAGTCCTGGTAGGAGCGAGAGCCAAAGGACTGAAAGCAGAATATGGAGCTTAATATTTAATTGGAAAGGTTGGACTCTACTTCACTTACCGTGGTATTAACCTGTTTGAGGGGCAGGCAGATGCCCATGTCCTCCACAGTCAGTTGCAGGAACAAGGTGGACAGATTGGAGCTGGCTATCTGACCAAAGGCCACGCGGTCGAAGACCTGCGGATTCTGGTTCTGCTGGGCGGAGGCAGAGCCGGAGCCGGAGTACTGACCATACTGGCTGTGCTGGACATGCTCGTGGCAGAGATTCGCCCGCTTCTCCGCCCAGTACTCGTAGGCATTCTTGTAGTTCAGCCACACCAGGATGGCCTTGTCCACGGCAATCGGTTGGACATACACCAGTGGCCGTTTGAGCGTGAGCAGGATTAGCTCCTTGTCCTCGTTGAGCAGTTCGTCCTGGAAGGCGTTCCTCAAACCAATCGTGGTGTGGAAGAAGGCGTACTGCTGGAACTCCGGCTCAGCCTCGTCGAAGATCACATTCCGGATGATCTGGCCGAGCGACAAGTTAAAGTCGATGTGCGCCTTGAAGAACAGCTTCCGGTTGCTCAAGTCTCCCAGGTTCTTGACGCGATTTGACAGCTGGAGCTCCAGGGTTCCGGTTTCGAAGCGAACCGCCGAGGAGCACGGTGTGGTGGCCGTCAGCTGGATGCGCTTCATCGAAATGTTGATGGAGAAGAGGATGCGCTTCAGGGAGGACTCCTGGACTCCGCTGGCACTGTCCCCGCTCTCCTCCGTCCACAGGGGCACTGGCTTCTCGCCGCCGTAGACCTTCTGGAGCACCTCGTTGATTTCGCGCATAAACACCTTCTGGACAAAGACCAGGTGGTTCAGCAGGTCGGTGGTGAGGCAGCGCTCGAACTCCCCAATCTCGGCACTGGCGTTCACATAGCCACCCTGGCGCAGGACAATGCCTTCAATGTTCTCCGTGTGGTCCTGGCGATGGTCGGGAATGTATTCGGCCAGGACGTGGACAGGCGGCAGGCCAATGCAGGCCTCCGAGGGTAGATTCATTTCGTTCTAAAATTTAAAAATAAATTAATTTTGGCGCCTAAATTTGAAATCATTAACAGAACGTAACAGAAGGGAAATTTAAGATTCTGTTAACAGTTAACAGAGCACTTAACAGTCAAAAGGGACCATTTTACAGTCGAGGCAGAAAAATACCAGCGCCGCCATACCACAGCGCCCTCTATCTGAAAACATTTAGTGTGACCCCAACACCCCAACCCAAATTCTTAAACAAAATAAAAATTGAAGAATAATTTTGACTGTCATTGTGAGTTATTTGGCCGATAATTTACGACAAGATAGTAGGAGATTACGGCTCCGATTAAACCACAAGATAATCTTATCGTCGCGGACGGAACTGCTTATCGTGGCACTTTGCTAAACTTGGACTCCTTTGCAGTTGTTTTCTTGCCGGCAAGATGAAGAGCACCACCCAGATTTTGGCCAAGCTCCGGGAGCTGATGCAGCGCGTCAAGGTGGGGGACACCACCAGCTGCGTGGCGGCGTACATAGTGCCCTCGGACGACGCCCACCAGTCCGAGTACCAGTGCGCCCACGACGAGAGGCGAGCCTTTGTCAGCGGATTCGACGGATCCGCGGGCACGGCCGTCATCACCACCGATTCCGCCCTGCTGTGGACCGACGGGCGGTACTACCAGCAGGCCGAGAAGCAGCTGGACGAGAACTGGGTGCTGATGAAGGACGGCCTGACCACCACCCCGTCGATCGGGGCTTGGCTGGCCAAGAACCTGCCCAAGGGCTCCGCGGTGGGAGTGGATCCCCGCCTGCTCTCGCTGCGGGCCTGGAAGCCCATCGAAACGGAGCTCACCTCTTCGGAGTGCCAGCTGGTGCCGATCGAGAACAACCTGATCGACGAGGTCTGGGGCGAGGATCAGCCCAAGCAGACCAGCAACAAAATCATCAACCTCAAGCTGGAGCATGCTGGCATCCCGGTGGCCAAGAAGTGGGAGGTGGTCAAGAAGCAGTTCCAGGAGAAGAACGTCGAGGCCCTGGTGGTGAGTGCTCTGGACGAGATTGCCTGGTTCCTGAACCTGCGCGGCTCGGACATCGACTTCAATCCCGTCTTCTTCTCCTATCTGATTGTGACCAACGACGAGCTGCTGCTCTTCGTGGACTCCGCCAAGCTGCCCTCGGACTTTGCCCAGCACCAGGCGGAGAATGGGGTCAAGATAAGCGTCTTCCCCTACGCCTCCATTGGATTGGAGATAAGCAAGATTGTGGCCGCCAAGGAGTCCAAGATCTGGATAGCCCCCACCAGCAGCTACTACCTGTCCGCGTTGATTCCCAAGTCGCGTCGCCTGCAGGAGGTCACCCCCATCTGTGTCCTGAAGTCCATTAAAAACGACGTGGAGATCGAGGGCTTCATCAACAGCCACATCCGCGACGGAGTGGCCCTGTGCCAGTACTTCGCCTGGCTGGAGAACCAAATCAAGCTGGGCAAGGAGGTGGACGAGATCTCCGGCTCCGACCAGCTGGAGGCCTTCCGCCGGTCCAAGGACAAGTACATGGGCCTGAGCTTCACGACAATCAGTGCCTCTGGCCCCAACGGCTCCATCATCCACTACCATCCCCGCGAGGACACGAAGCGCAAGATTACGGACCAGGAGGTCTACTTGTGCGACTCGGGGGCCCAGTACCTGGACGGCACCACGGATGTGACGAGGACCCTGCACTTCGGCGAGCCCACGGACTTCCAGAAGGAGGCCTACACCCGGGTCCTGAAGGGTCAGCTCAACTTTGGCGCCACCATCTTCCCGGCCAAGGTCAAGGGCCAGGTTCTGGACACGCTGGCGCGCAAAGCCCTCTGGGATGTGGGTCTGGACTACGGACACGGCACGGGCCACGGAGTCGGCCACTTTCTGAACGTCCACGAAGGCCCCATGGGCGTGGGCATCCGCCTCATGCCCGACGACCCCGGCCTACAGGCCAACATGTTCATCTCGAACGAGCCTGGCTTCTACCAGGACGGAGAGTTCGGCATCCGTGTGGAGGACATTGTGCAGATTGTGCCCGCCCAGGCGCCGCACAACTTTGCCAACCGGGGAGCCCTGACCTTCAAGACCATCACCATGTGCCCCAAGCAGACGAAGATGATCAAGAAGGAGCTGCTGAACGACGTGGAGATCAAGCAGCTGAACAACTACCACCAGCAGGTGTGGGACACGCTCTCCCCGATCCTGCGCCGCGAGGGGGACGACTTCACCCTGGCCTGGCTCAAGAAGGAGGTGCAGCCGATCTAGGCGAGGATTCGAGGAGGATTCTATCCTGATTTTTAATATGTAATCACCGTATCATGCATGTTTGCCACACAACTAATCCTTTTTTTAATCCTAAATCCTTAATCTTAAAAAACAAAGTAACTTTTTTATAAAAAATATAAATGTGCAACTTTTTTAAGCAATTCTGCTTCTCCTGCATTTAGAATTTAAATTTTAAATTCTGACAATAAGTATTTAAAGTTTTGATGAATAAATAAAAATATGAAACTAAAATGGATGGTCCCTAGAGGTAGATCTCCCCCAGACTCACCTGAATCTTGGTGTTGAAGCTGAGCGTGTGGGTCGGCAAGTCGATGACGAACTTGGCCCTCTGGCCGGTCACTCCCATCGAGCTGACATGGTTCATCCGGTACTGGGCCTGCAGCGAGGGCAGCAGCGCCGCATTGATGGACAGGCTCTGGAGCAGGACATTGAACTGCATGACCAGAGGCTGCAGCAGTCCGTTCTGGTGCTGGCTGGCCGTTCCTGTCTTCGACTGGGCCATGTGAGCTGCCCGGCGGGCCGCCTGTTGCGTTTGCTGGTGGAAGGCTCCGCCGCCGCCTCCTCCACCACCCCCGGAGACGGTCCGCTCTCGCATCTCGCTGGCCACGCCGACTCCACTGCTGGCTCCTCCCGAGTGCCGGGCGTGGAACGGCGACTCGGGCTCCTCGGCAGTGTGCGATCGCAGAGTGGAGCGTCCGGAGTTGCGTTTCACCCTCAGCTCCTGCAGCGTGGAGGACAGCTGCTTGGAGCTTCGGGTCATCATGCCGTGCAGAGCCACCGGGTGCTGCGGAATGTCTATGTTGACGGCGCCAATAGAGAGCAGGCCGCTGTTCTTGTCCTTGCCACGCTTCGAGAGGCTCGAGTAAAGGGTCTGGCTCTTGCCCACCGTCACCTTCACCACGGTTCTGGAAAGGAATGGATTTTAAATGGCTGACCCGTAATTGGGCTGTTTTTGGATACTCACTGTTGACTGGGAGCCACTCCCTCCAGCAGGACTATCATGGCCCGGCCCACTTGACCGGTGAGGGAGCACTCCAGGGACACCGGGCGAGCCTTCTTCCTCCACGTAGCCGTGCTGTTAAGCGTAGTGATCTCAGACTCCAGCTTCAGGCCGGAAAGAGTGGCCAGCAGCCGGGTCTTATGGATCTTGGCCACGCCGAACACAATCAGGCGCGTTCGCTCCTGCGATGGACCGTCCACGAGAAGCATTTCCCTATGCTGGGGCAACGGAGTGGGAGCACTGGCCAGGTCATCCTCGTCGTTGGCGAATCCGGCTTGCTTGCTCTTGTGCTCGTTGAGGGAGCTTCGCTGAACCACTGTCTTGGTTTCCGGCATGGTGCCGTACAGCTCCAGCAGATGGTAGATGGTCTTCCAGCAGTTTGGAGTCTCCAGCATGGGAGCCATCGAAGTCGGCATGCCCGCCTTGGTCAGGGTGTTCTGGTAGTCGCCGCTCACACTGGTGGCACAGGCGCCGTTCAGCGAGGCCTTCGACTCGGTGGCCATCTTGAGGATGTGCTGTTCGTGCAGCGACATCGTAGGGCTGTCCCTCAGGGGCGAGGAGCTGGACTCGTTCAGGTTGGTGTAGCCCAGCTTGCCCTTCACGGACTTTCCGGTGGAACGCAGCTTCTGAGCAAAGCTCTGCGGTCGGTTCTTGGCGTTCGGAGATGGTGTCAGCTGGATGATGGGCGCCAGGCCACCAGGACGTGGCCTGGCCGGCATTGTGGGCATGGTTTCGTTGAACTTGTCGTACCGCTCGTCCGAGTAGTTCTCCCCATGCCCAAAGCGTTCGGAGACCGAGTTGAAGGGCAGGATATCCGTGGGCTCCGAGGCTAGAGGAGAGGCCACTAGTTAGTTTCAGAATCATCGGTCGAAGGGATCTCTTACCCAAACTGCACTCATCCTTGGTCTGGCTCTTCTTGCTGAGCTCGGGCTGGTCGTGGAACTCATTCTGGGCATCCTTCACGTTCTGGTACATGTTGCAGATCTGATGAAGCAGCCTCAGCAACGGCATGTTAACCTTAAGGACACAAACACTTTAACTTCAAGGACACCCTCCTAGTAGTCTGATACCCACCTGTTGCGAGATGAATCGCACATTGAGGCTAAAGTTTATCACAGTGCTGGTGTGCTTCTTCATCTGGCGGCGCGACATGTAGATGACGTTCTGGCGGGCCTGGTCCACCATGCCATCGGACATTTTCAGGACCTCTAGCTCGACGCCCACGCGCTCGCACAGGAAGAGGGGTGTGTCCATCATGATGGAGGCCCGACCCCCGTTCGATTTCTTGCTCATCTTTGCCGGTTTCTGGGCCGAGTTCTTCTTGTCGCCCGCCTCGCTGACCACGATGTCCACACGAATGGAATCAAAGGTGCCGATCAGGGACATGTTGGTGCCCAGGTTCTCCAGCGAGGAGATGTCGGCATTGGAGAACTTGTTGATCATCTGCTGGGGCATCACGCCCAAGCACGTGAGCAGTGGCTCAAAGATCAAATGGGCATCCAGCAGCTTGATGGAATCCTGCATGATGCCGCTCCGCGTTTGTCCCGAGTGCCCGGCCATCTTTGGCGGAGCGGGGCGGGCGTGCTCCTTGGTGGCAAAGTGCTCCTTCTTCTTGTTGTCCTGCTGCTTGGCCATCCAGAAGTAAAAGTCCTCCTTATTGTTGCCGGCGTCCTGCCAGTATCTGTTGACAGAGTTGGTCGAACTGAGGGAGCCCTCCTGCAGAGCTCCATATTCTGGACAGGAAAGAAAGTTACACTGTATTATGGCCAAAGGTATATAGCCCAAGGATCTTACCAAATTCGGGAACTTGCTTCTCCACCAGCCCCGAAATAATGGGCAGCATCTGAATACTAGAACGAGACGAATTGCCATGTGAATAATTCGAGGCTTTGCTGTGCACTTTGCTGAGGCTGATGAGTGGTTGGTTGTGGTTGGAGAGAAGAACAGATCACAAGCACGGAATTAATGAGATGTACGGAGATGGGCTAAGCAAGCGGATAAGGATTAGTAGACTCTACACTTACCCCCGCCGTGGCAGATGGATGTTCGGAGACGTGGAGGTCGAGCGCTGGGAGGCAGTGCCCTGGATGCCCGCTTCGTGGTTTCCATACGACAGGCCACCGTACTGATTATTTTCTGTGGATACGCAGCCGGGAGAAACGGTTAATAAGGGAACCTCAAATGACAGGCAAGTACTCTTCAGGAGAAGCACTCTTCCGAGGTGATTGTACACTAAACGTGACTCATTGTGCAAAGTTGATGTAGGATTACATTTCATATAAAGGATTAGACAAGTAAAGATACTACACTTAAGAGAAAGTCCTTCGTTTAATGTACAAAACACGGAAGTTGGATAATTTTAGTTCCATAGAAATAGATATAGTCATAGCCGGAAAGGATAGAAGAGTTGTATTGTATTGTATTGTATTGTTCTGTATTATAATGCAAACGCAAAGCATCAACAGCATGGAGTGATGAACACTTAAAGCGGTGTGTTTATATATGTTGTGTTTCAATTTTGGAGTATAAATATAGAGAAACGGAAACGGAAAGTAGATAGGAGATAGGAGCTAGGAGGAGGAGGATACACACACTCAGACACAATCATAGAGAGAAACAACATTCAACACATGCATCAAAAGAGGGGAGGCAGAGTAGGAGGAGAAGTCTAGAACTATACATATAACTAGGTTAACAAGGAGATAACCAGGAGCGTTAATCAAAAAAATACCAATGTGAGTTCGATGATGCTGTGTTTGCCCAAGTAATAATGCATTCTCACTCTCTTCCGGATTCTCGCCGACGCCAGCAAAGGCGCCCATTTCAACATCACCTTCGCACTCGTCGTTCTCCGCCTCCTCCTCGTTCTGCGGGAACGAGAATGTCACATTGATGGGTCTGGCCAGCTTGTTCTTGTACTGATGCTCGAAGAGAATCGGGTTATACAGCGTGTTCTTCCACTGCCGGCTCAGCACAATGATTCCCTGTAGCGATATACATTGTATTATGAGATGTAGTAGTAGGATCCTAGCAGAATAGCTCACCTGTCGCAGGGTATTCAAGTGCGGCACATCGGCCTGCCTGAAGATCGGCTCGATCCGCTGGACTCCCTCGTCCAGGACCAGTTTCTGCATGATGTAGCACAGCTGGCAACTGGGATCCTCCTGCAGCGTCTTCGATAGCAGCGTGTAGTTGTTGGCATAGCGACTCTGGATAATAAAATACTTGTTATTCTGGTTCTCACTTTTCCTTTTCTGATCCTCCATTACCTTCTTAATTTTGGGATTCCTCTGGATTTTCTCGTTGTCCATGGCCTCCGCCATGAGGCAGGCAGCCACGGCCGTTTGTCGGGTGTGCAGGGCTTTCATCAGAGCCACGATTTTGATGGCCAGTCGATTGCTGGGATTCATCCAGGCTGTGATAGCTGGCGAGGCAGTGCTCAGGAGATTCCAATCCAAGCGCGTCAGATCGATCTTCCGGGTGATGGGAACACAGGGCGGGGCAGCAAAGTTGAACCACACGGATTTCAATTCAATCACGCAGGACGAAGTCTTATCCGTTTCCTTGACATTGGACAGCACCTTGTCGTAGCCATCCTTGGAGTTGTTTCCAGAAGATTTTTGGGCATTGGCAGCTCCTTGGTTGTTGGTGGTGCCAGCTCCCTTCTCCACATCCTCGTCCGGCGGCTTTGGTGTGGACTTTCTTTGGTCACCACTAGAGCTCTCTCCGGCGGCATTATCGGAGGCCTTGGGCGTCTTTGGCGTTGGCGGCTTCTTGGTTATCAGCCGCCAGGCAGCCTCCGCCTTTGAGGTGGCTCCTCCATCTCCGGAAGTCGAAGCTCCAGCACCGTCTCCTTGACCCACCAAATCGTTCAGATTGAAGCCGCCAGGGGCTGCTCCGCCATCGACTCCAGCAGCCGCTCCCGTCATCTCGGCCAGCTCCTCTTTGCTGTTCTCCGACTTTTCGAAGTGCGAACGCTTCACGATCTTCACTCCCACGCCCTCCAATCCGCACTCGAACATGATGTAGCCAATGCTGTCGATCCCAGTGCTCTCCGGCATCTTCAGGCACTCGAACAGCACCTTGCTTTTGTGCTCCGGAATGGCGGTGACTATGATCGGCGAGTCCTGGGCGCAGGACTGGCCCTCGGTCTTCAATCGCCGCAGCTGAGCATGTGCCCGGCCGATGTCCAGCGTGATAACCAGCTCCTCCAGCTGTTTCTCGGACGTCTCGATCAGGATGGGCTCTCCCTGGACATTGTCCGGCCGAGTCTGTGATGAGAGATGGGCCAAGAGGGCTCGCGTGCCCTTCATAATGCCTCCCTTCTTGTGGCTGCTGCCGGACTGCACCGTCTGCTGGATGTAGACGTTGTGCATGGAGGCGCGAGTGGTCTTGCCCAGGTGGAACTTGGTGGAGATGCCCTCCATGTAGAAGGTGAGCAGCGACACACAGCTGAGGTCCTGTTTGGGTAATAAGACATATTTTGAATATTTGTAGTTCCCTTAGGACTTTGGAAATCCTTACCTGCACATTATCCAAAGCGGCCACGGAGATGACCTCCTCCACAATTGAGGACTGCAGCATGGTGATGCTGACCTTGGGCAGCACTATCAGGCCCTGGGTCTTGGTGGAAATGCTCTCCTCGTAGACGTCGCTCAGGAAGGAGTCGCCGGGTCCCTGCAGGTGCCTCTCCGTCGTGGACCGCTTGGAATTGGAGTGCACCTGCGACCAGTAGCTCAGGCTCTGGTCCCGCTTCAGGATGTTGTCGTTGTTCACCTTGGCGATGCACGAGGTGTGGATGAAGTTCACCACCGACAAGAGGTGCATCGACTGGATCGTGGGTATGGCAGCCTCCACCATTCTGTGAGATGAGAAGGAATCAAAGTAAGCATCTTTGTTGAATACCAACATAGGGTGCTGTGGAATCATGATCAACTCCAACCTGACCAAAAATGGTATTTTGTGTAAAGATGTTCCTGCTTGGAATATGCTTGATCGGCAGCCTGTATCCTGCCCTAATCGGAGCGTATCCTTTGGTAAGTATGGATACTTTCTTCATTTAATAGAAATTCTTAAGAAATCTTCTTTAAGGATTCTCCAAGCTTAAGAGATTCCCAAAGCAGCTTGAAGGGTTCTCCAAGGAGCTTAAAGGGTTCCCTAGAGAGCCTTAAGGACTCCCAGAGCAGATTCAAAGAGACCCCGAAGAGTGTCAAGGATTCTCTGAGCAGCTTGAAGGATTCCCTGAGACACGCTAATGCCCCCGCTGCTCCTCTCACCGAGCTCTCCGAATACCCCGATCTCACCAATGGCCTCACCGACGCAGAGGTCCAAGCCACTCTTCAGGATCTAAGCCTGGAGGACCTCAACTCGCTGGAGAAGTTGCTGGACGAGCACTGCTCTCGGGACGAGGATGCAGACAGGGAAGGTGAGTGGTTCCTCTTCCCCAGATATCCTTTCATCAACTGAAGCCTTTCAAAGCAAGCAAGTCTAACGGACCAGGGTAGGAAGCCTAAGCTAAAGTTTGACTCCTTCAAGGACTTGGATCTGGCGCTGGACGACAGCTGTCTGGAGGACGATGACTGCGAGCCATCCTCCACAAAGCGCACCACCACCACCACCGTGTGCACCACCACCGCGTGCACCACCAGGCGTTGCACCAAAAAGCCCACCTGCAAGCCTCACCCGAAAACCACTCGAGTCTGCAAAACGACCACCGCGAAGCCGAAGGACCCGTCTTGTGATGACACTGATCTTCCAAAGCCTGCAAGGCCCAAGATCCATAAGACTCCAAGGGATGAGGAGTGCGAGGCCGATGACTTCATGTGCCTCGCCAGAAAGAAGGAAAGACTGAAAAAGTTGAGGAGCAAGTCGGAGGCCGCGGAGGAGGCAGTGGCACCCGTGGAAGCTCCTGCGGAGTACAAGCCCAGCAGAGAGCTGGCCGGGATTGAACAGTTAGACGAGGAGTATATTCCATCGTTGAACGAACCAGATGAGCTTCTAGACGAGCCCTTCGAGTTCCTCCAGGAACCCAAGCTGCAAGGCGAACCACAGTCCAACTTGGAGCTGGGGAATCCGGTCCAGTTGGAGGAGAAAAGTCAGCCCACTAGAGGGAGACGGGAACCAGATAACGAGGCTAGCTTGCGAATGGATCAACAGGCTAATCTGGACAACTTTAAGATGGGAAATCAGGCCAACCTAGAGCCGGAGCTGAGTAATGCCAGCTTGGACCAACAAGTCCAACCAATGGGGGGCTCAGAATCGGATGGGCAATCTCTTCTAGAATCCTTGGATTCTCCCAGCGATTCGCAGCGCAAAAAGAAGGCAGCGGAGTCCGAGAAGCCAGTGGAGGAGCAACTACCTCGAGTGGAGGAGCAACTACCTCGATTGGAAGAGAAGAAGCCATTGGTGGCCAAGGAGCCTCTGCCATTGCAGGCGGATCTGGGAAAGCAGGCACCCGCATTCGATGCGGAAAGGTAGGTGTTTGGGGGAATCAAATCCTAGCCCAGCTCACCCACCTCCATCCCCTTCAGCTTCATAGCCAACAATGCTCGGGATCCACCTCGTTACCTCATCCAAATGCAGGATGGTTTCATCCAGAGCGACAATGATCCTGGGGAGCGCCGATTGCAGGCGGATCGCAGTCAAAGCGAAGCCCTTGACCTGGACAAACTGGCCGTAAAGGAGCCCAGTCCTTTCCACGAGGACGAGTCCAACTTTGAGGCTGAGTACAAGAGGAACAAGCGGGAGAACAAGGAGGCAGACGATGCTCCGGAGGTGAGTGGATGAGCATGGAGGTACTCCCCTAAGAATACATCTTTCCACCCAACAAGACCAACAAAGAAACCTATCTGAAGGACCTCATGGACTCGTTTCCAAGGGATCAGGGCGGTCACATCAATGCCAACGTGGCTCTCAGGGCCTCCAACCTGGCGCACTTGCGCACCAAGCGAAGTTGAGTTCTATAGTTCGATGGATTCCATTTTCTGTATATTTTCTACGAATGTACCTCCAGAATGCGTTTAGATCGTGAATATATCAAATGTTAGTGTTTACCTTTGTAGTCCTTCTAGCAGGAGCGGGGTGAGGAAGACGTTCACCTGGCCCTTTAGCCTGGCCACCACGGAGGTGCAGGCTGCGCCGCCCTCCGCCTGCAGGCTCATGAACTCGCCGTCATCGAAGCCGTTGGTGGTCTTGTCCGATTCCTCCTCCTTGAGCAGGACACTGGGGTCCCACGGATGCGACTTGGGTCCGCCCATGAACGTGGCCGAACTGTTGCTCCCAGTGGCATTCTCGTAGCGCGGCACCACCTTGATCTCCCGCCAACAGGAGTAGAGATCGAAGTGGGGAAGCATCTTGCTGCCGATGTAGGTCAGGCCGCCGTCCTCGTTCTCGTGGAAGAGCGGCGTGGAGAAGACGTCCGGTCCCAGGGGGAAGGAGCAGCCGTTCCAGTTGAAGCACTTTACCTGCGAGAGGTGGTTCAGGTAGCTGGCCATCAGCAGGGGGGAATCGATGATCGGCCGGTTGACCTGCTGGTGGAGATTGACGAGCGCCACGTCCTCCTGCGAGGACATGGCCGAGATAAAGGAGTTGGAAGACAGCGATGGGGTGCCGGACGAAGATCCTCGGGAGTCCGCCTGTGAAAAAGAGATCAAATCGTGGGATCAGTACTCTGAGAGGAAGAGAACTACTAGGATGTTTGCTGCTACTTCTAGGAATAGCCACAGGCCAAAGGGCGCAAGCACGAAAATTGTGAGAAACTTTGAATGGAAAGATGTGCAGGAACAACTAAGGATATAGTTAGGAACTATTATAATTAAATAATGGATTATCCTGTGGACTTAAAACTAACATCCGATGGGAATAGAACCATGCACTTAACTTTCCACCAACCATGCATAGTGGTTTCCAGGGAGGAACTTCGTCATAAGATCAAGATCAAGGCAAGAAAACACTACTTGGAACATTGAGAGTGTCCAGAGTGGACTAGCATTTAAGTATCGGGTTTAGTTGCGCTACGTTTTAGCTAGTTAGTTAGTTAGTTAGAAGAGGTTTGGTTGGCTGTTGATTGGAACTAAGGACTACTCACATCATGAACAAAATGTCGATACTCGGGTCGTGATGAGATATTTGTTATTTTTCTTATTGGTGTGGCGAGACCGTGAATGCGTCTCGCGTCTTCGTTCTGGATGAGTTTTGGTTTTGGTTTTGGATCGATTTTGTTTGATTTTAGTTAGTTTTCATTAAGGATGAGTCGAGTTTTGAGGAAAGGAATAGAATTTAGGTGTGGTTTTAAAGTTTAAGAGTTTGGGCAGCGGTCTCCCATTCAGTCGGGGGGGAAACCGTTGCCCAAGGATTATAGTTATAAATATTTAGAGAATGGATAGACTTAGATACAAAGAAGCATGCACTTAATGATAGGTTCGAGGATTCTTCCCTCTATCGGACTATAGAGTGTCACCTCTGGGGCAACCTTAGTTTAGTAAGATAGTGTGGATTAAACTTGGCTTCAAAAGCAGCAAAGCTAAACGCGCTGGTGTCCTTAACTTAATGAGTAATTGGACCTATCAGGTGAGTACAGGTGTACAGGTGGTGGATACACAAAAAAGAGAACTCCTCTTGGTAGTTCTTTCAGCTTTACCAGTTCTGTGGTGCTCTGAGGCCGTTTCGGAAGCGTTTTGTTGCCATCCGGAGCGTGGATCTCCAGGTCGCTGCGATATGTGGGTAGGGTGTGGCTTCCATTGTCGTTCTGGGCACCAATGCTGAAATATAAGAGGATTGAGTATCACATATACCAGGTGTATATCATCTTTATACTCACCTCAAGTCGGAGGAGAAGCGTTTCTTGCCAGACAGCACAACGGAGCCGCTGTTGGCACTGTTCCGCTGCTTCATCGAGCCCCGCTGGGACATCACATTCGATATGTCCTCTTCGGCGGAGAAGAACATCTCTGAGGGATTCTCCGACGTCAGCGAAATGGTGCGCTGCACCTCTCTGGGCAGGTGGTCGCACAATCCCTGGGAGTGGAGGGCAATGTCTGCGATCTCGAACTCCAGGGGATGCGAGTGCGGAGCAGAGTGCGACATCTCGTCGGGAATCTGTTTCAAATTCAAAGAGTTATTAGAAATGGTGATCTTCAGGGCTGAGGTCCTTAGACCTACCTCCTGCTCATCGTCCAGGACATCTCCAGTGAGCCGCGAGTCCGAGATGCTGGTCTTTGGCGGCGAAACGCGCAGTCTGTTCGAGTCGGATCCGCGCCGGTTTCCTGTTCCGGTGTCCCCAGCTGCAGCCTCGTGCTGCATCTGCAGCTTCTTCGAGGGACTGTCCAGCAGGCGGGCGTACGGCACTTCCACGGAGGTCTGTCGTGAACAGGGATACCGCTTGCTCCTCCTCTCCAGAGTGTTGGGCGATCCAATGCTCTCCCGGGACTTGTTGCGGCTGCTTACCTCCGGCTTTTCCACTCCACCTGTGCCGCTGGCTCCAATCTTGAACCGGGTGCCATCTGGCAGAGAGCAGAGCTCCGATTTCTTGAGACTACCGTTCCGTAGATCGCCAGCCGGTCTGTAGAGGCGACCCTTTCCGTTAAAGTCCGCCGAGTCGTAGAGCGAAACGCAGTGGAGGCTGTAGGGCGGGGTGTGGAAGACCAGCTGTCCCTGGTGCAGGATGCTCTCGCCGAAGCCAAAGTCCTTGTTGTTGTTGATGATGCTATGGGAAGGAATGGATTAACGTCAAGCCTCTATATGGAGAATCCTGGATACTCACAAATATCGGGCTATGTTGTAGTTGTCGTGGACATCCTGGGCCGTGGGCTTGAAGAACTTCTGGCCGTTCCGATTGCTGCCAAAGAAGACACAGCCACCAATGCAGCCGCATCGGGATATCTCGCTGCCGGAGGACAGGGCACTGCCGTTGTGGGACCACAGGAACCACAAGCGTTTGAACTTGGCATCGTGCTCCCGCAGGAAGCTAAAGAGTCACGAAAGATCAGCTTAAAATATTAAAAAATATATCCCTTCCTCCACTTACTTGTGCTGGACCAGGTGTAGTTCGTGATCGGGAATGGGCAGGGCGGAGGCTCCCTCCAGGAGAATCGGTCCTAGGGACGTACAGCCCACTTCCACCCAGTTCTCGCAGAGCTCGGCAGTGTCCGGAGTGCGTTTGGCCTGCGCCTCCGAGAAACTATCCCTCAACTTCCGAGTGCCATCCTCCCGGGAGTCCCTTCGCGAGAAGGAGTTGGAGCTGCGCTTGCCCGGCTTGCCGTGCGTGGCATGATGAGATCCTCCGGCGTCTTGCGACTTTAGGGAGTCCTGGTCCTGGGCTCGCCTCACTTTTCCCGAGCGATTGCTGCCCGTGGTGTTGGTGTTGAAGGAAGAATTGGTGGTGTGCAACATGAACAACCGCAGGAGGATCGACGGCAGCAGGCCAGAGATGCCCGACTTCACCCTCTGGCCGTGCAGGTTGCAGTTGGCCAGTCGGATGGGCGAGATCCAGGCATGCAGGGCGGTGCCGCTCTCGATGAGGTACACGTCCACGGCGTCCACAGAGACGCGGGTCATCTTGTACTTGATGTCCTCCGAGGAGGGGCACTTGTACTTCTTCTCCTCCTTGGTCTGGGGGCACAGGTTGCTCGGCACTCCGTGGTGGCAGTTTCTGACCGTTTTCGGGGACTTCAGGCAGTTCTCCGGATCGATGGCCAGGAGTATGAGGGTCTCCAGCCCGGTGACCACGTTCACCAGCTGTGGCAGCGTCAGCTTTCCCGTCAGCTTGCCCAGCTGCACCTCCACCAGCCAGGAGTACTCGAGGGTGTCCTCGTCCAGGGCACAGCCCTCGTTGCTGAACATGGCATGGCCGCGCACCTGAACGGCCGAGAGGAGCAGATGGCCCTGGTTGATGTGCTGCTCCCGCTGCGAGCGCTGCAGGCAATCGGAGGCCAGCAGATACGACGGACTGACCAGCACCTGGAGGGTGGTCTCGTGGTACCGCTTGTTCATCTCGAACCCGAATCTCTCGATCAGCACCACCGGGCAGGGCGGGTCGTCGTCGTTGCAGTTCTTCATCACATGGGCCTGGATGTCGTGGACAATCACGGAGACCATCACCTCCAGCGGGCGATACAGGCGCGGGTCGAAGGGCTTGCGCTTCTCCTCCGGAGCCTGCGTCTCCGAAATGGACTTGTTGGCCAGCTCCTTCTCCTTGGCCAGCAGCTGGTCCTTGGGATTCAGCTGCGTGGCCCCCGGCTCCTTGGTATTCACATTCGACTGCTCCATGTCCGTGAAGTTCTGGTCCTCGCCGAAAATGTTCTCCTTCAGGTTGATGAAGTTGCGCAGGACGTTGCCGTAGGCCATGAGCACGGAGCTACCGATCTCCAGTTCCACGGTCACGTGATCCGCCGGCAGGGTGCCCGGATCGAAGTTGCTGTACTGCTCGGGAGGCTGCTGCCAGCTGCTCACCGGGGACTTCCTCACCTTCGGTATTCGCATGGGACTGAGGAGTATCTCCTCCTTCTCCGGCGTGGTGATATCCGCCTGGGGATCAGGGCCCAGCGGCGGAACTGGATGGTAAACGTACTGAATGGACAGCGCCAGGATGGGCACGGCCCAGCAGTCGATCCAGCCGGCGGAGCGCTGGCAGATCTTGCGCCACTTCTTTTCGTAGAGCTCCGGGCGCCGGATGAGCTTGCCCTCGCGGGTCAGCAGTCTTGCGTTCTCGTCAATGGCCAGGACAATGGGCCGCACCGTCGACACCTCCGGCACGTACAGGCTTAGGTCCAAGCCCTCGCCGTGGATCCAGAACTTCAGCGTCACGGTCTTGGGCAGGAAGTCGTCGAAGGGCAGGGCGAAGCTCATCTCGAAGACGTCGCCGCAGAAGGCCAGGTGGTTGTTCTCCTGGTTGGCGCTGCTGCAGTCGATCCAGTTGTACTCGTTGCAGAGCATCAGGATCTCGAACTCGTTCAGCCGGATGCTGAAGTTGCAGGTGTAGGGCACGAAGCTCAGGATGTCCGGGCGCGCCTTGTTCGCCCAGTCCTCGATGAGGTCCTGGAAGAAGCACTTGTGCTTGTAGACGATGAACGCACTCGTCTTGCAGCCGGACAGCGAGATGTTCCAGTCCTGGGGCGCATTCCACTTGGTCGGGTAGTGGATGCGCACCTTGTACTCCAGGGACTCGAACTCGGCCAGGCTGCGGTACTGCAGGGACGTGGTGGCCTCCACGTGGAAGAGCTGGCCCTGGATTTTGGAGGTGTAGCCATCCGGCTGGGTGACCCAGGGTATCGTCACCTCCACGTACGAAGCGGGCCCCACGGTTATGTGCATGGCATTGGTCTCCTTCTCCTTGGAGAACAGTATGTCGATGGTGGCCTCGTTCAGGACGCAGAGCGTCACATCGAAGGACTGATAGCTGCGCAATTCTCCGGGCTGGGGTGTGGGTGTCACCTCCGCCTCCTTCCAGTCCGATGGGTAGAAGTACTTGTACAGGTGGTCCCGCTGCCGATCCGCCCACGGTCCATAGCTGAAGTCCGTGCCCTTTAGGCACCTAGCATTGATGCCCCAAACCGGTGGCGATGGCTCCACCACGTCCCCGTTGGGCAGGACAATCTGAACGGGCTGTTCGGGCACCACTCCCGGCTCGTCCATGTAGAAGTAGAGGTCCATCTGGTTGGACATCATCACCACGAATCCCTCGCCCATGTAGCGGGGCGGCTCGTCGATCAGTCCCGTGTACTTGGGACTCGGGCAGAAGAGCACCTTGGCGTTCTCCACCTTGGCCTTGACGAAGTGCATGAAGTGGTCCAGCCGGCAGACCGCCGGCTTGGTGCTGTACGTGCAGCGGGCCTCCTCCACGGAAATGGACAGAGTGGTCGGCGTCAGCCGGTTGCCGAAGACGAAGCGTCCCGAGCAGATGTCGATCTTGATGACGGGGATCAGGTCCCGCCATGTGGTGGCCTGCATGGCCTCCGAGTTCTTGACGTTCTGGATGCGCTGGCTTTGGCGTGCGTTCTCCAGGTTCATGTGGTGCTCCTTGAGCTTGTTGCGCTCCTCGGTGCTGGCCACGTCCGTGGGTATCAGCAGCGAGGGCTCCAGGCCGAACGTCTTCTCCAGCGTGTCGTACAGATCGGATCTGTTGTAGATGTGCAGTTCGTAGCCATTCAGCTGAACCGACAGCCGAGTGTCCGAGTGCGAGAGATCTGCGGGATGGGAAGAGTATTAATTATAGACTCCCACTAGTGCCTGGGTAGCTCCTCACCTTCGGAGACATCCTTGGGGACGTAGGAGCGCCACCAACGAAATATAAAGTATCCGTCCTGCGCCCGCACAGTGTAGTCGTAGGTGATGTACACAAAGTCCCGGAACATGATCTTGCCAGCCAGGGGGTTGAGGGCCACCGAGCCGATCTTGAAGTAGGCCCCCTTGATGAACCACCGGTTGGCGATCTTGGTGATCAGCATGCCGATCACCCGCGAGTTGTAGAAGGTGATGTACGTCACCCAGGTGATGGTGGTGAGCAGGGATGCGAGCAGCCATATCTGGAATCAGGATGGATGGTCAGATAGGTTCTCTAAAGGATAAACCCCCACCCCCTAGTTGGAAGTCAATAAAGTCCTGCCCTTTGGGATTTAAAATACTGCCATATATTATCCAAAAATTACAAAAACAACAATTATACGAAGATCCTTTATGTCCTTAACTCCTCCTCCTCCGCCTGAGATTTAACTTGAGATTTACTTGGCAGGATCGAAAGGATTTAAAACATTACTACGAGAATTTTTCCAGACACACAACAGGGACAAGAAAAGGAGCAACTGCAGCAGCGTGGGGGTGGATGAGGTCCACGACTCTACGAGCACCACAACTCCAACACCTTCACTGGCATGTCCGTAAAGATGGTGCCGATGAAATGGTCGCCCTTCGCCTCCTCGATCACCGTGCACCCGTTGGCATTGAACAGGTCCAAGCCCTTGCTGAGGGCCTCCGCCTCGGGGCAGCTGGTCCGGGGGGCAGAGAGTGAGCCCCGAAATTCGGCGCGCCCAGTCTGCGGGTTGACGAAGTCGGCCCAGAAGCCGTAGCGCAACATTTCCCGGACATTGTAGCCGGCCAGGAACATGAAGGCGCGCAGGGCGAGAGCCCGGTCGAAGCCTCGGTACCGCAGTCCGAGCATGCTGAAGTTCATCGAGCTGCAGAAATGGGAGCTGGGGTGCCGGAACAGACGCCGCAGGTTGGGCGTCAGCAGCTTGGGGCAGGGCCCCACGCAGATGTCGGTGGGCCAAAGATTGCCACCGAATCCGGCCAACCTCTTCTCCAGGCGCTTCCCCTCCGGATAGAAGAGGTTGGCCATCGTCTGGTCCTCTGGCTGGACAAGTCCCTGATAGTCCGGACCGACGCAGTCCGGCAGGTAGAAGAGATCGGTCTGGCGGCTGCGCAGGATCGGTAGTGGCTTCATCGCGTTCTCGTCCTCCTCCGGCCCGATCTCCTCCTGGTCCCCGGGAAAGGCGGCCTCAGGGAGGCTGCTGCTGCCGCTGGAGCGGCGCAGATGGCGCCGCAGGAAGCTCTGGCCCATCACCAGGCTGTGGATCTGCATCCGCAGAGTATGCATGTCTATGTCCTTCTAATCTTCAGACTCTCCTATCGCGAATGGGTCCTAGAATCCTAGGAAAAGGCTTCTCTCCCCGCTTTCTTTTCTCGAAAAAAAAAACAAACTAAATTTTTAACTTAAAATATTAAATTTAAATATTAAATTGTGTGAATTTTGATCATTGGCTTTGCGACTAGACTGTTTTCGATAAAATCTAGGCAAGGAATGTGACTGACTGGCCGATTTGGAGCTCTGCCTGGGTGACACTAATCCTCTCACAGATTCTGCTTTCAAACTGCTGGACTGCTTTCGGATGGCTTTTCATAAGGCTACTATGTGTGATACTGACTGCCCCTCTTCCAGTAATACTTTGATTCTGTGACGATTTATTTTAGAAAATAAAAACATTGTGAAAAAATCACAAATGTTATAAACTATTTTTTTTAATGATACATATTTTGAATTTGAATTTTGATGACCTGAATGCTTGGAGAACAAGAAATGTTATAGAACTATACCTTATCTGAAATTGGAAAATCCAAATATAATAAGGGGGCAGCGAACTGAAGGCATTAAAGGGGTTATACGCAGTTAGGATTCTCAAAAAATCAAAAAAAAAATCATTATTTAAAAATTCTTTTCTATTTAATTTTATTAATATTTTCGATACATTAAGGGGGGTTTTTGAAAATAAATTCCTTCAATCATTACCTGTGGAATATATTCAAGAAGATTGTGAACATATTTCAGACCGATAAAGTTATCCCTTTTTTTCGAGAAATCGATATTTTTGTTAGGTTTTGGGAGGGGTTTCTACCTTGTTGGGCCTGCCTTCTATTTCTGAATTTTTCTCATGGAAAGTATGATAGGTATGAGAATGAAATTTAATCCAGTTGTAGAGCACATTTTATTGAAGCTACACAATTTTGTTTGGGGTGATTAAAACAAAGGGGGAGTTCCCAATAATGAAGTCATTTCGGTGGCAACTCATCATGGTGGACGTCGTAGAGTCCGAATATGACGAATATGTCCCTAATCTGTACACTTTTCAGCATCCGTGGTAGCAAAATAAAGAAAAAAACTCTTAAATTATGAGCTTTTGAAGACAAAACCATTTTTCTCTATTTTTCGATATTTATATTTTTTTTAAATACAAAATTTTCAAAATTTTAGCCAATTCTGTTACGACGGATGAACATTTTCACGCGTTTTTCTTAAAACAGTGTTTGTAAAGTCGGTGATCACGATTTAAAAAAAAGGGGATAACCTGATCAGTTTAAAATTTGTAGCCAATCTTCTTGGATATATTACCGAGGTAATGATTAACGGAATTTATACAAAAAAAATTTTTTTAATTATTATTTTTGACAATTTATTGAAAAATTTCAGCCAAAAATGAAATTTTTTTTCAAAGTTCCATTTTGTTTAAAATTAGAATTTGTTTAAATGTTTCGTTTATTGCCTGCATTTATTTATTCTTAAGAACAATCTTATTTTTAAGAACAAATCGAATTATTGAGATTGGATATTCCAAACCGCCAAAAAAGAGATCTTTTCTAAGACGTTTCTTATAACAGATACAGAATTAGAATAAGAATATATTTTTACAGTACCGACATGCTACTATCTTTCTAAAATTGGCTACTACTTAAATAAATAATAATTGTCTTGAACCATCTTAAGTTCCCTTCACAAGAAAGCTTAAAAATTTTTCATTTTTTGGGTCTTGCAACTGGCTATAACCCCTTAAATGCTCTGCATACTTCGAAGCCCAGATCTCGATGGAATTTTATCTGAACTTAAAAAAAATCCCAACCAAATAAGGGGTCAGCGAACTGCCGGCACCAAGATGCTTTTTTTATGGCAGGTCATGGTTGTTTTTAAGAAAACAAAGTCCGATAAACAAACACAATTTTGTGCGAAAATCTTGAGCCAAAAAAGAGACTACAATTTCCAGACTTATCAGCGAAATACAGATTGGGGAGAAAATGTTTCATTTTTAGTATCGCAACCCGATAGGGGGCCGGCAGTTGTTGGAAGGAAACCACTCCACCGATCCGCAGGTGTGCCTCCAAGTGAGTAATCAACACCCCAATGAACGACTTTTGTTTACAAACTTTGCAAAAATATTAAATGGAGCGAGGCAGCCTTGAAAAGTATCTCGGAATGTAAATATCTGGAAGTACGTTTATCTGTGAGTTCGCTCCCATAACTTCCCTTTCCTTTTTCAGATAAATAGAGCAGGAAATAGCCTTGAAACACTTATCAGATAGAGGAGGATTCTGGAGAGGAGGGAGATGGGTCTGTTTATTATTTTAAAGTTTATTACACAATTTTAAACTTAAAAAATACATTACTGCTAGCTCATCAACTTTATATCTTTGATCCCAAAAGGGCTTCGATTATAACGCAATCAGCATTAAAAGCTAGAAGTAGTAGTAGTAGCTTTGTGTTATCAATAAAAAGTGGGGCGGACTGGGCTGGGGGGAAGGCAGCGTGTGTCAATGACCAAATCCCGCTGATTGGAAGTCGCCACTTGCCTGCGCCCGCCACCTCTCCCTCTCTCTCTTTGTGGAGATAAGTGACTAAGCCGGTCGGTTGATTCACTGGCAACGGCATTCCACAACGTATTAATCAAATTATGTGCCCTCCCAGTCGCAGTGCCATAGCCAGTTCCTTACCATGCGCGCATCCAGATTCATGTCATTGAAGGCGACATTATGGGTGCTGTTCCAGGTGCCCACTTCTGGAAAGCCCAGCGGGAAGCTGTCGTCGCTGGTCTCCTCCACCACCTCCAGGGCCTCCATGATTTCGGGGCTGTGTATGTGTGTGTGTTAGGGGGTGGGGGGCAGGCGGATTAGGTGTGCCTGCCTTTGTTGTTTGAGGCTCCTGGCCTGGCCGCTTAAGCTGCGCACTTTCTTTTATCGATCGCACCCAATCTCATTGATCCGACACTGGCACATATACAGATTGGCATTTTCGGCTATATTATAATGGCAGCGCAGCACATTAGACTCTTAAATTAAATTTATTATTCCACACACACCACCGCAAGGTTCGATTTTTCCCACTTTGTTTCGGAGGTCGTCGCGGGTGTCTCAGGTTCGAGGTCCTTTTTTCGCACGCTTTCATCGAGGCAGCGCGCTCGCCCTTATCACAGCGAGAGTTTCAATCGGTTTAGGTCGCGTTTTAATCTACAATTAGTCACTAACTTTTGCTAATTAGCGCGAAAATAACGAAAATAATTTCGCCTCGGACGAAAACACCCATCGCTCTTCTTCTTTTCGTAACAGCTGATTGCTGTTTATCGATAGGGGGCGCATTTCTCGCATGCGAGAATCCTTTCGATAGCAATCCGGCTTCCATCTCTAATCAGCTGTTTTACTAAATCATGCTGGTATATACTGAAAGTATTTTTTATTATCGTTATCGATATACCAAGATAGCCAGAGCGACATCACTGGTTTTGATTCACCTTAAAAGCTGCGGGTAGCTCCCTGAAAATTATTTCTTACCTTGCATTTAACAAACAAACAAATCCGCTGACCACTGGTGATGTCACAGCTGCGCTCGAAAGTCATTAGCCTCTACAAGCACGTAAGTTTCCTCCACACCCCAACCGGTTGGTTGCACCGGCGGAGTTGCATCCTCCCCCACGTGCACCCCCCACCCCAAATACCCGAAAAATGTAACCGCCACCCCCACCTGCAGTTGCGTAAACATTTTGTCGGCGGCGGAAAACTGCAATTTCCTGCCCCTTGAATGACGTACGTGGGCTGGGTGTCCAGTTTCCTCGATCTGAGTAGAGCTTTCAAGGTCGACTCTTCTAGAAACTACATACATGTATGATTAACACTTCCCCCCTTCTCACCCACACAGTTGCAGTATTTGGGCCGCGAATATCCCGGCCTGAACGGGCCCCAGAAGTTCCGCAAGCAGATCCACGATGCCTTCATGAACCACAAGGACGAGCAGGACCCGAAGAAGATCGTGGCCCTGCTGGCCCAGGGACGCTACCTGGCCAAGGAGGTGGAGGCCCTCTACTCGCTCAAGAAGTATCGCACTGTGAAGCAGCGCTACAGCTACAATGACTAAGGCCGGGAGGAGTGGCGGCGATGCGGAAATCGCTTGCTAGCTAATTCAAGGACTGATGATGATGGCTGGGTGGGGAGCAGTGACCAGGCAGGTGGAGAACATGATATGAGTATGAGGTCGCCCTGCTTGTCGCGTATATGCATATTCTATTGCCAAAGCAGACTCGATCCAAACACACACGCAAAAAATACATAAGCAGTAATATTTTCGAATGTCTTGTCAATGTCTAACTTAAAGTTGTTATTGATGCAAAACAAAAAATTAACAAAAAAAAAGCGAAAAACCGAAAAACGGACGTAGCAAATAAACGAAGCAGTCATTGAATAACCAAATATAGCCATCGAAATTAATTGAATGCACTGGAAAAAAATGGCAGTACATGTTGGCTTTTAACTTGAATCGAATCGTGGCGACCTTCAACCGATATGACCGGGAAGGGGCCCGTCGAGCACATATTTCTGCCCGCTATCTATCTATATCCGTATTAAATTTGGCGATAAAAGTATCTATCAGATATTCGCCACGTCTGCCAATGCGTTGGACGCCTTCTACTAAGTCGTCGGGTATTGACAATATTGCGTATTTAAATTCATCTGACCGATGATCGTGGGTCGCCCCCATCTACTATATAATATATATGTTTTGGTGATAAACAACCGCGGACGCCGTCCAAGTGAGCTTTTTCTACTCTGACGAAAAACATGAAAGCTCGCCGTAATTAAAGGGCATTTAGCAAAGTCTATAAATACAGCTCGGTCTTATCGGACTGATAACAGGGTGCAGTGGTGTCACTGCGAATAAAGAGCAAGCTCATCGTAAATAGTTTTCTGAAATCTAGCTTGACGTAGGCTTCTTCTGAATGGCGGGGAGATGTTCTACAGATTCTAGAAGAATTATCAAGCACAGAATTACTTCAAGGCTGATCAATAAAGACACTCTTTATTGATTCATTGATGGGAATTGGTTCCGATTTAATTTACAGATTCGGGGAAGAGAGAGGAAACCAAACAGAATTTAAAATTTAAATTAAGGTAAAGTGTATTGCAAGTGGAAACTCTTTCTACAATAACTTAGCATAAGATTCTATTTAAAGCTTAAAATTATTTCATTTTGATTTCCTAAAACAAGTCCTATTTAAATGACATCTTCTGGTCTGTCATGGCATTTTCATAGTGTCATGGTGAGCAGAGCTCATTGAGTTTCTCTAGAAACTAACTAATCCCTTGCTTTAACTAGCTTGAAGCGGTTAACATAAGTACTTCAATATTCGCATTAAGGTTAACTAAATTTAACAAATCACAATTATTTCAATTGGAAAGCGTTATGGTGTTGACTTGGAAATAGAGAGATAGATGCATCCAGATAGATCTGGGGTGGCTCAACCGAACTCGAAGCCAAGCACGTCGTCCAACCCGTAGCCGAAGAGGCGGAAGTCCTCCTCGTAGATCTCGTACAGCCGCCGGATGGATCCGATGGGCAGAGGATCAAAGTAGGTCCGGAGATTGGCTTTCGTGCTCGAAGGTTTGTGGCCAGTGGGGAATATCAGGTTGCGGGCTCTGGCCAGATATAGTGCCAACGCGGAATCGTCCAGTAGGGTATCGTATTTTCCTGTTTAATTTAAAGATATATTAGTTAGGATCCAAGAACCATGCTTCCATGTTTCTGACTCACCCACGACGTTGTAGTTTACCACGCAGGGATTGCAGAGCCTGGTTATCACCTCCCAGTGCTCGTTGTAGTCCGTCTGATTGGCCCGGCTCAGCTCCGGCGTCAGCAGGTACTGGATGAACTCTCCGAAGGTCACATCGTCGCCGTTTTCCAGCGAGGAATTGCTCGCTCCGGGTCGCAGCTCCTTCACAATCTGGCGACCCACACGGGACTGGAAGTATTTGGCACTGGGGGAATCGCCTTCCAGCTTGTTCCTATAGGCGGAGAGCAACCGTTCGAAGGGGTGTCGCACCAGGATAAAGCGAGTGTAGTCCTCGCTCAGGACCTGTTGCTGCTCCGCTTCGGTTAGATCGTAGAACTTGGTGAACATGCCCTCGGAGTGGGCCAGCGATCCCGGAATTTGCAGCGGATCCGTGCCATTGTTCCACTTGCCCATGAGCATCATCAGAACCCGCTTCCAGTTCGTGCAAGCGACCTGGAAAACGCAGATTTGTAAACAAAATTAATTAAATAAACAAAATTTAAAATTATTTTTAATGGTAACCTTATAAACTCTTAAAATTCTTACAAAATTCTTTAACATGCGTGGGACCCACTCTGAAGTCTATATCTCTGGCGATTTTCATCCGATCCTTATAAGGAATACCTCAAATGATTTGTAGATCGATTCTCCATCAATCTGCATCAAAATCTAGCATCAAAATATTTTTTCATATTTTTGTCAAATTTTATGGAGGGTCCCCTTCAAAATTGGGGAAAAATGCATCGACTGCCATTATGATCCACTGTGAAGTCTATATCTCTGCCGATTTGCATCCGATCTTTGAGCGGAATACCTTAAATGATTTGTAGATCGATTCTCAATCTGCATCAAAATCTAGCAACAAAATATTTTTTCATATTTTTGTCTAATTTTATGGAGGGTCCCCTTCAAAATTGGGGAAAAATGCATCGACTGCCAATATGACCCACTGTGAAGTCCATATCTCTGCCGATTTGCATCCGATCCTTGAGCGGAATACCTTAAATGATTTGTAGATCGATTCTCAATCTGCATCAAAATCTAGCATCAAAATATTTTTTCATATTTTTGTCAAATTTTATGGAGGGTCCCCTTCAAAATTGGGGAAAAATGCATCGACTGCCAATATGACCCACTGTGAAGTCTATATCTCTGCCGATTTTCATCCGATCTTTGAGCGGAATACCTTAAATGATTTGTAGATCGATTCTCAATCTGCATCAAAATCTAGCATCAAAATATTTTTTCATATTTTTGTCAAATTTTATGGAGGGTCCCCTTCAAAATTGGGGAAAAATGCATCGACTGCCATTATGATCCACTGTGAAGTCTATATCTCTGCCGATTTGCATCCGATCTTTGAGCGGAATACCTTAAATGATTTGTAGATCGATTCTCCACCAATCTGCATCAAAATCTAGCAACAAAATATTTTTTCATATTTTTGTCAAATTTTATGGAGGGTCCCCTTCAAAATTGGGTAAAAACGCATCGGCTGCCAATATGACCCACTGTGAAGTCTATATCTCTGGGGATTTTCATCCGATCCTTGAGCGGAATACCTTAAATGATTTGTAGATTAATTCTCCATCAATCTGCATCAAAATCTAGCAACAAAATATTTTTTTATATTTTTGTCAAATTTTATGGAGGGTCCCCTTCAAAATTGGGGAAAAATGCATCGACTGCCAATATGACCCACTGTGAAGTCCATATCTCTTCCGATTTGCATCCGATCCTTGAGCGGAATACCTTAAATGATTTGTAGATTTATTCTCTATCAATCTATCAATACACACCATTTTTCTAAGTATATATTGAGAAATGTGTAAATTTCTTAGAGATATGGATTTCGAGGCTTCTAAGTGATTCATAATTTTTTTTAGAAATAATCATGATTACATTTAAGAAGGAACCACCTGAGATATGTATACCTCAGCCCTTTTTTTGGGTAGATAATGTTCTTTCGAAATTCTACGCAGGTGTCATCCTGAACAGTCATATGAAAACTATTTCATTCTTATCATTGACGCCTTCCTTGTTTTATTCATTATCATATAGAAGGTGGGGGTTTTAAATTCTTAAACTTAAAAATGTAATAATAATTATTTTGATGTGAAATTTCTTTTTAAATTTAGTTCAGTATCAGGTTAAGCTCAAATGAAAGACAAAAATGAAAAAAAAGACCGGTTGCTGAAGAAACCCGAGTCGGGTCTGAAACTTAAGCTCTCTGATATCTTGGTCAAGTACCACATGAGACAAGTGACCCCCCATTAAAATGTGGTTTTCATTACACTTTTTGCGACTCGGGCAGTTTAATCGTGAAATGAAATCTCTTTCGAGACTGCGATGGGTTGAATCACTTTACTCTTAATTGCCGAGTGCAATAATTTATAAATTTCGCCTTAAAATCGCCCCCTGATTTTCCTCCTCGGCGGCATTGGGCAATAAGTCAAGTCGTTGAAGTTAACTAGGAAAAGCTAGATATATATCTGTATATATCTGAAGGCATATATATAGGTAGAGCTGGTCGGGCAATGTGCCGAGCGTAATTAAACAATGCTTTTGCATTTCACATTACAAAAACAAACATTTTGGAATGAATTAGGTAGGAAAGTGACGAAAAAAACATTGAAATACTAGGTATATACAGAGCCACATAACCACAAGGTTGGCAGATGTCGAATTTTTGGGTTAAAGTGAAATGACTGAATGTTGTTTTAAAACAAAACACTAGTCTATAATTTCTGATCGACTGACACGGAATGTTTATACATCTTTCAATGGTTAAGGATGTGGGCGGGTCTACTTAGTCATTTTATTTATTTATTTTTTTAGCAAGACATGGATCAAAGGGATTCCCCCTTAGCACCTCTTTAGGTAAAGATTTCGAGGTCTTATTTCAAAATTATTCAAATGCGTAAGAAACATTAAAACCTAACAAAAACGTAACGCAGTTTCATGACGACCATTAAAGCTACACGCGATGGTGGCATAAAATTCCAAAAACCATAGTGGCGAGCCCCCCACTTAGGAGGCAGGCGAGCGGTGCTCCCGGGGGCTATTGGCCAAGGGTAAACATATACCATTTACGACTTCATGGAAGAACGAGTTGAGAAAATGCCGGACTAGCGTGATCGCGATGAGTGACGAGCGAGAATGCGAAATCCCGCAGTGGAACTGCTCCATCGCATCGACCCCTTCCGATGGGCGGTGAAATCGAAACCAGTTGCTTCCATGTCCGATAGTAGTCATTTGTAGAAATGGCTAGATAATGGGCGACGTGTGTCGAGCCACTCGGGTGGCATGATCACCTGCCACACCCCCCGCGTCCAAGGCCGTGGAGTGGCTCGCCATTCGAATTATGATAATGTGAGAGGGGGGCTTGAAAATGTTGTACAAGTGCATGGGGCCTACAACCAAAACTTATGATCCTGTAATAAATCAATACAAATTCCCCAAAAAAATATGAAACATCATTGTCATTAGATATCTTTTGAATTCAAAAATTGGATCAAAGGTCGCCGGCAACATGAAACACCAGGCTATTTTGGAAACCCACTTCACTTCACGAAACTCTGGCAAACACACAGGTAACCGGCACCTGGTAATCTAATCTTTCAGTTTTTTGGTTTGATGGTTTCCAATAGCTTATTGGTTGATAAGGAAAAGCCCTGTAAAGGCCGCTTCCTCTGCCTGATTTCCTCAAAAGTTTAATTTCCTAATCCAATTAGCCAAATCGAAATGTGATTTTTTGAAACGCTATCGCTTCTTCAGAGAGCTAGCCTCTCGGGGTCCCAAAATAATCTCCAAGCTATTAAAAATTATATTTATATTTAAAGCTTATCAAGTAGGGTTCAAGGGAAAAACACATTAGACCCCAAGAGTCATTAGAATCCAGATTCAAGAATTTAGAATTCTTGAACAAATTTGCGCATTAAATAAAGCACATTTTTGAAATTAAAAATTTATGATCTGCTGGGGGACTTTCCTTATAATGTGGAGTGTTTAAATCACATGAAATCAGCAATACGTATAAGGGCATATAACGCTGACATGTGCACAGAGTGTCTGGCTCGATAAGCCCAGAAGTGCGGGCTTAGCTATCAGATTCCCTCGCACTAGAAGCCACTCCATAAATCTAACCTCATAAGTCGCACTATTGGGAACTGCATTTCATTGAGCACCTATCTAATATGACCTGGAACTCATTTTGTTATTTTTTTTTAAGTGCTGGTTAAGTAAACATTTATGGCGGCACGATCCCCAGCATAAACTCAGCATGTGCTCCAAACAAAAGGCAGAAGAGCGCCCGAAACGAGTTTCTATAAACAAAGTATCTCAGAACCTTTGGATGACACAGATGCCGATTTTTGATGTATGTATGTTGGGACAGCACATGGTAACAAGCTTAGAAGACACTTCAAGATTTGAGATTTGATTTGAGAAGTTCTACAAGTTCGCTTTCCTTTATCATCAAAACAAAGTTAAACAGTACAAGTTTTAATTCCTCAATTAATATTAGCATATTAATAACACCGATTAACTACAATCTTAATCTCCGACTAGATAATTACACCTTAACGACTACCTAGAACCGTTTATTGGTGATCACCGATCAGCATTCGGTTGTAAAGTATAATTACCCGTCTCCAAAGGTCAACTTTAATCTAAACTTTGTGCTGAATATGTAAAAGTGGTCAGTCGCCTGTCTGGGTATTTCATTTTATGAAGCTAGTGTTTCCATGCGGGATTACTACCTTTGGGACGTAGCAGTAGAGCAGCTTGTGCTCCTTGTCCACGATCATGTGGTCCATTTGCAGGTCGGTGAGATCGTTCATCGTCTGATGATGCTGGCCGAGCAGTTCGCATTCCCGCTGCATGAACTCCTGCCGCTGGATGTTGATCGTCTGGGTCAGCTCCAGGCTTTGGCGGGTGATCTTGACGTTATTGTTGTTGCCATCCTCGAACGGCAAGCCGGCGGAGAGAGAGATCAGGAGCGAAATGCAAAGCGAAAGCCAAACCAGTTGATCCATAATGCACTGGCCCCGAATCCGTATCCGGCCCGAATTTCGGTCTTAACTCTGCCGCTGGCGCCCGAAATACTTGACGCGGTGGGCAAACTTGAGAGTAGTCGCGTTCTCAATGCCCAGCTCTCTAAGGGTGGTCCGGCCCTTGGATCCTCGGTCGTCAATCGGCTGAGACTTGTCCACGTTGAAGAGGCAGAAACAGCGCCATAGAAATCGCCACGATACGAACGCGCGGTGATCGTGCCCGTTGCGCCGAGCGGAGTGAACTAACTCGCCCGTGGAGCTGGTGGAAACATGTTCCTCTTGCTTGGCGTCTTCGGTAATTCCACGACGCCTAAGACGCTCTTCGTGCCGCTCCCGATGCTTGCGCCTGTGTTGGGCTAGAGAGATATTGGCAATAGCCCTCTTCAAATGAGCGATCGTCGGCTCTGGCTGGTGGAGCTGCAAATCCAAAATATGGAGAAATATTAGAGAGAAGAGTGCCTCAAACTCTTCATTAATATTTTAATTATCCTATCAACTTAAAATTCCTGAACCAGAACCGTGTTGACCTTGAAAAAATATTCAAAATAAAAGTATTCCTTAAATTCTTAGTCGAAATTCGAGTTATGAGACCTTTCTTTCGCATCTATGGGGACGTTATTCGGCATGCCGGCAGGCTAGTTCCGGGCATGATGCGACCGGCATGGCTATTACCATCTGGTAAGAATGGCTCAGCGGTATTCATTGATAATTTTTACTTTTCTTAGGACCGCGTACTGTGCTTCTAGAGGGACCTGTTATAAAATGGGTAGGTTTCTTATCGCAAATGGAAATAGTATTTATAGACTAATTATAAAATAGTGTGCCGGAATGGCGGGATTGAGCCGTGTCCTCGCAAGACCCCCACATTTTATAGCCCAGAAACAAAGTCATCTCCTGCGTTTACCGCCAAAATATTGCAGCTTTATGGCGTGCCATGCTCTACTATCGGTGTCTCAGTGCATGCTCCTTTTGCGAAGCCTTGATTCCGAGTGGAAAAAGTGGCAAGAAGAAAAAGCGCAAAGAGGTTCGGGGCCTGACCCACTTTCTCCTAACGCTCTATGTACACACTCAATGCCTATTGATTTCAGAGCACCCTGACTTTATGGAGAACAGAGCTGAATGGCCCTTTCAAATATTTGTGGATTGAGATTCCTGCCCTATCAATTGCTTAATTGCCGAGGTCATAATTGGCGATTGAAAACAGGTGCAGTTAGAGGGAGTGAAGTGCATACCACCACCGTAAGAGTGCTGAGTCCGTCCCGCTGTACGTGGATCGTGGTGGCCTGCCCCTCGGCGATGGCGATCTGAAATTATGAAATTGATAATTATAATAAATTTTGTGTGCAATGGGAGCGCTTAACGGTAGCGGAGATGCCCGTCAATTAGCACCTTTAGATGATCGGCAGTAGGTCAGTGGCCAGTGACGAAAGAATCGCCAGAACGAGCCATCAAAGGTGCTAATTGCAGCCGGTTGATCTGGTTGATTCCATGGGTCGATTCAATTGGATCGGATTGGCTTAGATTGGATTTCAGACAAACATATGACGTCAAGTGCAATAACCTATATTGGCATTACCGTGAAATTGATCTAGTTGTGTCAATCTAGATTAGCACCTCAATTCCAAATGCTTCATGTTACTTTTCCCCGACTTGGGTAAATGTTTACCTATGCATAATCAGCCAGGGAAGTTACTAATGGGCAGTCTTCTGAAACTCACCTCCCACAGAAGCTCCGCTGAAGTGATGTCACGTGGAATGTCCGAGAGTGTGCTGAAGTTCTCGAGGATGTGCCTGAGTTCCTGCGAAGTGCTGGCTAGCATGGCATTGTGTTCGGAGCGGTCAAAGTCATTGCGAACTCGGCGGTCAGAGGGTACTTTTCGACGCCTCATAGAACTCCTTCGCCTGCCCAGGATCTTTTCGTTGTTATTCCTGGCTTCTCTTACGACTTTCTTTCGGAGATTTGTCGGCATTGCCTGGAGCTTCTTATAGGTCACAGCGCTGCTCCTTGATGTCCTGCGCTTCTCTCTGTAGGGAGAGCTATCTCTGCGACGCCGATCCATTGTTTATTTGTTTTTTAATCTAAAACCGGGTAAATGATTTGTTTATCAATTGTTGTTATTGCATCTTTCGATAACAAACAAAACCGATAGGCACAACAGCTGACGCACTTGCTCATAGTTGCGTCTGCGTGGGACTTTACAACACTGGGAAGCGCCTCCAGAGTTGCCTCTGCCGCATTCTATCGATGTCGATATCCAGCCTCATTTTTCCACCCACGTTTTTGTTATAATTTAATAAGTTTTGCGGCCCGAGACCTAGTTTATGTGGCGTCCCCGGCAAACTAGTGATACGAGGCACTGCTAGAACATCGGGGGAGAAGCGGAAACCTGAGTTTTTACCTAGTCGGTAAAAGCTGCGGTGCTCGAGTGCATGCGAGTGTTGGAATTCGCTAGTGTGAGGAGAAGAATGTGTGTGTGCGTGTGACGGACGACCAAAAAAGCCGACATCACCGCCCATATTTGTTGTTGATTCATTAAAACGCTGCACATATACGCACACAGAGGAGCCCCCAGCAATGCGCCAGTGTTGGTGAGTTGGAGCAGCTCCCCATCTCGCTCCCGCACGTCGCCACTGCCAGCCAGTCAGCCAGCCAGCCAGTCAGAAGAAACAGTTAGCTCAGAAAGAGCGCAGGGAGCGGTGGAAGAAGTCAACGGCAACGTCATAAAATTTGTCATCGGTTTTTTTGGTTTTTTCAAACCATAATTATATCAGAGCACCATGATCCTGCTGGAAATCAATAACAGGATTATTGAAGAGACGCTCCTGGTGAAGTACCGCAATGCTAAAGCCGGGTAAGTTTTCTAGCCTCGTGGTTACCTCCCCCTCTCCCCCTTCGTAATTTAAGTACCGTAATAGTGACCCTAATGCTCCACCATTTTGCTTTATCTAGTTTTCCTGCATTCCCCACCGTTATCACAGGTCGATTTCGTTATCAGTTTCGCCTGCCGCTCTCTCTCCCTCGCTCTCTTTGTTTGTGGGGATAAATTTCGGGTGTGGAGCACTCGTCGCTGGACGGCTCTCTCGCTCCCACACACGTTGCCCGCCCCCCACCCTTCGGCCCGCGCTTATTAATTCACTGAAGCTCGTTTATCCGCATCATTGGTGCATCATACATGTATTTGACTCATCGAAAGTGCCTTGAAGTCTATAAATCATGCTGTTTATACTAAACTATGCTGGGGGGGTACTATGGCTCTCTCATAAACATAACTCAAGTCAAGTTCTTATCTTAAAATTATATATATATGTACGTAAGTATGTTATTTGGAGTCAAAGTGGCATAATCTGCAACCTTATTGCGTTTCTTGTCTCAAAAGCTCCTAAAGAAAAGTAAAGACGAACGGCATCCTGAATAGTCCATTATACTATATCAGATGACTTGTGTTCGCCCACATCCGGCACTCCAGAGATCCCACGCCGGGAGACAAAGTTTACAGGTTGAAGTCTTTTGAATCTTCTTCGTGTCTACAATGCTCCAAGAATAATCATGAGTACGAACGGCACATCCTTTGTGATCCATTATATTGCAATAGACGACTTGTGTTTGAATACAATATCCTCAAGGTATATCCTGGAGTCAAAGTGGCACTTCTTGGAACTCCCTTCCTATTTGTGTCTCAAAAACTCCAATAAAAACTAGTTAGACGAACGGCATCCTGAATAATCCTCATATTATAACAGATGACTTGTGTTCGTGTACATCCTGCCTCTCAGAGAACTCCCTATGGAGACAAAGTTTACATGTTAAGGTCTGGAATCCTTTTTGTGTCTACAACGCTCCAAGAGCATCTATAAGTTCGAACGGCACATCCTCTGTAATAATTATATTACAATAGACGACTTGTGTTTGAATACAGCTTTCCTAGAAGAATATTCTGGAGTCAAAGTGGCATTTTTAGGAACACCCTTCCGATCTGTGTCTCAAAAACTCCAAAAGAAACCTTAGTTCGGACGGCATCCTGAATAATCATCATATTATATCAGATGACTTGTGTCTGCTTACAATCTTTAAGCCATCATACCAATAGACATAGACCTTTGGAGTCAAAGTGGCATCTTTGGGAAGTATTCTCTCATCTGTGTCTCAGAAACTCCAAGATAAACTTCTGGACGAACGGCATCCTGAATAATCACTCATATTATAACAGATGACTTGTGTTCGACTACAACTGGTTCCGATTCTGACTAGGGAGCTATTTTATGGCATATTTTAGACCATTCCCCTATGATGTGTGTGAGTTTCTCCCAAAATTAAATGCAAACTAGCGTTGATTTAGTTAGAATCACTTAAGAAGTAAAACTAGTTTGCAAACAATGAAATTTATTTAAAATCCCTAAAGAACTAATCTTGTTATTATGGGTTCTTGCGATAAGATATAACAGAAAGTGACTAATAACCGATCCCATTCTCTTTGTAGACTGAAGCCGGAGTCGATAGACATTAGAATAGCAGACTTTGACGGGGTGCTCTATCACATTTCCAACGTCAATGGCGATAAAACGAAAGTGCGAGTGAGTAATCCTAACTACACCCTTTTTCATCTACATCTCTCTAATAAAACCTTTTTCAATTTATAGATCAGCATATCGTTAAAGTTCTACAAACAACTGCAAGAGCATGGAGCCGACGAGTTGCTGAAGCGTGAATATGGTAGTCTGCTGACTGACACGGAAGAAGGTGCGCTCGCCACCACCACCACACTGCATTTTAAAAAGCTAATTACTCTTTGCTTCTTGCAGGCTACAATGTGTCTGTACTTATCAATCTGGAGGAAATACCAGAGGACTGGGAGCAAATCGCCAAGAGAATCGGACTGCTGAAGCGAAACTGCTTTGCCAGCGTCTTTGAGAAGTATTTCGATTTCCAGGAGCAGGGGGAAGAGGGCCAGAAGCGGGCCGTAATTAACTATCGCAACGATGAGACTTTGTAAGAGTAGTTTGTAAAAAAATATGTAAAATATGGTTATAATCACTATATACTTTGGTCAGGTATGTGGAGGCGAAGCCCGATCGTGTCACCGTCGTCTTCAGCACCATTTTCCGGGACGAGGACGATGTCATCATCGGCAAAGTATTCATGCAGGAATTGAGGGAAGGTCGCCGTGCCTCGCACACGGCGCCGCAAGTGCTCTTCTCGCATCGGGAACCGCCACTGGAATTGGCCAATACGGATGCCAGAGTGGGCGACAACATTGGCTATGTCACATTTGGTAGGTTCCAAGGTTAAAACTAAGAGGTTCTGCTACTTCAGATGGGATTCCATTTAAATAGTTAGGGTAGACTCTGATGTGGAGACAAAGTTTACATGTTGAGGTCTTGAATCCACTTCGTGTCTACAACGCTCCAAGAGCAACCGAAAGGTCGAACGGCACATCCTTTGTGATCCATTATATTGCAATAGACGACTTGTGTTTGAATACAATATCCTCAAGGTACATCCTGGAGTCAAAGTGGCATTATTTGGAACTCTCTTCCGATTTGTGTCTCAAAAACTCCTATAAGAACTAGCTAGACGAACGGCATCCTGAATAGTTTATCATATTATATCAGATGACTTGTGTTCGTGTACATCCAGCTCTTTAGAGAACCCCCTATGGAGACAAAGTTTACATGTTAAGGCCTGGAATCTTTATCGTGTCTACAACGCTCCAAGAGCATCTATAAGTTCGAACGGCACATCCTCTGTAATCAATTATATTACAATAGACGACTTGTGTTTGAATACAATATCCTCAAGGTATATCCTGGAGTCAAAGTGGCATTATTTGGAACTCCCTTCCGATCTGTGTCTCAAAAACTCCAATAAAAACTAGTAAGACGAACGGCATCCTGAATAATCCTCATATTATATCAGATGACTTGTGTTTGTGTACAATTATATTTTAATTATATATTAATTATATTTTGGAGGCTTGAAAACTTCAATAAACCTTAAATATTAATTGTAATTCCATCTTTTTCAGTGCTCTTCCCACGACACACCAACAAAGAAACAAGGGACAATACCATCAACCTAATACACATGTTCCGAGATTATTTGCACTACCACATCAAGGTTAGTCTTAATAGCTTTTAAACTAATCAAAATAACTAAATGAAACCCCTTTTCTGAACAGTGTTCAAAGGCTTATATCCATTCGCGCATGCGTGCAAAAACCTCGGACTTCCTGAAGGTTCTAAACCGTGCCAGACCCGAGCCCAAAAATACGGAGAAGAAAACTATAACGTAAGTCGGAGCTTCAAAAGATTAAAAGACCCAATCTAATACCAAATTTTTCTTGCAGGGGGAGAACATTCAAACGCATTGAATGATGTGTTCAGTATACTTAGTTGCTTTTATATAAATTTAAAAAACAAAACAAAAAAACAAAAATAAATTGTGTATTAAACTGCGAAATCCGAAACATACATTTGGCAAAGCAATGGAAGATCCGATAACAATTATAAACTAGATCAACAAATAATAATAATAACATTAACTACAAAAGTATTCCAAAACTGAAAATTAAGGCTAAATTTAAGCTCAGCATCATAATGAACAAAAATGTAATAGTTACGCGTTAATAATTGAATTGTGTGTGTTGTTGTGTCCAGTCAGCGTCCAAGTCCGTGTCTCCGCCAGTTTGTTACAGTCTCTACTAACCAACCAAGTCAGCAGCATAACCATTGGAAACCAATTAATATTAATACTTAAGTGAACCATGAGAATTATAAGCCCCCTACCATGTCAAAGCGAAATGGAACCAACTTGTTATATATAGTTGCCCCCGCAGGAGATTACACACGCCCCCCCCCCTCCAGACTTAGCCTATATGTGTAGAAAAGCGCATTTAAAAACGTAAAAACCAACCTTTGATACATCAAGCAATCCAAAAACGGAATTAATAAAAACGATTGAATCAAATTGCAATATAAAACTAATCCGGAATCTCTCTATTTTATTCGCTTGTATAATTTATTAGATGTAAGATTATATAACGATTATAAACTACGGCACGGCACAAATACTATAACAGGCACTTAGATCTTAAACTTGACATTCTGCTTCTCGTTCATGCTCTCCACGCTGGCCTGGAGATTCAGATACTCGTTCTGGATGTGGGCGCAAACTGAAAGGATGAAACGGATGAGCCGGAGAGAAGTCAGGGTATCATTTAGGTCTGATATTAGGGGAGTGATAAGTGCTACTTACAGGGGGCAGTGTTCGTACTCCAATGGTCTGTACAGGATGTGCACTGGGTCAGTTCTAAAGCCCTTAGGGATCATCGTACTGTTCCAGTTTGATATAAGCGAGTGCTGTGATAAAGAAGTGCCGGAGCAAGATGGATAGAAACAGTGAGAAATGATTACTTCTACAATCGGGAGCAGCAGATCATATTTTGAAAATAGTCCCTTGTTTTCCTCAGTGTGGCATTAACTAGCGTGCAACAAGAGTGGCCAGCTGGAGGAGTCGTTTATCATTTTGTATATACAAATGCGTGAGCTCGTGTGGCAGGAAAATGAGGGGTGGGTGGAGCTGGAGGAGACCACCAGACAGGAAAAGGGCTTGGCTCGCATTAGGGTGACAGCGAAACTGGGACAGTTGGTACACAAAAACTCCTAAACGGTGTGTATGCGTATGTACAGTGTTCATAATTTGGCAATTTGGCCAATCCCCTCACCCTTCTGTAGATCCATGTCGTCCATTTCGGAGTTCTTGATCTGCTGGAGCTTCTCGCGGAATTTCTTGGTTATCTGCTTCCGCTGGTAGTCCGCCTCGATTTCCTGCTTGGTGCGTGGAATCCGGAACCTCATGCAGCAACAGACCATCACCGCTGCCACAATTAAACCCGGTTAGGTTACTTTGCTAAGTACTCCCTAGTTACACTTACTTATTCCCATTAGGATGCCCAGCACGGTGGCGATGATGTGCCACACACGGAATCCAGCAATGGCCTCCTTTTCCAGCCATACTTCCTTCGGGTCAATGTTAAAGATGTCCGTATCGTCGTCCATATTCGTCGGCGGAGTTGCTCCCGTGGTACGTGTGGCCACCTTGCCAATCCAGTTTCAACTGCTAGCTGGTCGGAACTGGCCTGGCTCGCCTCCTGGCCCGTGGCTCGCAAATTAGTTGGTGAGGGAGGCGTGGCCCCACACACACTCCCTCTGAAAAAATGTAATACGGGGGTGTAGCCATGTGGCCGGCAAACTTGTAAAATAACAAACAAAGGAGTCCTCCCCCTTCCCAGGACACGGCTGGAAAGTGAAAATGTAATGATAGATATTTTAGTGGTGTCAGGACAGGATTACCATCAAGATGGGTTTAGGGGAACTCCAGAATTTTTAAAAACCCTTTTTTTAAAGATAACTCCTTTAAAAGATCCTATACAAATGTAGTTCCATTAATAACCAATTAGTTTAAAAGAAAAGCCTTTCAAAATAGGACCTAATCCGCTCCTGCGTCAGCCCTTAGTCCATTGTGGCTTTGAATGACAACAAACTCGACTCGAGTCCAAGAAACTGGGTGCGGTACCGCGTGCCTCAGGATAAGGTCCTTTGCATACCTAAAGGAGCGGGAGGAACGATAGGAGCTGGAGTCGTGTCCTCCCCCAACAAAAGACAACATGCATATGGTTAGTTAGACGTCCTGCTGGTCACACCCAATTGGATCGGTTAGTTCAGTGGCTCGCTGAGATAGTAACTGCAAAAGTCTGGCCGGAATTCAGGAGGCATACGGTCGGAATACGGACTAATGACTGTGGGACATTTAAGGGAGGGCTCCTGGAATTAGGTGATTGCAATTACTTGTCTGTTGTCGGGGCTGTTTGTTATGAAAAACAAGGCATGTCCTTGTGGTTCCTAATTTCGAGAAATTAATTTGCGAAATAAATTTTATAGAGTGACTTTGACTCATTAATATTCTTTAAAATAATATCTTAATACCTACTGTATATAATTTAAGCAAAAATAAACAATCTTTAACCATAAATTTAATTCAAAATCAGGAAATAGTTAAAATTTTAAAATAAACGTTTCAAAGTTATCGATTGCTGGCGCCACCTAGCGGTAGCGGTTGATCATATCGGGCGTTATCGTAATCCATTCACAACGGAAACCAAAAATCACTCGCTGCATTGTACGCAGGCGCCGGAAATAGGCACCGAGTGGGGCTACTCATTCAACAAAAATATATCCTATCCGAATCCGAGTCAGTTTCAGTTCAGGCTCTCGTTCGGTGGCACATTGCTGGGCGCTCGTCGCAGAAAAGGCATGCAGAGAAAATAAAAACCTAGAAGGCAGTATAGTTGGAAAAAGTTGAGAAAACCAGAGACAAACCCAGGCTGAGGAAAAGCAGGATAAAATAGGAAAAAAAAGGAAGAAGATCCGTGCTGAAACGCTCCTCGAAACCTCGAATCGGGTGTGTGTGCGTGTCTGTGTGTGTGTGAGTGTGAGTGTGTGTACGGAGTACATATGTAATAGGGCCATGAAGTTTTATTGAAAAACGAAGCAGAGACAAGTCGAAAAGGCAGCAGCAGCAGCCCCCACCACTCGATTCGAAGCACACGACCCCCCAGTGGCTCCCCCAATGCACCCGTACTCAAATCGGAGGAGCTGTGAAAAATGCCCCATGCAAAAACTGTGCCCATGTGGCTCCAAATGGGAGTCACCCGTTTGGTAACGTGCAGCTGAAAAAAAAAAAAAATTCGCCCCTCGCAAAAATCTGTTGAGCAAAAATCAAAGCAAGCCAAAGCCCACACAGCTAACCTACATAATAAATTCCTAAAAAAAAATATAAATAATTATAAAAGAAAAAAATTAATTTAAAGAAAAGTTGTAAGAAAAAAGGAAAGCATTTAAAGCAACACAAACAAAGCGAAAATCGGGCCAAAATATGCCAGCGTGAGGGTAAAGTGCGTGGGTGTGTGTGAAAGGTGTAAAAAATGTACATTCTGTGAATTGGCCACATAAAAAACGAGTAACGAGTGTAACGACTAACGTTATATTTAGAGCTGCCGATTCACACGATTCGTAGTTGTTGTTTTTGTCGCTGACCCCCACTGCAGTTGCAAAATTCTAAAACAAATACAATACTATTAATATTTAAAGAAAATATACAAAATAAAAAAAAAATATCAAATATCAGCCCCCAAAATGCACAAATATCTCGAATCCGGCTCCGATTCCGACTCCGTCGATTCCGGCGTTGGCCACATTCCCGGCCAGCAGCAGCATCAGCATCAGCACTTTTACCAGCATACAACGCGCCCCCCCACGCTGCGATTGTGAATGCGATTTAGTATCTGAATCCCACGACTTGCAGCACCTGCCAGCGGCACAGCAATTAGACGCATATAATCCACAAATCAATAAAAAATCACCAAAGCAAAGTAAGCACCGCTTTTCGTTTGTTTCGAACCACTTACACACGCCAGCCAAGCCAAGCGCACAATTGCCAAGTTTATAGTCCTTGTAGCCATAATGCACGTTCAAGCCCTTTTCTTTTGACCGCCAAACTCGCACGCCTATCGCCGCCAATGATCGATATAATATAGACCATATTTATAATGAATATCAAAATATATTATATATTCTTTACTTGCGTTTATTTTGAGAAAAAAGAATACTGTTTCATTTTAAAAAAATCAAAAAATGTTTGCTCATCGATATTTTTGAAAAATTTTTCTAGTTTTGATTTATCAAGAATCTTAAGATCCTTTCCGTCATAAAATTTTACTATTTAAAAGCTTAAAAGTCATATAATTAATGGCTATTTAAAAAATATACAAAAATCTTCAAAAATTAAGATTTAAGGAAAATATTATTTTCATATTATTTTACTTTAGTGTATTCCCACAATACGTTTTTGTCCTTCTTACCTTAATTATTCGTTTTAATTCTTTTTAAACTGTACAACTTTTCTTATTCATAAAATATAAGCATAACATACATACCCTTAAATACTTTTTTAAAGTTTTTTTTTTAGAGTTTTTTATACAGTTTAATATTTGATTTCCCAAATAACATAAAGTTGGAAGTTAAAATATTACAATAAATTAAACTTTTACCAGGTCTTTTCTATTAAAACGTATTATTCAGCTAAAATTCCATATAATAGCCATAAGAAAACTCAAAAAGTATTTAAAAATCGTGACTGTGACTCGTTACTTTCGGATACCTGCAACCTGTCGTGGGTATCGCTCAAGCTCGTACAGGGCGCCTCGTGCACTAACGAATGCGCCACAGGGCCCACCCAATTGAAGCATCACTGATACGCACCGTTGTTGTTTTGCGGACAGAATAAGCTTGTGTTGTTTTATTTGTTGTTGTTAATGGGGCCTAACAGGGTGCCGAGGATTGTTGTTGCTGTTGTGGCCAAATACCAGAGCTCGTAAAATAAAACAAAAGCAAAACACAAATTAAATGTAATTAAGTGCATTTAAATTTTATGCTTACGTGATTGACGTGTGGCGTGTACATGTGTGTGTCTGTGTGTGTGTGCGTGAGACCAGCGATTTTCGGGACGCGAAACAAAACGTGGCAAATTAGGGCTCTTCGGCTCCTCGGCCCTGTCGTCATCCGGGCCAAGTGAATATTTTCCTTTTTGTTTTTTCGGGGGGCTTTTCTGTGTGTGAAAGAAGGCGTGATGTGATGATGGGAGCTCCACATTTGTTATGTCAATAATTAGCAAAGCCAGAAGGAAAAAGGAACTCCGAGATCCGAGAGACACCGCAACAACTGCGTGAAGGTGTCAGAGTCCAAATGGTCGTCCTTTTTCCTTCTTGGGGGATGTCCTTCCCCCTCCTGGATGCTCCCCAGGCGACTTGCATTTGGCAATCACAAGAAAAAAATTGATTTTTTGCCAAATGCGAGAACATTAGTTTTTGTATTTTTGGGGCCATCTTCCAGCTGGAGCCGGCTCTGCTCCAGGTACCATGCCATGCGGACCGGGCCATGTCCAATTGCCAGATTGTGTCTGCGCTTATGCGTTGCTTCCGCTTCCGCTCCGCTCCTGCCCCCTGGCATGATACTTGTCTCCTCTTTTTGAATTACATTAAATATTTAAAGCATATGCAAATTTGAGCAGTGGCCCCGTTAAAGAAATAAAGTACCTGGCCGCGGCCTCAGCGCGATTCTTACAGTTGTAGTTGTTGCTTGTGTTTCCCCCACCCCCCATCCCCCATCCCACCTGCCAGATGACACACCTTTAGTTTGCCTGATTTTGTTTGCTAGAGATGAGCCACAAGCTCCCCCTTTCTAACTGTTAATTGTTGGAAAACGGTATTTTAATTTTAAAATTTAGGTTGAAACTTATTTTATTTTATTTTAAAAAGAATTGGGATCTGATATCTATTATTAAGCTATTATTTTAAATATTTCTAGAATTCTCACAAGAAAGAATTCCTAATCCCGTGATCTCAACACCTTCCTCTTCCCTGCCGCGGGCTCTCATCTCTATTTTCCGGAGGACTTTTTCCTTTTCTCCACCGAGCTTTAGTGTCTTGTAAATCGTTTTGTGTGGTGAGTGTGTTGGCTCTTTTTTATTTTTGGGGTCGGTTCAGTTCGTGTGCCTGAGCCTGAGCCTTTTTTTACTGCTTACCCAAATACCAAGACCCGAAATCACTCACACTCACGCCCATCGTGGTTTTTCCTTTGCAGCAGCTGTGGCTTCAATCTTCCACTTTCCCGCACCCGCTCTAGCTCCCCCTCCCGCTCCTGTTTCCCTTGAATTCAAATGCATTTCGATTGCTTCGTTATGCGCCTGCACTGAGAGAAAAATATTGAAATCCTTGAGGATATTTTAAGTTTATTATTTAAGATTCAAAATATATTTATTCATGACTTAATTACAAGTTTTGGTTTTTTTTTTTAGTGTTTTCTGAGAGTGCAGTCAACTTATATCCTGCGTGTGTGTCAGTGTGTGTGTGTGTGTGAAGGAAGAAGGATTCTTAAACAGCGTTTTCCTTGATTCCATGTGTCGGCAAGGGGTGTCTATCTTGAGCCGCTTCGTGCCTTTCATGGCTTCTGTTTCCATTTCGCACGAATGCTTTCCCGGGCCAACAATCTCATGTCCTTGTTACCCGTCACCCGACCCTACTCCTGGCCCCACCCCTTTCGGCCCACTTGGGCGACACGTGCTCATTATGCCGCTTCAAATTTTACTCCACTTGGGCCAGAGTTTTCCTCGAACCTGCATAAGAAACATCAAATATTAATGTCTAGTACGAAGGTTTTTCATTTAAAATATAATTGTTTTGATTTCGAAGACGAGCTTTTCTGGTTCTGGTCCACCCCACACTGCCCGGCACATGGTGGCTCCAGCCTAGGGGTCACCTCTGATAACCATAACAAGCTGTTTGCTGTTTGCGTTTGGCAATTAAAAACTTGTTGATTGTGGGCGCTGCTCTCGGCCAGTTTCCTCAATACTCTGGGCTAATTGAGATGTAGCCAAACACAACAACGCCCCAACACTAATATTTGATTTATCTGAGTTAGTAGGAGCTTGTAAGCAGGTGGCCGGGGGGCCTCCATAAAAGGTGTCTCTGCCAAAGATCGGTATCAGGTGGAGTAGGGCTCATGCCTCTGTCCATTTTGGTCCAAAACTCGTCTTGACTTGGTCTTATAACTTATATAACCAGACTTGTGTGTGGCTAGTGGAATAGTTTATTGCTTAAAACATCAATGACTAACAAATCCTAATCTCTCTTTCGTTTTTCAGTTGCTGATAACGTAACCCAGTGGCAATAACATAGCATAAACCAACTTGGCTGAAGGGCATTCAGGGCCAGGCCAAGAGTGAAACTACAGCGAAACCAAAAAGTGAACAAGTAAAGCCCTCGAATCCTGTACAAGTCAGTCCGGACGCCGGAGAAGCCACAACGTCGTCCACAAAACCATCGACGTCGACTGCCGCCGCTGCTACCGCTGCTGCTGCTGCTGCCGGAACAGTAACCGGATCGGGAGCAGGACCCACTGCTGGCCATCAAAGGAGCGGCGGACGCAGCGGCCAGCGACGACGCAGTAGCAGCAGTAATCCACACGCCGGCACAACGAAAGCGACCAGCGGCAGCGGTGGAGCTGGCAGCGCCGGCGGAGGAGGCGGTGGCGGCGGAGGTGGAGGCGGGGTCAAGCAGAGCGTCAGCCGGAATAGCAACATTCGGAGCAGCAGCTCCAACAGCACCATGGCCTCGGCGAATCACCGCGGCGGCGGCGGACGAGGCGGTGGCGCCGTCGCCGGAGCCGGTGCCGATGGGAATGCCATTGTTGGCCTCCAGATCGGTTCCGCCTGGTTTCAGCGCAAGATCAACCTGAGGCCGCAGCACCGTGGCGTCCATCTCGTCACCGAGGAGATTCTCCGCCAAATGCCGGAGCTGGCGCACTTTTCAGTGGGATTATGTCATATGCAAAGTAAGTATATCCCTAATGAGGGGCTAGGATTTGGAATTCGGGTCTCAAATGTCAGCTAATCGAGGGCAACAGCTGGTGGCTCTCCCTCGGCATCTAAATGTCCAAATCATCCATCTTATTTTTGGTCAATAAGTATTCTTTCAGCTGAGGAGTAGAGTTTCCGAACTGCAAATAAACTCAATTGGAAAAGTCATCCATAGGGCTATTCGGACAGGGGCAACGTAAAGTTTGCCACTCCCAGTTGCCACTCATGCTCCTGCCTGGGGAATCTCTCTGGGGGAATCTCGCGTCGGCCAAGGAGCTTGCATTTAGTTCAAAGTTCACACAACAAAACGAGGAACTTGCATACCAAATCAGAGGACAGCCCGAAACTTGCAATTCCTTGGGCAGAGCCTGCCAGCTCATTTGTATTAGCCAGCAGGGTAACTGGGCTAAACTGTTCGGACCAAGTCAGTGCCTAACTTGGCCGGGTCAGTGCTCCGGTCCATTTGATTCGGAAATTGCAATTGACATTCGAGTCGAATGGCGAGGATAGACTGTCTTTTGTGACGATGACCCACATGGAGATGGGAGTCGAGTCGAGTCTCTTTTTAAGGATGTGCTCCTGACATGTGACAAGACTTTAAGGTATTTTATTTATTTACGTTCTTGGCCATATACCTCCTGACATGGCCCCCAACACCTAACTCCTTTTTAAGCTTTATATTCCGCTCCTTTCGGAATGCATTCGCAATAATCCCCGGATTGCAGTTCTTCAAAGTATTCTCTCGTCGCTGCGCTGCACTCTGCACACTAATTCTCGCATGGAATGTCCGCTTTCGAGGACTTCTGACAGTAGCTACACTCTGGAAAATATTTATTATCTTCAAAACCCATCTTGTACTTGTTATTTAAATTGAATTAAGTCCGATTTCTCTCTGTGCATATAGTAGAGACTAAGACGACGTGAAGGCAGTGCAAACAGAGAAACAACCTCCAGAGCTGCCTGCCTTGGAGGCAGCTTCTTGTTGACAGTTCGCATTACAATGCCAGGACGCGTTCCTCCAAGCTGCGGCTTTCCATCTCTCTCTCTCTCTTCTAGCCAGGGCAAATAAATAAAATCGTATCATAAAACGCCAGTTGAGGCAGGACTGAGATGGGGAGGGGGCTTAGATGGGAGTTGGCCTGGCTAAAGTGAAAAGCAATCGTCGTCTTAGTCGCAGTCGTCGCTCATGTCTGCATGTCATGGTCTGTGGCTATGGCGTGTGAATGCTCGAGGCGAACATTTCCAGCCCGGCCCTCCCCCTTCCCCGTTGCCAGTCAACACCCACCTCCCCCTGGAAATCCCTCTACCAAGTCCCTACAGAGAAAAAATTATGTATTAATATATTTTGAATTATTTTTTTAATGAAAATTTAAAGATAAATAAAAATATTACTCATACGCCATGTATACACAGGAGAAACCTATTAAAATTTTATCAATAGAATATTTTTTGAATATTGTGGTTCTATCATAAATCTCATTCATCAATCTATTCCAAGTCTATCCATATTACTCATACGCCATGTACGCCCTTGAAACTCAACATATCACTCATACGCCATGTTGGCTGTACTATAATTATGAACTTTAATTAATTCTCCCAGTGTAGCGCTAGCAAATCGTCTTAGCCAGCACATTGCAGGCAAGAGTCTTTATTATTACGAACCTGCCTCCTTCTCCTGCCTCCCTTTATTTTTTTTGCCAAATCAAAAGCACGTGTGTCCCACCGCCTCCTCCGTACTGCCCGCCTGCCCTCCTGCCGTACTGGTGGTGGGCTGTGTGCGTGTTTGTTGTCTGGGGTGCTCACTGTACGTGTATTGTTTTGTGAACTGTAAGCGGAATCTAATTGAGGTCAAGACATGTTTATTGATTTTCTTAAAAGGACTTCCTAATTAGACACACTTTACTAAAGGAAGCTTAAGCCCTCCGCAGGACCCCCCACGCCCCCCGTTCTGGCCACTTTTCATGCAAAAAAATCGAGAAGGGAAACAAATGAAAGTCGCTACCCTGCTCCCCCCGCCCCTTTTCAATCTTCTCCGCTCCAAGGATCCAAAGGAGAGCCAACAAAAAAGTTAATTTCAAACAAAAAATAAAGAGAAATAGGGAAAAATAATTTCAAAGCAACCTTGCCATATGTTGTTGTCTTTTACTATTGACCTGAATAGCCCCTCCGCCACCATTACTTCCGCCTCCACCCATCCCCACCCTCCCAATTTGTTGTTGTTGTTTCTATGGGGAAAAGCGCAAACAACAGGCGGCGAACAAAAAGGGGGCTTGAGGAGAGGGGATTGGGGGAAAGTGGCCAAAAGGACACACAAATCACAAATACACCAAAAATATAAGCCAAATGTAACGGTAACTTGTTAAACACAAAAAACGAGACAGACATATAGAACGGAATTCGAGGAAATGCTGACAAAAAATGATATATCCACCCGGGGTCCGATTTTTTCACCTGAGCCCTGGGAAAGTGTTTCCCCCTCCCCTTGAGTTGGTTACTTGCGGTCTTTCTTTATATTTTTTTATATTAATATTCATATGTGGGGCTAGAAGGTCATTTATAGAACCGAAACACCCCACTGGGAGTCACTGGGGAGTCTCTCCACAGACCCCGATCGAAGTCCCCGTACACCCCATCGCAACGCGGATAATGGCCATTCCGCTAGTTGATTTGTTTTGGACCTTTACTTAATCCCACATTCAAAGGTTAGATTTCAAGGAAGTGATAAGGACATGGGGTTTGAGGTGTGGAATTTTGGAAAATAATAGGTCCATTCTTAGGAATCAGGTATTATCTTTATCCTGACCTCGTTTGAAATGCTTATCCTTTAAATTCGATGCTCCTATCTAGTCCTGGAATTTATTTTTGAAAACTGACTTCATCCTCTCATTTGACATTCAAAGATGTGGCGGGATCTCTCTGGCTCATCCTCACGAGACTCCTTGGAGCCAGAGGATGGCCTTTCCTCGGATAGGATTGGGTGGAGGTGGAGGAGCACCCTCGGCAGCAATTTGCTGCATAATCGCAAGATCATATAAATGGCTCAACTTCAATTTATAACCCGAGCATATTTTTCAGCCAAAGGGAAAAGGACTCTGTTAGTCCTTAGACTGCATGTGTGTGTGTGTGTGTGTGTGTGTGTGTGGAGAGGAGCAACACCAAATAAATCAACAGCCAGCGAAAGCGAAACCAATTGTGGGCGGAGGGAGCAGAGAAATGGAGTTGCGACTTTCGGAGCCTTTAACATTAAGTATATATTTTTGGTGTGTGGGCGTTTTTGGCCATTTTTCTTTTTGTTTTTTTTTTGCCTCATTGCTGTGGATACACTTTCGTGACGACAGGGAAACTGCGAAAGAGGAAAAAACAAACGGAAAAGCTAGGAAAGCTAGCAGTGGAGGGGTCATTGGAGGAGCAAGGCGACAGAGGAAAATGGAGGAAAAACAAAAAGGAAAACAAATCGTGCCATGTGTGTGTCATACTTTCGGCTTCCGTTGTGTGCGAACCGAGGACCTTATTCTTTTATTTCCATTCTCCTTCTGTGTTCTGTGTCGTCCTGTGTTGCTTAGCATTAAAATTGCTCGCTTATGAACCGCAAAATGCTGCGCTACCCAATAAATCAATATTATTTATGCAAAACGAGCACGCCAAAGGTTTTGGCCCGCCAGTCAGCCAGTCAGCCAGTCCGCCGGCCTCTGGCCCGCTTTTCCAATTTTCCAATCCCCAGTATCGTTCGTGTGCTTGAACTAGTTCCATTCCGTTCCGGTGCACCAACACCTGACACCAAAAATAAAGGACATACTATATACTGGTATATGGTTATGGGTGGGCTATATGGTTGGGGGCTGGTGGCTGGTGGCTGGGTGGGTCTTATGTCCTTAAATTTCTCCCGGTGTTTGCCGATTTCTGGCCAAGAGTCTCGGGATAAGCATAAAAGTCAACGGCTATGTAATAAGAAGGTTGATGAATTTAAGCATTTCCTTCAGCATTACCTTATGTAATACACGCACAGACACACCTAAGGACACTCACGTGCTATCGTACAGTAGAGGCTATACTAATAGGATTTAAGATTACTCAAGATATTATAGAAAATCTTAAGATTCTAGGAAGGATATAAGCATAAACTTATAAAGGGGGCGCTGCCTTGTAATAGTAGTAGTCCTAGTATCCTTCCCGCGAGTGTCTGGAAGGATCTCTGTCTGAGTGCGTGTTTGCATGAATATATGAATGAACACAGCCAGCTGAGCTGAGCCAAGTTGAGTTGTGTCGAGTCCATTGTTAAACACTAGGGGTACGCTTCTGGATGTGGGTATAGCAGTGGGTGTAGCTATGGGTGTGTTGTATCTGTGTGAGCATTGCGGTTGTACATACACACACATAGATATGTACTGTGTGTGTGAGTGTGCTTTGAGCTTGTTTGTGCTGTCAGAATGTTTGACTTTGTATAATAAAAGGCCTCTTTAAAAACATTAGCAACTTTTGTAGTGCCTAAACGCCTGCTACATGTGGCCAGGACACAGTCCTCCCCACCCCACCATATCGCCCCCCACCGACCCACTCCTTGGCTGGCACACACCCACACACGGGCAACTAAACAGCTAAACAGTCGGCCAAAACGATGCCACCTGCTACTTAACGATGCGCACTACACTGAGAGAAAAGACCGATAGTTAAAGTTTAATAAAAGATATAAAACTAGACTAATGGTTTAGACCATTTTTCTCAGTGTATAAACGTTTATTAACGCCAGGTCGTTGTCATAGGCCAACATAGAGTCCCCTTACCCCGCCGGCTGGGCCTGTTAGCGACCACAAAGCCCATGGCTAAATCATATTACAGACGTCCTCCGCGTGGCCACCGGCTTAACACCCCCCCCCGGCCCCCCACGCGTTCCATTTACGGTGGCACGGCAAAAGTGTCAGTCGAGTATTCCAGGCGGATGCGCCAGTTAGCGAGGAGTGCAGGGTGCAAGGATATAAATGTGCATGGAATGTGCAGGACGAACTGTTCAAAGGCTCTACTCCGCATAGCAGACATTCGCTAAATTATGTTTGGGCCATTAACATAGTAGGATACACTTAAGAAAAAGCTTTAGAAACTAATAATTGGATTGGATGGATTCAGAAGCTTGTGCATTTAATTTTCTTAAAGGACAGGACATCCGTCCTCCATCTGGTCCTGCAATCAATTTGCAAATTTGTTCTGCCTCCCCCATCAGCTGTCACTTTGGTTTCATTTTCATTTGCATTGTCCGAGCGGAGCCGGGCACTGGCTGGCTGGACAGGACAGCCTCCCCTGATCAGCTCGATGGTTAATATTTAAATTCCTGATGCCATTTACATATGTTCAACATGACATAATCGGCTCTGAAATTATTTAGAAAGAAACTGTGTCCAGAGGCACCCAAACGAAAATCGGAACTTGGACATAAACATTGGGCAGGACAGGCACATACATACATATAAGGACATTTCAAGTCTCTGCTCAGGGGGCCAGAAATTACATCTCAGGGACTTGATAATAAACTAATTTTCACTCGGCTGCCAGGACCAAGAGAGCTTTCTCTTTTATTCATGAATACGCAATTAGTGTGCAAATTTAAGTGTCGGAGGCCCGTGCCGCTTCGCTATTTATATTTGTATCTATTATTAATACTAAATGCATTTTGAGTAAAATATTCAATTTCTGCTCCGGCTCAGCTCAGCTCGGCTTTCGTTTGACATTTTCAGCGCTGGCCATATTGGCATTTGGCCAATGGAACAGCGGCCCTCGAATGTAGGCAATTATTGTTCAATTTTCAGCTCTAGCCATGCTCGCTCGCCCTTTCCATGGATGGGGGGGTCGTATCATAAATTTGTCAAACAATTTTGGACAAAATGTAAAGCGGAATTGTTAGTTGGATTTGTTTGTAGACTTGTGTGTTTTCAGTGGTTTTATTATTTGTTGTGGCATAAAATTAAAGCCACTCCGCCGCCAGACATTTGCTTGTAATTTGTTAACATAATTGCTAATTGAAAATCAGCAAAAAGCATAAAACATGAATTTTCAAAAGTGATTAGAAATAATGAATAATTGGTTAAAATCAATGGAAAAATGTTTCTCTCAAAACTTTTATGCTGCAATACCCATTCGCCAATAAAAACTACAAGGTTATTTTTATCCACTCCGAAGAGTTTATAACTTTTTCGTATTTATGGACTTTTCCACTCGAGCTCATTAAAAATCCTCCCCCTCCCCCCCGTTTAATTGGCCATATCGTTTCTTGTCATATAATTTATGGGGGATATCCATGATACGTTATCAATGCAACATTCCATGCCTGACTTTCATTAAATGCCCGAACACTTGGCATTATATCTTGACTAATTGGCGCTACAACTCAATTGCAGATAGAGTCGGGCCGGGCCAACGCCTCGTCGTCCTGGTCTAATAACTCTCCCCCTGGGTGGGATGGGGTGGTGGAACAATTCAAAAATCATTATTATAATCCCACAGACAACTAATTATCTTTGTTTCTGGGCTTGTTTCTCCTTCAGTTCTTCACACCTCGGCGAGTTTAGCGTTAAACGAAAGCTGGGATCCAGACGTCAGGTGAGTACAACGGCCAAGTCCATTAGGTATATCTCGGCTAATACCCAAACCAACTAAACGATCTGCTTGCAGAGACGACATGGAGATGATGTTGAATAAAATAGTTCCCGAAGGCTTGCCCTACAGGCATTCGTGCGAAGGACCCGACGATATGGTGAGTCCATGGCCCATTATGTTAGTTACTCCAATCCAATAATCGTCCATCCATCCACAGCCCGCGCACGTCAAGGCCTGCTTCCTGGGCAGCTCACTGACAATCCCGATTACCGACGGCAAGCTCTCGCTGGGCACGTGGCAGGGCGTGTGGCTGTGCGAGCACCGCGACCAGGCCGGCTCCCGGAAGCTGGTGATCACGCTGACGGGCTGTCCGCGAGAGCAGGCTCGCAGCCCGCTGTCCCCCGTCTCGCCGATCGCCAGCACGTCCAGTTAGGGGCGGCCTCGCTCCACCCGCGACAGCCGGTAATCGCGGGGGAGCGACAATAATGCCATCATTTCGTCGAGGCGGCTGATACTGCAGAATAATTTAGCTAGGGCGACGGCCCAGCAGCGGGCGGCGGCGGTGATTGCCGCCGGGCGGGGGGGATTGGGCGGCGGATGCCAGGCAAAGGTGGCGCCGCCTAATGTCCCCGGCGTCGAGACGAAGACCGCCCGCCTGCTGCTCCGCCAGCAACTGCACCTCAATCTCAATTTGAACGTGCAGGAGACGCTGCGCGATGGCGTCGATATCGATGATGTGGACGAGGATGTCGGCGACGATGAGGAGGAGGCGACGACGACTACGACTTCGGAGCGACTCAGCATCGTGGCCACCGGTGATAATCTACAAACCGTCACAACAGTGCCTCAAACCAATGAACAACTTAAAGCTAAGGTCACCACCACCACAGCAGCATCCAGTTCATCATCTTCAGCAGCAGCAGCAGCAGGAGGAGCAGCAGCATCCAGTGCATTAGCTAAATTCAACCGCATCATAGACTCCACAATGGAAAGGCCCCAGGCAGCGTCGGCGACGGCAGTTGCCACACTGCCCCAGCTGAGCAGTGCCACACTGCAGCAGCGCTTCAACCTGGCCTATCCGGAGTTGGTGACCCAACAACAACAACAACAGCAGCAACACCAGCCACACCAACCACATGATGCGGGCAAGCAGAACAACAGCAGCCTCAAGGGGAACCAGAGATTAGATCGTGGCTCAGGCGCCGTTGCCAGCACTCCATTAACATTTCAAGCACACAAATCTTTAGCAACGGCGAAGGAGAGTGAGAAGGCGACTCGGCGGGAGGAGGATTACCCACAGGGGCATCCTCTCGACGAGGCCGCAGGAGAGGATTACGGCCCGAACGACGATGATCATCCCCACCACGACGAGGATAATCAAATGAAACGAAATGATGTGCATTATTTGTTGAAACAGTTAAATAGTTTTAGTGATATAGAAGAAATAGAAATTGTTGATATGAAGCAAAGGGAGCAGCAGCAGCGTCAGTGGCAGCGGCAAGGGCAAGGGTCAGGGCAGCGCCCGGAGCAGCCGCGACCTATGCCGATGGCCTCCAGCTCGCTGGTGACCATGGTGCTGCCCAACTCGCCCACGCCCGCGTCACCCTCCACGCAGTCGCACAAGCTGGGCGTGAGCTCGCTGCTCCTGCCGCAGCACCAGCCCCAGTTCGACGACTACCTGTTCGAGTCCTGCCACTACTTGGAGACAAACTACTTTGCCGCCACCTATCGCACTGCCATGGTCGAGAGCAGCTCCCACGAGTTCCGGCCCTCGACCAACAGCAGCTCGAACAGCTTCGAGCTGCACGAAATGGAGCCACCCAGTGTCATCTGCAAGGCGGCGCCGCCACCACCACCTCCGTCAGCTCCGCCCGAGTACCGTCAGTTGGAGACGCGCCTGACCACCAGCGGAGTGCAGACGGAGCTCACGGCCGAGTCGCTGGCCAAGCTGAGCAACAGCACTAGCTCCTCGTCGACGAGAGCGCCCCCGTTCTTCCGGTGCTGTTACACGCCCATCGATCGATGGCGGGAGAAGCGTCAGCAGAAGAGCTCCTCCACTCCCGGTCCCGGGTCCGGTTGCGGATCTAGCTCGGCGCCGCCGAAGAACGTCTGACACTGGGTGTGGGCTGCCACTCGGAGATCCAACATGTGCCTGGCTAACCTATATCAGAGATGCAAGCAGATTGGGGATTTCTTTGGATATTTTTCGAAGCTAAAAGAGCGAAAGCAAGTTCTTAGCATTTTTTTCCACTTAAATTTCACCTTAAAACCATGTTTTTGGCTAGTTTCTTTCACATTCCTAAAGTTTAGAATTTATATATTGGAAAATATTGGAGGAAATCCGGACAGTTTGCTGCATCCCTGCTACCTAGGACGCTGTTCTCATTTGCGATATCAACAAGAGATTCCATTTCGAAAGACAGTCGACACACGACACTCGTATCGCGTACCCTAATCATTCGATGGAAAGTTCATTACTGTACAATTTATATATGCTAAAACATAAAGATTAACAAATATTAGTAAACAAATTTTTTATAAAAACACCAACACGAACACACAACATTCGCACATCTTTGCAATACACCAAAAAAAAAAGAAAAGAATTGGAAACTTTGTATAAAAACTTGAGATCTGTTCGCTGATGAATTGCTTTCCAGAATGTATGTTTCAGTGATTCAGCATTGATTTTGAAACAATGATCATAGATACTCTGGTGGGCATTTGCCATTGCTGAACTCAACTTGGGCCTAATGTATCCGAAGATGTTTCGACAGAATATTGTTAAAGAATAAAACCTAAAGAAAATGTAGACAGAAGTGGGCAGAAGACGAGAGCTTGTATAGTAAGTTGATAACTAAAATAATTAAAAAATCATGTTGATGATATCAAGTCACATAGATGAAGAGACGCGCACGCCAGCACTTTTGTTCAAAAACCTAGATTCCTCCTCCTCCGCTTCCACCAAGTCCCCAGTACCAGGTCCCAGTCCAAGCTCGAAATCCTTCGAAGTTATCAGCGTGCGCGTTGGTTTGTTAGACCCTTAAAAGAAAATTAACCAAAAAGGACTAAAGCAATTGTTACATCAATTAGAACACTGTTTTTGTTGAATTATCATTTAAGCAATCCAAGTTTAAAGTCGAAAAGATGCATATTCAGTTTCGAAATTTTAAGATTTTAAGGAATTGTTGTTAGAGCACAAGGAGAACCTGCTATACAAGCAAAGAAAATTACAAATTACGATTCAACTCTTAACCAACCAAGAGCAATATTAGTTATAAATCAGTTTCGATTTGTCAATTTTGTTGAAAACATATACGCAAATAAAACTAAAAATCAAATATATCACTAACATAACTAAGCCTCGAGATCACGCTTTGGTTTATCGAAAAAAAAAATTAAATAAATATATATCCGATTGGAAATGCGATCTGCAAAACCAAAAAAAAAAAAAAAAAACTGAAAAACATTTTTTCTTTCTGCTCAACTACGACGAACTGAGACGACGACTCGGTTTCAGGATTTTCAGCTAAGTTCTTCCAACAGAAAGTGCAGATCTGTCTCTGAGGTGGAAAGACACAAGAAACCGCATAAATGCCTTTACATGCCCACACGTACACTAGAAAGAAATCGTAGTAGGATCCAGTAACCAGTATCTAGAGTGGTGACGAATGTTAGTCAATAATACGCTGTGCTGCATAGAAAAGTCACTTCTGTAATCCGCAAGCGAAAGTGAACTAATTTATTTGAAACATATATATCAACATGTTGATTGTGTTAATCATTGAAACGAATGGCATAACAAATAAGTTGTTAACAAGAAGTTAAAAAATAAAAAACAAAAAATATTAAAAATAAAAGAGACCGTTGAGGATGGGAGCTGAAGCCGTTAGTAAAATTACCTATTGTTGTATGTTTTATTCGAAGCGCACGAAATTAAATAAACATTAACGTAATCGTAATTAAAGCGGAAGGAAAACTGTAGGTAATGTGAAATTTTTGTAAACTTTTTGATATGTGATGATGATTTGGATAAATTAGAGCCACAAATGGGAGATAATTATTACCTTAACCTAGCCATAGATATTTAAACTAATTTAAAAAAAATACAAAAACGAAAAACATGTAGCGCTAAAATGGAAAGCTAGCTAAATTCTAAGAGAAGGATATGAAGGATAGTAACCATCAGTCGGATGCATCAGTCGCTCTCAGTTGTTATGCAATAATATTTAATTATAGTAGTCTCGGCCAGCCGAAGCACCAATCAGGGCTCCTTCCGGGCCTCCTCTAGGACCGGGAGCCAGGAGCCGGGAGGAGCTGTTATTATTAGCAATATTGAATATTCGATTCAAGGCAATTCAATTGTATTAACGACTTTGATAAATCTGAGGAGCTAGCGAATAGTGAATGCATTGTAGGAGCCTAGCTAAGGTACCCCTAGCCTAGCCCCCGGTACGGTCATTGATAATGAAATTGATTATGAAAATGAATACTAAGTGTAACTAAGCGATTAAGTAGCGAAAATATATTCAATTGTAAATAGAATTTCCTCATTTACGATATGTCTTGACTTGGTTCGTTGACTGGTTTTCATTCAGACAATTATATGTTATCATGGGGAAAATAAATGACCGACACAGATACACGAAAAAGCTTTAATTAATTTAATTACAAACAATGAGAAAAAAATGAAGGAAAATATAAGAATCTACTACAATATGTATTTAACAATAATCATTTTTGATATCATTCCCCATCATGGTAAAGAAAGAATCCATTGTAGATACCTATTGAGCAGCAAGTACCATAATTAATTAAATAACTAGGCCGCTAAGAGTCGTCAATGTCGCCTAATGTGAGTTCTATATATTGCATCAGATTTAACAATAACAACCGAGAGCATAATTAGCTGAAAACCAAACAAGATGCAACTAATTGTAATCAGAACAGAAGAAAACAGAACATGCCTATTATAAAAAAAACACCCACAACACCATACAAACACACACACACTCGACACAACTCAAACACTAAGCTTTTATAAAAACTATTTAACAAAAATCATATATATATATATATACTATGGAAAATAATAATCCTGCCAAGTAACATTCGAATACCTGCTTGAAGAAGATACACCCGCTTTTGCTAAGAAACCAAAAAAAAAAAAATGAAAGAAATTTACTAAAGAAATAAAATCCAAAATCGAAACCGAAACCGAGTAATGGACAAGATTGAGAAAGAGACACTATGGCTAAATACGATTTTTATACTTTCGATATAATGATTTTTTATACTAAACATAAACAGAAAAATGGAACTTTTTGAAACGAAGAAGACAGCCCAAAAACTGAAGTTGGTGATTTTTTGAGGTATCGAGATTACAGAATCGCTTTCATTTCAGAATAGAAAGAAAATAAATAACATAATTATAGTTGAATATATATATATATATATATATTAATTATATATGTATGTAAACCCTAACTGCAACTATGGAACGAGAGCACAAATTTTGTTGAACAAAAGCAGAGAAAAGTGTAACCAAAAATCAAATACTAAACAGACGAAAATGTTTTTTAAGTCCAATTTTCAACATCTACACACACTCCCACACATACACCCACACACACGCAGCAACATTAAATCAAATATATACTAAATATATATAAAAATGTATATATTTAGGGATCGATTAATTAAAACAAACACCTGCACAAATCGAATCGAAAACAATGACCCGCAGACAGCAAACAATTTCTATCGAAGAACAAAATTTTGCCTACGACAGTACTTTTTGTATGAGCAACCGATTTGTAAATATATATATTTCTTGATTTTATCTAAAAACCAAAAAACCAAAACCACTAATAGTAAATCATTTGGGATCCTTAGTTTTATCTTGAAATTGCAAGCGAATCGAAGAATGGGGCGAGTGGAGTGGTGGCCGCCCCATCAATTGCGACTAGCATGAGACACTTTTTCTATATCTAACCCCAGATATCGAAGTAATAAGCGAGAGCATACATTTAAATGCAAAAATTATACCAAGAGTCATGAACAATGTCAGCTACAATAACTTAGCAAAGTGGAGAGATCGAGTGGGGGCGGAAGGCGAATGAAATTAAATATTAGTGCAATAAATAACAAATTATTCGGTATAATTAAAATGGAAATACATTTAAGTAAACGCTTTGTAAAATACATATAAACAATTTATTAAAAAAAAAACAAACAAACCAAAACAAAAAACAAAGAAACAATAAAATTGAATAAAACCAAAAGGAAAGTGAAACACTATTGAGTAATAAAAAGCGTTATGCATTGACATTGACACACGTGATTCGATATCTCATCTTATAAGCATAAATCAATAAGATAACAATAAAGAATAAATTCAAGAAAATGCAAAACATCGATGCCTTGTGCTACTTAACGAATTACATTTATTTAAACATTAAAATTGGCGTTGGTTTAATCGATACATTTTACAGATATAGCTGCGAACTCTACGAAACAACAGAGATTGGGGCTTAATCTAGTCAAATTAGGACGAAAACTATTGCTAGGACTACGGCTGCTGCATGACGGTGCGAACGTATTTGAGAACATCCCCGTTGGCCAGGATCTTCATGTGGTCCACGCCCTGGAGGGCGAGCGTGGACACTGGCGCGCTGGAGTAGCCCGACCAATACTGGCAGGCTCGCAGGGAACGCTGGTTGACGGTTCCGTCGCCAAGGCCCATGATCAGCTTGGGCGTTTCGTCCGCAATAGTGGACTTTTTGTACTGCAATCTGTTGGAGATCGTTAGACTTCCCTTATCCTTATCCATGTTAAGATCCACTTACCTTTCCACTGTGTCTAAGCCATCACCGTAGAGACAATGCAGCTCTACATCCGGGGGGTTGAAATTTTTAGAGTAACGCAACGTATCCTTTCGCATTTCCCAGCCAGTCATGTAGTCTATGTCGTTGAAGAACTCCTTGAGCTGTGCCATTGTATAGTTGCGCGTGGGGGTTGTGGCCAACACCTCCGAGGGCTTCCAGAACAGCGGGGATGGCAGCAACCAGGCGGTCGAGGGATGCGTTATCTGCTCGGCCTTTAGGATCTTAGCACTGAGCGCGAAGGAGTCAAGGTCGTCGCCCATGGCAAACACCTTCACCGCTTTGAAACTGCCCGCCCAGGCTCCCGCCAGGCTGATCTGGCGCCGCACGTACTTATTCTTCCAGGCCAGCGTCTGCTCTTGCAGGAAGATAAGCGTCATGGGACTGCCCATGCTGTGAGTAATGAATGTGACGGCCGACTGATTGTTGGCCTCGTATGTGTCCTCGACCAGTTGCTTGAGATCAATGAAAAATTGCTTGTTTTCATCTAAAAAGATAAGAAAAATGCTGAATAAAATTAAAAATTTCAATGAACATGAAGCCGTATCTTACTTGGCGCCTTGCGGAAATCATAGGGCGCGCCGTGAATGTTCATTTTTCGCACATAGCCCAGATCCACCAGCACGTTGGCTATGTCCTTGAAGTAGGCTCCGGCGCTGTTTCTCGTGGGATCGATCCACTCCACCACCTCGGGATCGCCCCAACCAGGTATACGGGTCTCCACTCCTGGTGTGTTGTGCGTCGTCCTGGTTGCCTTATCGTAGTACAACTTGACGTTGTCGATCCAGCAGTAGACCATGGGTATTACCAGTTGCTCCAGGTCCAGCCAGAGATTGTACCAATTAGATGTCTTCTCACACACGAAGTATGGCGAGCTGGATTTGTTCAGGCGGGCATCCAGCTGGCATCCGCCATCACCGGGCACTGAAATTCGCAGAGTTCAAAGTTTAGAGGTCAACCTTGGCGAGATGAAAATCAATAGGCTCACCAAAAATCACTGGCGATAGCTTTGGTTCAGGAGGTGGCGGCGGCGGAGCAGGTGTTGTGCTAGTTGTGGGCCAAGGCCAAAAGCCTTCAGATGGCGCCAAAAAAATGGCCACCAGCAGCCCGAAGAGGATGCCTGAGTGTTGGAGCCTCATCGTGCGATGTGCGTTTGGGGGCAAACAAAGCGCGAGTGACGTGCCTGCTATATGCTATCACCAGATAATGGTCGCAGTCAATCACAAACAAGTGAATCAGCCTACAAAGCTTTATAATAATTGTTATTCCACTCAATGGATGGTACGATGGTTATTTGTCTGCGCAGTTTCCATCAGCTGATTTGTTGACCTTTAGAGCTCGTCATTTATTTACGGAACTCCACAGCTATGTTGTGGGCTCCCGCTGTCGCAGATCCTCTCCCGAGTATCAATGTTTTAACAAAGAATTTGTTTTCGTCATATTGTTATTTTTTTTTTCTCTTATCGCAATTGCACAGTTTGTTATTCTCAGCAGTTTTTGGTGTCCCCTTTCCACCTGCCCGAATGGTGTGACCAGGTGCGGTAGGGTTTTCCCTTTGTCAGAGATGCTCACCGAGTAACCAGTGACTTCTATTCAGATTCGATTTCGACAATGTCACTTTTGCTAAATCAATGTTAAATGTTAAAATATATAAAAACATCAGTATATATCTAGACCTTGATCTGGTACCTGATCTCTAATGAATACAAATATATCATACATATACCACGAAAATTTAAAAAAGTTATCGGTTTTCGATTATTTTGTTCAGTCCACCAACAGTGAAGCGCGACCGGCAAATAAAATTGTTTTTCCCACCTAACATTCCGCCGATCCCAACAAACAATAGAAATGCAGGAGTTCTTCAGCGTGTTGCTGCCGGATGTGAAGAAGGAGCTGCGGCGCGGGATCGTCGAGTGCTCCAAGCGCGGCCTGCTGCACACCACCAAGTGGCTGGCGGAGATGCATCACGGACTGAATGACGTGCAGATTGACGGCGAGGAGGCCACGGAGGAGGACCGCACCTTCAGTGAGTGCCAGCTGGAGGGCATCGCTCCTGCGGAGTACAGCGACTACTTTCTGGCCAAAAGCTACTACGACGTGAGGGAGTACGATCGGGCTGCTCATGCGGTACGCAACTGTGAGTCCAGTGTGCCGCGCTTCCTACACTTCTACTCCACATACATGGCGCGTGAAAAGCGCCGCCTGGACTCTACCACCGACCAGGCGAATCTCAACGAACCGAATCAGATGCGAGACCTTGCGGACTTACTGTCCACCCTGCGCACAGAGTATGGAAAGAGTCGCTTGGATGGCTATGGCATATATCTCTACGGAGTCGTCCTGAAAGCCTTGAATCTCAACCAGGCTGCCGAGCAAATGCTGATCCATGCCATACGCCTGGTACCGATGCTGTGGAGCGCCTACCTAGAGCTCTCGCCGCTTATCATGGAGAAAAAGAAGCTGCTTAGCCTGCAGCTGGGCGGGCACTGGATGCGCCACTTCTTCATGGCCCACACCTACCTAGAGCTGTACCTAAACGACGACGGCTTGAAGATCTACGAGGATCTACAGACATCGGGCTTCAGCAAGAGCATATACCTCATTGCTCAGATGGCGCTGGTTTATCACAATAAGCGCGATGTTGACAAGGCCATCGAGCTATACCAGGCTCTGCTGGAGAGCGATCCCTATCGCCTTGACAATGTGGACACTTACTCCAACCTTTTGTTTGTTAAAGAGATGAAAACTGAGATGGCACAGCTGGCCCACAAGGCTGTGAGCATTAACAAGTACCGTCCGGAAACGTGTTGTGTGATAGGTGAGATCTCTGAAATCATTCCTATCGTATTTTTAAATGGCTTTCTTATTCATTTCTTTAGGAAATTACTACAGTATTCGCTGTGATCACCAGGTGGCCATATCCTACTTCCAGCGTGCCCTCAAACTGAATCCAAAGTACCTTGCTGCGTGGACTTTGATGGGTCATGAGTTCATGGAGCTGAAAAATACAAACGCTGCCATTCAGAGCTACCGGAAGGCGGTAGAGGTCAACAAGAGGGACTATCGCGCCTGGTACGGCCTGGGCCAGGCCTACGAGATCATCAAGATGCACTACTATAGTTTGTATTACTTCAAAATTGCGCATCAGTTGCGTCCTTATGACTCGCGGATGTTGGTGGCGCTCGGCGAAACCTACGAGAAACTGGACAAGTGTGAGAACGCGGTGAAGTGCTACTGGAAGGCCATCGACGTGGGCGACATCGAGGGCATCGCCATGTACAAGCTGGCCAGTCTGCACGAGAAGCTCGGGGACCATGAAACAGCCGTCCATTGCTACATAATGTATTGCGAAGATGAGCGCGCGGCCACCGACAAGCAGAGCCTCTACCAGGGATTCATCACGCTGGCGAACTATTATGAGAAGAAGGCCGACTACGAGAGAGCTGCCTACTACGCTTACAAATGCCTGGACTCGGATGATGTGAGTGGGACTCTGACATTTTGTTACATTGAAGATTTCAATAATCATCTTTCTTTTCAGCGCAAAACGGAGGCCAAGGCCCTGCTCAAGACCATCGACTGGAAGCGCAGTGCGGAGTGGAAAAAGGGCAAATCTAAGACAGCCACGACTGTGGCTAATGCGGAAACCAGTTCAGAGGATGAGATGGAGTGGGAGCATCCGGACGTGCGCTCTCGCGTGCCTACCACCACGACTACGACTACAGCTGATGTGGCTGGACCGAGCACTTCAACGTCCAGCGCCACTCGCTCTGGCCGATCACTGGCGGAGGGATTGCGTCGATCCCAGCCCAACCGGTCAAGCTTAAACCCCGGTGCCAGCAGCACCGCAACCAACACAACCTCTTCGGCAACGGAAGTGTCGAATGCTGCGGATGAAACTCCCAGGACCTCCAGTGCAGGGGAAAATCCTAACGCAGAACAGCAGCCCTCGGATGATGGCAGTTCGATGGAAATATCCAGTGTCTCCATCGATTAGATTTCAGTGTACAAATTTAATTTCGTTTTTATCAGTTATATATGAAAAATTAAAATCATCTAGTCCTGTCGCCAAGCAATGGATTAGGTTGCACCTTTGATACACCATATTTGGTTTGTAAACAGAATTTGTAAATTTAAATAAAAGGTTTGAATTGTTTCGCGCTCATATTCAAATTAAAGTAAGGTTAACCAACACTGAATTTCTAATCAGCTGTTTTTGGCGATACGGCAACACTCCTTCAACACAACGTAGATCTGAGAGTTTTAATAAACAAACAAAAATTAATGGAGTTTCCGGATAAAATGGATCTGGAGAACGAGAGGGTTCTTAAGCTGATATTCCCTGATGGAGTTCCAGGTGGGTAAACACATCTAAGCTTGAAGATTTCTTTGATTTGATCTTTGTTGGACACGTCCCACAGAGAACCTGCGTGGCAATCCGGAACTGGACAATTATTTGTCCAAACTGGGCACTTGCAAGGTGGAGCAACTGAAGAAGGAACAAACCCGATTGGCCGACGAGACGCGTAGCATCCTGGAACAGACGCAGGACTTGGCCATCTCGAATTACAAGACCTTCATCACCACGGCGGAGAACTCGCGTTCTATTTTCAGCGAATTCCTGCGAACCGAGGAGCAGTTGGCTACTCTCGTGGGTCAGTTGCCGGCTCTCAGCGAACGGTGTGAGGGGTTCCTAAAGGATTCGGCTGAGTTGAGCGAACAGCGACGCCTCAACTCCATTACGCTGCAAAAGAATGCCCAGCTACTGGAGGTACTGGAGCTACCGCAGCTTATGGAACGATGCATCCGTGAGGGGCGCTACGAGGAGGCTTTAGAGTTGGCTGCCTATGCTACCCGTCTGGGCCAGCATCAGGGTCACATACCCGTGGTTAAGGTGGGTCTTCCTTGGTGAACTATTTCATGTATTAATTGTTCTTGGTTTGTAGAGCATTGTCCGTTCGGTGGAGGCATTGTGGCACACCATGCTGGTTCAGTTGGTGGCTCAACTTCGCACAGACTTGCAGCTGCCAAAGTGCTTGCAAATAGTGGGCTATTTGAGGCGAATGCAGGCTTTTGGAGACAACGAGCTGCGACTGAAGTTCCTGCAGGCCCGTGATGCTTGGCTGAACTCCTGCCTTGAAGCCATTCCAACGAGTGATGGTGAGTTATGCTGGCCCCTTGTTCCTGAATTCTTTACTAACTCTCTCCTCTTTCAGCACAACAACACTTGATTAAGACCATTGAGATCACACGCATCAATTTGTTCAACATCATCACTCAGTATCGAGCTATTTTTCCGGAGGATGAGCCGGCTAGCAAAGTAGCTCAGGCGCCACTCAAGCCGCTGCAAGGCGTGAGCTGCAATGGTGACCGCCTCTTTCAGGCCTGGCTTCACAATAAGGTTGGTACTTATGGTAGAAAAATATTCTAACTCCAATTTAATGCTTAACTATCTCGCAGATTAACGCCTTCTTGGAAACCCTGCAGCGTGACTTGCAGCTTGGCGTGGGATCTGTGGAAACTGTCCTGGGTCAGTGCATGTACTTTGGGCTATCCTTCAGTCGGGTGGGAGCTGATTTTCGAGCTCTGATGGCCCCTATTTTCGTTGACGTGATCCGACGTCGATTTGAAACCAGTGTGGAGGAAGTAAATGTTCAGTTTGAGCGGGAGCTGGACCGCTTTACGCTGATCAACAAAGTGGCCTTGCATTTGCATTCCCGCAAGCAGATGGACCCCGATCAGGAGTCTTTCGCCCCGCCGGAAACCTTGTTGGACTTCTATCCCCTGGCTGCGTTGTGCAATGGGTATCTGGGCGCCCTGAACGAGCTCCGGCTGTGCGCTCCCTTGGCCTTGGCCACTGATGTGACCCGTTGTTTGGAGCGCTCCTTGCACCTAGCAGCCCAGCGAGTACTAGCCTTCTATCGCCAGGAACAGCAGGCCTTTGCAGGAAGCGAACGCGAGGCTTTTGTCCGGCTGTGCTCGTGCTTGGCCTACGATTTGGTTCCATACATTCAGCGCTGCATTCATGGAGTCTTTTCGCCACAGGCTCTAACCGTTCACCTTGGCATCAGCCTGCTACAGCTGGAGCAGCAACAACTCACATACCTGCAGCAGGCGAGGATTCTAGAGCCCCTGAAGCACCTGTTACCCACTAAGGTGCTGGTGCAATCGCAAGTGCAGGCGCCGGAAGTCTCCTCCGCGGAAGCCAAGCCTAGTGTTGCTGCTGCAGTTACAGCCGAGGGTTGATGCAATCTGACCTTAAACAGTGTATTCTTGTTAGAAGTAGTATCTAAATATTCCAATATTTATATTTTCTAAAGACTCCCAAAAAGAAAAGCAAAGCTTATTGTACAGATATTTCTGGTAAGCCAAAATAAACCTTTTTCAAAGGCCATCCTTAGTCATCATAGGTATCTCTATACCTTCCCTTTTAGGGTTACATATTGTGGCTTGTGCCAGTGGCTCTTCCACTCAATCGTTCTGTTAATTTTACAAAATTTCCAAGTGACTAAATTCGCGTCGAGGAGGGACGGAGAAGATGGCGGTATAGGCCTGGTTGTGGACTGACCCACTGGGGCCATCGTTTATTCCGAGGGGCCGCGAGAGTGCAACAATATTTTTACTTTTGCGCCACCCGACGATCAAAAAGTGGCCCCCTGCGGTTGTCCAACCGCCAAAGCCAAAGCCCACGCGAAAGCCAAAGCATTGCAATCAGCTCTATCCTACCCAATGACCCTACCCACCTCCGGTAGTGCCTCCACCTCGTGCATATATCCTAACTAAAGCGTCGACATGGCAGGTCAGATTGAGTTCGGTCAGAGGCAGTCGCGGAAAAAAGCAGTCAAAGCCAGGAGACATGGAGTCGAGGGCCGCGTTTATAAGCAATTCCGCGAACAATGACCAAATTTCGGACAAAAACGGGTAAGGGTTGGGGGGGTTTCTGCCCCTTGCTGTTGTTTTTTCTTCCTGCCGTCGTTGCATCCACAGCGAATCTGAATGCAACGCAGTGCGCCGAAAATTGGAAAACATGGCAGCTGAATGGACAACCAGTGGTGGGCGGCAGGCAGGTAACAAGCTGCTCCACTGAAAGAAATATACTACGGACGAGGAGTTCTAAATAATCAATTTTTTGAGTCGATCTTCATCCTAATGTGGAAAGATATTCATTCCTTTAAGCCGTATCATTTGATACCATATCGCCCCCTTTATCCTTCCAGTGCATCCTGGATACCCTGGCATGGACATGGCCATTCAGCTCTTGGCGGGGACTCATCGTTCAACGTCAGCGCCGGATGCGTTTGTGGCCACGGCCTTTGTGGGTGCAACGCTTACCAAAGGGGTGTGGGGTGGCGGCGGTGCAGGAGCTAGAACTAAGCCCAAAGCCTAGAACTGCAGCTGGATCCTGGACGGGGGCCTCTGTATTTTTAAGTCCACCACTAAATACAAACGAAAGCACTCAAGCACAAGTTGGCCACGATTTCCCAATCGCAGGACTCTCCGGCCTATTCCACATACACACACACACACACATCCATACTCAAACCCATACAGATACGCATGTACGGCCGTAGACCAGGGTACGGTGTCCGGTGCCGGGACTCGTCATAGTACAAATGGAATTTGGGATTTTGATTGCGAATCGAAATAGATTTTGTGGTATTTGGCAAGCAGTGCGAAACAAGCGACTAACAACCTGGGTCTCTCTGTGTGTGTCTATGTCCGTATCTGTGTTTGCAATGCATGTGTATGTGTGTGTATCTGTGTGTGTTCATTTGTTACTTTGGCATGGACAACACTGCGTATACGCGCTTTATTCTGTCCGTTGATTGATTGAGTTTGTGAGGCTTTTTACACGCTCGCTGCCTTCGTTTTTGCGAGTCTCTCGTTTATTTTGCATTTTTTGAAAGTACCCCTCTGCCCCCAACACCACCACCCCCTTTTATCCCCTTCTGGCAGCCCCAAAAACTCTTTCTGTTTGCATTTGTGCCTGTTTTTGCTGGCCAGTCGCTAGCCGGCTCGTTTTAATTCGTTACCAAGTTGATTTTGTTAACCTGAAAAGCCGATTTTCCACACCTGAAAAAGTTGGCCAACAAAAAATGGTCAAGAGGTACAATAAAAAAGGACTCTACATACACTGGAGGATGGAAAAGCTCTTGTTCCTTTCGAAGATCCTTATGAATAATTAATATCTTTTTTTAAAAACATTTATTTTCTGTATTATATTTGAAATAAATAATTTAAGAATGCTCAGAATGAAGCGTATAAACCGCATAAAGTCGCTAAACGCAAGGACACGAAATGGTCGTGTCCAACCCCTGGCTATTTTTCAGGAATAAAGGATATATGGATGGGCTGGGTATTAGAAAATTAGGATGGGCTGTGGTGGGTGGACGCGCCGCTGCTGTGCCATTGTCCGGCTGCTAATTTATCGGGATAATTGCCAAATGACCAAATGGGGAGTTTTATTACACTGCCCCGTGCAGGGGGGGAACTGATGAGCCAAGCACAAAAATGGCCAGACACCCGGCTGAGTGGGGAGAGGGAGATGACCACCCCAAAAGGCTAACACATGTGGCCAGAGCCTGAACACATATATATTTGCTATTCTTTGCCCTCTGTGTGTGTATTTTTAATTGTAATTCATAAATTACATTATTTACTGACGACTCCGGGGCAGGTTAGTTAATGATGTTTCCATTTGGGGATTGTACGTGGTCGGCCGACCCTCTCAGGACTCCGGGAAGGAGTCTGGAAATCGATATGCCCTCAAAAATGGCGGCTCATAAATGTCAACTCGGAGCTGTAAACCCTGAACCCAAATTGAATTTGCCACTTAACACCGCCAGCTCCTTTTGGATTCGATTCTACTCTGATTCAATTTGGATACTTTTACTTATTCAACTTATTCGTTATGCAAAATTATTGCCGCAACGGATCGGGCGGCGATATCCTTGGTGGGGAACCAACAAAAAAATCGGCGGCTCGGCTGCTCAACGAGGTGGAAAACACCCAGGGAAACGCCAAAGTGGGGGTATGTAAATTCGCAAACAAATCACACGAGCTTGCGAAATACCCTTAGGGGAATCCTTTAGTTATCCTTTAGCGATTTTTCAAATAAACATGCATCACATTTTTCAGAAATCCACCCTCCCGGTGAGCCGATGGCTGCCAAAAGTTTGACGCGATTTTCGGGCGAGTATCAGATTTTCCTTTTTTCCCTCCCAGACTTTCCCTCCCAGGCAAGTGATGTCAATTTTCCGTCTTCTTTTCAGATACTCCCGTCTAACCAAAAAATAAAAGGAACTGCTGGAAAGTCCTTTTGCTGAAAAACAGCCAAGTTGCCAGCATAATGCGAGACATATTCTGGCTTCTAAAATGATGATGATGCTGATATCCTGTGGATACCGATAGCGACACCGACACCGACACCGATGACAATGCGAGGAGTGGAGTGCCCCTCGAGGACTTTCGGGCTGACATGTGTGGGCGCTCTGGCGGGCTAATGGCCTGCGTTGGCTGCCGCGGGCCAAACGCCCGTGACTTTGACGGATTTTGTTGGAAAATTTCGTTAGGCTTGCCTGATTAGCTCCGGGGAAATGTACACTCACACGCATCTCCCGGGGGCGCTGTGGAGAGATTTTCACTTGTCATATCACTCGGGGGATACCAGGACGAAGGGGTTGTATGGAATATGTTTAGGGTAATCAAGGAGAGATTTTAGCTCGGGAGGGGCTTGAAGTATATAGGACTTTAGTTTCTTCGAGTGTAGTTGCAAGCTTCGCTCTGGTATGACTTAATTAGCGAATGCCGGAAAATGCTTTCTGGCGGGGAACAAAAGCGAGAAACTCCAGCCAAGTGCACAGGAATGCGCGTCATTATGACAATGGCCACCTGGTTCCCCCTGGTCACCTACCCTGCCCCACCCAGTCACTCCCCTTGAGTGAAAAAAAGTGTCACGCTGCAACAAAGTTGAGGAAAAATCTGCTGCCCCTCAACCTCTATTTTCCAATAGTTTTCTATGGCTTCCTCCAGCTCAGCTTTTTCCGTTTTCTCTTTTCATTTCACAATTTTTATTCCACATATCTCGGTGGGTGTGTGTGTGTTGGTGTGTATCTGTGTATATTATATTACTGCAACGCGAACCAATAACCATCGAGCGGGCAGCTGGAGACGCTGACGCTTCAGAATGCCATTGGCTCCGGCTGCCCATCCTCGAGCTGCCCGTCCACGAACGGATCCCCGCTGACCTGATTCACCTGTCCGCACCCGAGTATCTTACGGATACAGCCGACAGCGGATGCTTCTGTGGGTTTCCGTTTTCTCCTTGTTCTCCGCATCTTTTTTCATTTTTGTTTGACTTGCCCTCCCAATTTCTTTGTATTGTGGTTATGATAGCAAAGCCACATCCCTCCAGGATCCGGTCAGCCCTGTTGTAGTCCTCAGCCCCACCCTATTTTTGTTGCTGTTATCCTTCACCCTGCTCCTCGACCCTACATTCTAGTCTCCTTTTCGTGGTCCGAGAGCAATATAATTTATTGAAGTTCTGGCATTTTTCAAAATGAAATTCTTTTTAACGATGATTGAACAACGTACGTGGTTGTGTGTCTCCTTTTTCGTATATGTATGTGTCCTCTGTCTGTGTGTGTGTGTGTGGGAGTGGGTGGTTGGAGGGTGGTCCTTTGTTATGGGTTTAGCACGTTTGGCCTGTCCATTGAACGCCATATTATTGGTCGATTGAAAAGTAAAACATTTTTTATTATCCGCACGTGTGGCAGCTCCCATTCGATTCTGCTCTTCTCCCTTCTACATCCTGTTTTTATGACTGGCAAAAAAAGGAAGAGAGAAAATATGTGAAAGACCCCAAAAAGGGCGGAGGACGAGGACGAGGTGGTCTGTGAGTGGGCGTGCTCTGACCACCTGTCGTGGCATCGGGCATCCATAAAACTTTCGACCCAACTACCCTTGGGTGCGCCGCCTTCACTTGTCCACCTCCCCCTGAGTCCCTGAGCTCCTCCGTCCATGCCCCTGCCCGGCAGGTGAGCTCATGGCTTTTATGATACCGCCCCCCAGCCCAAGTCCGAGCCTCGACCCACTTTCGGTTCCTTCATATTTGATAAGCAAGTTGGCGCTGCTTTTTCCTTGGCTTCCTTTACTGTTGCGCCCCATCAATATCCTTCAGCCACGACTCCCCCATCGGCCTCTCTCTTTCTCACCACCTCATCCTGTCTCTTTCTTTTCCTTTATTTCTCTCCTATATTTTTCTGTGTGTGTGTGTGTGGTTATAAAAATATTTCATTCAATTTTTTATTCCTGTTGGCGTTCGTTCCTTCTCCTTCTGGCCTGGCCAAGGATATAGAGCGCCTTCTTGCTCAAGTTTATTTTTTTTCTCTGTCACCCTTGCACTTTGGGGCTTTTATGTCCAGCGATTTATTTTGCCCAGCCAGCGGACCACACGGTTTCTCATTTTTTCCTCGTCCTCGGCCAGTGCTTGTGTGTGCGGCGTTTTTCCTTTTGTTATTTCTGTAGTCCTTCGGCCAGGTCACCGGTGTCCTGGCCATCCAGAGCCACCCCCTACCCGCTTTCTTCTCATAACCTCCCGCATCTTTGGCTTCATAATTTCTCTCTCTGGCTCGCTCTCTCCGCCCCAGTGGGTGGTGCTGGGAAAAAAATTGCGCGTTTCCTCCTCGAATATTCGTCCTGACTCCTGGAATCCGCGCTCTGGTCAAGCTGCGGACTCGTTTTTGTTTAGTTTCCTTCGGTTCGGATGGGTTCGGGTCGGTTTGGTTTGCTTTTGGTGGCACCACCGAACCACCCATCTTGACCACCCACCGCCGGCCATGTTTGTTTGCACTTTTATAACAATGTTGGCCAGGCGGAGCTTAGGCCATGTCCTGTGGTTTGTATATCTATGTAGGTATATACTATAGTGGCTCCTAAAATATGATGTCATACTTCAGCAGCACGCTCTGGGTTTATTGGAATATACAATCAGTATATAATACCAAGGATCCACCTAAGAATAGATGACTATCAAAAGGATAATCCCCCCTGAAAGTAACTCCATTAGAGGGGTTCGGATCAACTGGGATATATTTCTACGAATGTCCTGCGAATGGCAACCTGAAACTAATTAAGCTTAGGGTCAAATTGAATCATGAAAATGGAAGCTACTCAAATATATAAATATCCTGCCATATAATGGGTATATGTGTATGTACACTACTGAGTGAGTGTGTGCTCTAGAAACATTGCAGGGCCATTCCGCACATGGCTCTTTGGCTAGTTCTTGGCCAATTTATTTGAGCCATTAAAATTGTATGATAAAGCGGGTCCATTAATTGTGTTGCTTAATTTTCGTTTTAACGCATTTTATCAAGCCAAATAGCGAGCGTCGTATCCTTGGGTGGCGTGGCTCTCGTCCTTTTTTGTTTTCCTTCTTCATGAATGAGGTTTGTAGTTGCTCTAATGTGTTTTCATTTGTTGGCCAACGAAATCGATGCCATCTAGCCAAAAAGGCGCTAAAAAGAAATGGAGTTTATGGGAAGTATTTGCCGGATATACGGCGATGGGTACTTCTATTGGATCTTCAAATTTAAAGAGCATTAATAGTTCCTTTTTGTTTTTAACTAGGAAAAGCTTTCACTTTGGCCATTCATTTATTGAAAGTTAAAGTTATTTAAGTATTAAAAGATTATTTTTTTCACTGTATCCTTACAGGAAACACTGGCTATTAATGGTCAAACTCCTCGCAAAAATCACTTAGGGGTGGAGTCCTCTATCTGTATTCCTTGTGGACGCTCATATCTTGAAGATTTTCATTTATTTTCATATAAACATACGCACATACAAGGACATAAATATATAGTGCGTTTGGCAGGACGTGCGGGGTGGTAGTTGTGGGTTGTGGGGCCTTGGCCTGTCTATGAGTATATATGATTTTTATTGTTATTGTTTTGTCCTTTTTATGATGGTGCACGTATCGCAGTAACTTTTCCCCGATAGCTCCTTGCGTACGTGTATCCTGTGAGTCCTGGATGTATCCAAGATACACGCACACACAGACACACAACCACGTATATAAATAGAAGAAAAATCGAAAGGAAAACGAGAAAAATGAAACAATAACAAACGTTGCTCAAATAAGCTCTCCCACCCCCGCAAAACCCTCTGGCAAACACACAGATACACAGCCCTACCCATACGGTTATAATTGGGTGGCGTTGAGGGTGCTGCCTCGGATTTCACCCCCAAAAATTGCTTCCTTTTCTGGGTTTTTTTCCCCCCCTTCCACCCACACCGACAGGGTAGCTGCTCCTGGAGTCCTTTTTTTCCCAGTTTCCTTTCTGTTTGTGGTTGCAATTTGAAGCCAAAGACAACAAACGCGAGTCCTTGCTTTCATTTTCATATTCCCAGGGCGTGTGGGTGTCTATGGGGGTGTTTGCGGCGTTATGGATTATGATATACATAACTTTATGTAATAAGCGCAGGATCGGGGCAACTCGAATGCGGTTGGCTGACCATTTTGATTGGCTGGCAGCGGAAGACAAATTCATAATTTCTGCGGTCGCTTTCATAATTCTTCACCCTCCGAATGGTGTCGGTGGAGCACAGTGCGTATGCGCAATATTTGATAATATCAGCCCTGAAGGTGAGGTCATCTCATTTCCAATTTCTCACTCCCACTCCCGTTGCCATTCCCAGCTACATGGTTATCTGATCTGGTAACGGGATAAGGGGTTAAGGACACATAATATTTCCCATTTGACAGACTGCGCCATCCAAAGCAACTGCTCCCATTTCATTTTTATTGCTTCACCTCTCGGAGTTGCCCTTTTTTCCTGTTTCAGCGGATTATCTCGGACCTCCTGGTTTTTCTTGTTGTTGTTGGCTTTATTGGTTTCCACTTTTTATTCCCTTTGAACTGGACACTGGACTTGCACTTTGTTTTTTTTTTGGTCCGGCTACCCCCCACCGCCGCCCACATGAGTTTTTGTATTAAATTCTCTTTTTATGTGACGATACTTCCGTGGGTTCGATATCCAGTTTTTTTCTATAAAAGAAGATATATTATAGATAAAAGATTCTACCAGAAATATCCAACTATTATAGGGGTTGGCAGCCCAAAATAAATGTAAAAATTCATCCCTTTTCGTATTTATTTGTATTTGCTTAATTCATTTATTATAGGAATTGTTTGAAAATAACACATTTTAAGGACCAAGATCTTCTTCGCAAGCTAAGTGTGCTTGTGGCATCAGCAATGTTGGCGCTCTCCCTCCGCCCCTTCCACTTGCCACATCCTTTCCCCACAAATAAAATAAAAATAAACGCAAGTTGCGGAGCGAGAAAAGCAGCAGGTGAAGTAAATGGCGAAAAAAAAAGAGAAAAATTAATTTTATCCTTTCCATTTCCGTTGTTGCGTGTATCACTGTGTGCGGTTTTCTTCCATCTCTCTCGTTCTCACTCTGCCTTAGTATGTGTTTGCCCACATCCTTTTTTTTAGCTTTTGCATTATTTTAACGTGTGCTTTTGCTCCATCTCCAGGTATTATTTTTTTTCCTTTGTTATAAATCTTGAGGTTGAGCACTCGACTGGACGCCATTTTTTATTTTTCACCTCCAGCCTCCTACTCCTCCACCCGCCCCACTAGACCGTTGCCCACTGTCCGGTGGGTCGTCGCTTATTTTTCAATTCTGTCAGTTCCGTTGGCCAGAAAATGTCGCTGGGGAGCAGACGACAGCGCGCCTTTCTCCGATTGCAACCATGGAGTGCGGGGGCTCCATACATCAGAGTATATGTTTTATCTGCGAAATAATTTATTGAAGACTCAATCGAAATGAACAGATCCTAGGGTGTAATTCAAGTTTCTTTTCTAAATTTAATTTAATTTAATTGCTTAATTTGTATACCCTTGCAGAGGGTATTAAAATATTGGTCAAAATAGTGCAACGCAGTGATGGAGACATATCCGATCCTACAAAGTATACAAATTCTTGATCAGGATCACCTCCTGAGTTGATATAAGCATTTCTGTCTGTCTGTATGTCTACGCGAACTAGTCTCTCTCAGTCTTAAAGCTTTCGACTTCACAAGGATCCTAGGGGAAAACCCTTTTTTCAAGGGTCCCATCATAAAAAATGGACAAAAAGTCTAAAAAATATTTCGTCTCAGGATTTTGATGCAGAATGGTGGCGAATCGATCCAGAAATCGTTTAAGGTACTCCGCTTGAGAATCGGATCATGATTGGGGAAGATATAGCCATCATTGTGGGCCAAATAGGGGAATAAGCGAAGATTTTATCTTTGGCAATTCACATCTGATTTCTAAGCAGAATGTTTTCAAAAATTTTTAAATCAAATCATTTTATTTTTATACTTTTCTTAGGGTAAAATATGAAGGTAATTGACACATCCTTCGAGGCAGAAAGACATTATTTCTTATCCTTTAATACGAAAACCCCAGTGACATAAAGTTATGTGCACAACGCAAAATTTTAATTCCAAATTTAATTCCAGAGCCATTTTCTTAATTTCCCCCCGAAGAGTCTGTCAGAGCGTGTCGGTTTCGAGCTCGAGACAAAGACATCTCAAGGAAGGAAACATTTTTTGGCTTATGCCAAAATTACATCAAAAAGCGCTGCGGGTATGTAGGTATGCAGACAGGACGTGGCGAGGCCCGTCTCTGGATTGGGTAAAGTGGCGAAAAGGAGTCCTGGATGGGCCTGAAGGATTGCCCTAAAGTGGTGGAGTGGTGGAGGAAGACCCCCGAGCTGAATGCCGGGCGTGAGGAAATGCCTGGATCCTGGTGGAATCAGGGGATGGTAATGAAAGGAGCGTGGGGAGTGATTGCTATCTTCATAATGACTTTGAAGTGTCAAACAATTTTGGGAAATTATCAACGCCCGTTTCCTCTTTCTCAAAAGGTGAAAATGAAAATTGTACTTTTTGTTTTGTTTGTTTGAGTGAAAACGGGTGGGTCGACTGAAGATATAATTATAATTTAATTGAAACGAAATTGTCGCTCAAGTCGAGTGGAGGCGGATTAAATCGATTGGCGCTGAGAAGTAGTTATGGGGGAAAGTTTAAAAACTAAGTTTAATGAAATAAAACTATTTGTTCATCGATTTAATATGCCATACAAGATCCACTGGCTTGTCAAAAGACCATTAAGAGGCAAAACGAACAGTGAACAGGACCCTAAAAATGTCCAAGAAAAATCAATTTAATTTTTACTCATGTTCCAGACCCTTCAGCCGAAGGAAGTAAAGGGCCTGAGGTGGAAATTTCACTTAAGTCACTTTCAACTTTTGCAAGATGCCATCAAAGTTGGTTGGAAAGTTGCTGGTCAGTTGATTTGGCCGCCTCTTGGGGCGTTGGCCATTACAACCGATATTTACATTTTACCCAAAAACTTTCAACCTTTTTTTTCCCAAAGTATGACTCTTCCCAAGGCACATCCTTTGACTTATGAAACGTCCTAGAGTATTTTTGATGATGCTCTCGTGCAGGTGTTTTTTCTGAAAATCATGCTTTGTACACTTTTTAAAATATTTTCCAAGTCAAGAGCTTGATTACAAGATGAAATTGGAAAATTCAAACAGGAACAGGGTCGGAACGTTGTGGAATATGGGTTGCAGCGGGTGGCTCTTACATGACATGACAATAACTTTGACTTGACCATTCAACCGTTTCTCATATCTGACCAGCCATTCGGGAAGCCTCTCCTCCATCTCCCAGCTCCCAGCAATTACACGACCAGCTCCTTGTTTGTTTCTGCTGGTGGGAAGCAGAAGGATGTGCCAGACAGAGGAAGGAAGAGTTCCAGGATCGCACACACACCTGCACTCTTATGTATGTCTATGAATACAAAGTATATACATATGTGGAATGGTCTTTTTTGGCTCCAATACGATGCCTGGACAAAGAGAAATATTTATGCGTTGACCAACTTGACCGACTCGGACTCCACTCCCAAATCCCCCGAATCAGACTTGGCTGCCTGCGGACCTCCGACGGTCCTTGAAAGCCAAAAATTCCAAATTCAAATCCAATTCGAAATCAAAGCTGCTTTCCTGGCCAGGATGAGACTCCCTGAAGGGGTTGAGTCTCCCAATTGCAGGCGTTTATGATGAAAAATGTCCAAAATTACTTTTACCGGTATCTCTGCTCGTGTATAAATTTACACTGAAAAGAAAGGATGTATCTAAATAAATTCTAAATAAAGAGAGGGTTGTATGAAATTTAAAACTTAAACTTAGATCATAGATACAATTTTTCTTTGTGCATTTTTGTGCATGACACATGATGACCTTTTTGGGGTCCAACATTGAAAGGGTCACTTCAATGGCCCCAACTGCTCTCCAGTCCATGTTAATATTTAATACGACGAATTGTTGATGAAAACATTTAGAATTTTCTATGACAGCCACCGGCAAGTGGACGAGAAATAGTTTCTTGGCTGCATTGGGGCTCTGATTTTATTTGTTCGTGGAAAATTGAATTTGGAATAATTCAGTAAAGCGATTTCGCCAGGGATGAGCAAAGAAACCGACATTAATCAGGTTTATATAAAAGGTGTTTTCAGAAAAAATTATAAAAAAAAAGTAACAACAATCTAAGACAACCCAATGGCAGAGGACTAAGAAACTCAGCAGGACACTGTGATATTGAAATCAGCCATCAATGGAACATAACGATAATTAATAGAATTTGTTCAGGGAATACCTAATGAGCCATTGACTGCCCTCCACGATGCCCTCCAGGATGTCCTGCAGACGGTTTTTTATTATTTTTCGATTTGCAACGCATTCGTTCGGATTTTGTTGTTATATTATTAACATTTTCATCTCCACTTGTTTCTTTTCTTGTCCTTTCTGAGACAAAAACAAACTTGAATTTAAATTGGGAGACAGGAAGGAGGCGGTAGAGAAAGACATCTGTAAGTACCATAAAAATTAACATTAATTCGGAAAGCGAGGAAATGGAAGAAAATTCATATGACACGTAGAACTGAAAAAACGAGGGAATGTTGAGGAATTTTAACAAGAAAAATATGTAAATTGTCTCGTAATAAAAATGTCCTGGCCGTTGGGTCCTTGCTGGGATCTCCCACACTCCTTGAGCTCACTTATCTGCAAATATAAATTTTATGAAACATTCTGCAAATGAAAAAATCGCTGCAGAGGAATTAAAATGGTGGAAAAAATAAAAAGAAAAGCCAAACAAAAATCAAGTAGGAAAAAAACTGAAAAGAAAACCGTACAAGGCCCATGGGCTAAAGTAGAGGGGGTTGGGTACAAGTTATATCCCTGCAGGACATTATTTTAAATACTAATCCGCATCAGTTTTCATTTGAGTTTTCTTCTCGCCGCCGTTCGCCTTCCCGCTGTGTCCCCCGACTCCATTTTCTTTGCATTTTCCCGGACCGCGACCTCCATTTTCACGTTTCGCCCGTCTGGCTGCCATCTTTGTTTGTGTCCTGGCGCCGTAACATAAATTCAGATGTTATCCTAAATGCGCAGCATGCACGTTATTAAAATAACCTCACACAATGGAGGCAGCCAAGTTAAAACCAGTGGAAAAGTTTCACAAGGCCTCGACTGGGGTTGTTGTTTTTGGGTAAATTAAATAGAGAATATTATGAAAATTAACTGAAAAGTTATTTCTTTACTATTTTTAGTGGGTTAACAATGTATAGGTAAAAGGTAAAGCCTTTACTAATGATTTCTAATCCCATTGCGTATACGTAATATTGTGTATACGTTAGGGTTAAGACTAGAAATGTTTCCCATTGTCTATCCTGGCTTTCATGTAATCCCAATTTGTGGTAGACTTGACTAGAATGGCATTTTTCGGCTGAATTAGCAGGCGATAATTACCGTGAAATGCAAAATGTTAGAAAATGCGCGCAACCGTGGAAAATGGCATTTTAAATGATTAATCGTATAAAAAATTGAATAAAAAATGAAGCATTATCGGGAAAAGTATTATTAAGGCAAGAGAATAGATTTAATTAATTAACAAATGTATAAGAACTTTCTAAAAAAAAGTGATGTAACGACTTAAAGGCTTATTTTTTTAATTACTTTCAAATATCAGGCAAATACCAGGCAAGACCTTTTTTTGTTTCTATTCAAAAAAAAAGCTCCAAAGAAGACGAAGCGTAAATGTAAATGCAATTTTATTTATTGTTATGTACAAATGTTTTGTATTTTCTTCGCTATTTTTTCCTGCTCGACTCACGCTCGGAGCTTATGTAAATTTATTTATTTTGCGTAATTTTTCTTGTTTTTACAGAAGAATAAATTTGCCTTGTTGGGCCGCCAACAGACCCTCACCACTCTGAAAAAAATTTAATTAGAATAAAAAGAGCAAGGCAGAGTGCGAGAGCAAAGCACAAAATTAAAATGAAATGAGCAAAGGGAACTGAACACAACCATACCTAACAAAAAAAGATAGAAGCTGAAAAAATAAAAAAAGATGGAGCCAAGCCATCCTGCAAGAGGAAGGATTCCAGAATGCCGCCTGCTCCGAATTCTCCATAATAAGGCAAAAGTTGTGCAATTTTCATGTGTCGGCTGACAGCCGAGGCTAACATTTTGTAATGAGGCCCCACAACCCCTGGCCTTTGACCTATGGTCAGGCCAGTCCAAAGGGACAGCGGAGGGCTGAAGCCAGGACCTCCTGTCAGTGGACAAAGGTTGGCACTTGGCCGCCATGTCGTCGTGTTCGTGTCCGCGTCCGCGTCTCTAACTTGAGGCCAGCCTCGTAAATTATAAACAATAAAATTGTAAAAATAAGCTTAACCGGGCAATAAGGGAATTCCTCCAGAAAAAATGGTTAGGTCCTGTCAGTTCCGCAGGCTTACATAATTGTACAATTTGTTTATTAAACACATACGGAGGCTGTTTGTTCTCCTTGCTCTTCCTACATCGGAAGATAATGTCTATTTCAAATACTAAACTCTGAACTTTTCCTCGCAGTGTCTCTGGCATTCATATGATGTCGCTCAATTATGGGGAGCTTTACGTACGTTAGTTTGACTCACATTTAATTACATCGTATTATGGAATTTATATGACATCCACCCACTGCCACTGGGATCCTCAGTTTGTCAGTTTCGGTCTGGGCCTGGAATGGGATTAATTATGATGTGCCCTAAGTTCCTCGCTCGGGTTTAAATGAAACGTAATAATTTTCGTTGAAGGATTTTAATTTGGAATTTGAACATTGTACGCACAATAAATTTGTCAGCCCTCCCAGGGCCTGAAAAGGGAAAAGGAATGTTTATAACCGCCTGTCTAACAAGGACATCATACACTTGGGCTCCCAACTTTTTCCAGGCAGGTGATTATTTTATTTTTTCAGTGTATTTTGATGGTTAGTATATATAATATTAAAGATATAATAGCAAGTTTAACTTTCTATCAGCTTTCTTATCAAACTAAAAAGCTTTTCATTTACACAGTTGTAATCGGAAGTTGGCAAAAAGCAGTTGGATCTCTGGGAAATTATCTTACATACAGTACATACTAAACTAAAAAATATATTAAATATGTTAAACAACATTTAAAACATAGTGATGTGAATATAAAAAGGCGTTATCAAGGTTTTTAATAAAAATAAAAAGTCTTTTTCCTAAGTACGACCACAATATATACAAGAACGATCTCTTATCTTTGGAGATATCATACAACAATACATATTCGTATAAAAAAAAATACGTATATATTACAGCTTAATAAAAATCATCTAAACGCAAGTGAAAGCCTTTTAAAAATATTTACTAAAAAAAATGAATAAAACAACTGTTTTGGACTTGAACCAGTTCTGTTTCTTTGAGCTATTTCGACAAATAAAAGAAAATTGTGAGAAAAACAATGAAAATCTTGAGGATGTTAAATATGCAGATTTGATGAATTTTCTGATTGCTCTAAAACCGATTCGCAAATTTTTCGAATACTGGGACTGGTGGCTGAGTAGAAGACTTTCGTTACTTTTTAAAACGTACAACAAAGAAATCATTATTGATTTTGAAAAGAAGTACCAAAGCCTCGGGAGATGTTCCAAAGGTGTGAGGGATAATTATTACAAACTTCTTTGTTCGGCTCTCAAAGAAAACGATTTCGTGTCCAAAGTTCACCTGATTTACAAACCCCAAAGCTACCACAGCGAGCATATGGAAGTGTTCGACTCTGTAATGCAGGAACTCAGGTGGAAGAAGAGCCTTAAAATATTAATAATTAACATTTCAGGTAATGTTTTTTATCCACAATAATATATCTTATATCCTCTAATTAGTTTTCTATATAGGCTACACCTTGGAAGACCTGACAGGTTTTGAGACCCTCGATGAACTACATTTGAGCATGAGAGTGGACGTTGATAAGTTGGTCGAATACTTGGAAAGAAATCCAGGCTTAGTCAGCCTTTCGGTCACCGATGAGGACTCGGTGGGCTCGAGACTGGCCAATATCACTCAGTACTGCCAGTTTGTGAAAAGCTTCGCCTTGGTAGTAAAGGGTGATGTCGATGCCACTCAGTATGTTCCCTTGGCCAGGATGCCAAAAGTGGAGAACATGCTGATCGCCGGACAGCCAGAGCCTGGAAGTCTGCAGCTCCTGCTCCGGGAACTTGCCCACAGCGATGAGACCCTCAAGTCCTTGGAGATATCCCATGCTGAGCTATGTGATGCAGAGGCCGAAAAACTGAGTAAATATACAAAAATTGTCGATCTGGGCTGCAAGCTTAAGGACCCAGAAAGCATTATGTACTTGACTAAGCTCACAAGCCTCAAAAGGTTGCAGATATTGTCTGAACACCCTTTTTCCAGTATTTCCAAATACATTCAAAGTATTTTAACGCAACAAGGACATGACGAAGTAAAAATATTCTTGCCAAACTGCTTGATCGAGTATGCACACAATCAACGTATGCTACTTTTCCTTAATCATGCCAAGGCATCCGATTATGTCACGTTGCTGACTGGAACCGTGACAGTAGGATCTCTCGAACTCAAAGGATTCCATGCTCCGGGAAGCCTGTGCCAATTTCTGGAAGGCCTGGCAGCAACGAAAGTGGATTCATTTACTTACGACAGGATAAATAGGTGCCTAATGTTAGATCATGAATATGTTGTCGAAGCTTGGAAATTAAAGGATAAAATTGAGCATTTTCCAGTGTTAAATTCTGAGGAAATAGCTTGTCTATCGAAGTGTAAGACCCTCGAAACCGTTTGTTGCGGACTGGCAGATACTCATAACATCGAGCTACTGGCGAGACTTTCAAATCTCGAAAAGTTGAAAATAACAACCAAACCAGCTGGGGCATCCCTATACAGGCTTTTCAGGTCACTGGCCAACAGAAGGCGCCAAACTCTACGATCCTTCGAACTACAGAATGGTTTTATCGGCTTCCTTGAATATGAAGAACTATTGCGAATAAGTACTTTGAAAGGTGGGGATTACCAAGTTAAAGACGACAATTTCACAGAGTTACCTGCCAACCTTTCCTGCGAAGAATTCGAGATGCTACAGAAACCCACGCTTCAAAAGTATAGAGGAATGTCAAGAGAATGGGTAAGAATCTTGGAACAATCTAAAAAGCCCAAAGCAATACGCGGGAAAGACATCCAATTGCACTATAATCCCAGGACGAAAAGGCTTACCCTGGTTTTAAAGGTCGATAAGCAATTCACAGAAGGGGAATTGCTGATCCTTTTGGCCAGCTTGGAATGGCAAGAGCTTCAAGTGGACTGGAAACAATGCAGTTTACAGGCGTTTCTTCGCTTTTCGTCTATAAGGACTCAAAACCACGTCCAGAAGATTGTGATTAAGGCTGGATCCCTCGATTTCAATGAGACTTTGGAGCTTTCCAAATTCCCGATGCTGGAACACTTCGAAGGTGATCTCACAGATCCTCAAAGTCTAGAGCATTTTAAGAGCTTTCCCCACTTAAAGTATATTAATTTTAATCATTTATCCTTTAATAAAATTTTTCCCCCACTGATGGCTGAACTTTTTGATTCAGTTTCCGGGGATTTAGTGATCGAATTATTTGAAAAAGAAGTTACTTTTACTAAGAACAAAGGACTATTGACGTTGAGAAGCACCTATTTAAAGGCATTTTACGTCAATGCCAACTACGACATCGTCGCCTTGGCCAATATCCAAGACTTAAGATCTGTCCGAATATGTGGAAAATATATCGAAGGATCACTGCAACCATTTTTTGCTCAGTTAGCTTCGAGGCAAAATCAAACAGTTCGGGAACTCAGAATAGATCCGGATCATAGTATTAATACAGCCGAGGTAGAGGCTGCGGCTTCGATACAATCTTTGGAAGTATTGGAGTGCGGCTTTCGGGAATCAAGGAACCTCGAAGTTTTGTCGGAAATGCCTCGGCTAACTGCTTTGACAATTACCAATCACCTACAGGGATCCTTAAAAGGGCTCTTACAGAACCTCAACTCTAAGCAATCCCCAACCTTGAAGTGTTTGCGTATTAAGCAGAAGGAGCTGATTACCCCAGAGGAGTTGCAGGCACTGAGCTCTATAAAATTGAACAATTCTTTGATTGACCATGAAAATTCTAATATTATAACCTGTGAATAATAAATATTAATACTATATGCTGTAAAATACTATGTAGACTCTTTTAAGGTTCTTTAATTATATATTATATGTATGTAGTATATCCACTAAGGACATAATATTCTTAAAAGAATATTATTAAATTCTTAAAATTATATTCTTAAATTAATTTCGTTCTCTATTAATCTCCACCTCTTCGACACATTGTTTCATTTATTTTGATATTGCTACTTTAAATGTAAAAACTTTTTATTCATTCTGTTTTTTAAAAAAATTGGAGAAAGAAGGATCTTCCAAAGGCCCCAACAGGGCCCAGAAAGAATAAAAACCAAGGCACTTTTCTAGCCAACTCAGCAATAAATGGCATAATGAAGGAATTAATGAATGGACATGGGCCAAGAGGGAGACGGCGGGAAAGGGCCACGGGGAGGGACAAACTTATGCAAATGCAAATGAAAATTAATTTAATCCACAGTACGAGTAAATTTTCCATTTTAATTTAATTACATGGACACTGCCTACGTGAGCGACAGCTAACCAAACGAAACAAAAAAATGAAGAAAAATAAGAGTAAAAAAAGGAAAATCAAATAAAAAACCGAGACTTTTTCTTCTTTTATTTTTGTGGGGGTTGGGACGATGTCCTAACTATGAAATGCTCGTGTGTCCACTTTAAGCCAACTGGGTAATTATTTTAAGCCGCATTGGTCATTTGGGTCGAGGGGATGGAAATTATGAAGGTTCTGGCCTTAGGGTTGGGCCATTACCTCCCACATCCCGGCTGCCTGGCCGCCACTTGCTTATGAAATTAAAATGCAATTTTCATTAAATCGGTGCCAGTGTTCGCTTTATTTAATTATCCCATCAGCCTACCAGAGCTCGGGGCTAATAGCGAAATAAGCCCGGTCGGAGAAAAAGAAATGGGCCCAGAAAAAGTAGATGAGGAGCAAGTCAAAATAACAAATTAATTAGCAAAAAAGCAATTATTTCCTCTCCTCGAAGTCCATTGGCAAGAAATGACATTTTGAAGGAAATTTTAACGGACTTTACAAATGAAATTGCTGAAAACTGAGGTCCTTTCAGTTGCACACTCCTTTTGTTGGAAAAGCGTTTATGGTTGAGCGTTGACCATCCCCTTTTAACAACGGCAACATAAGCATAAACAGATTAGAAAGCACATAACATTGTCCACTTTTTATGGCCATATACATATACAACACCATCAGTGCCTCCCCACCCCGTTTCTTGGCCATTTGCAACCCCAGGATGTGGCCAGCCAGGATATTCCTACGCTGGGGTCGTTGCAAAGTGGAAGCGACATTATGTAAGAAAAATGCTAAATAAGCGCTTAATGCATAATCTGTACCGAGGCCTTACACACACAAAAACCAGGGGGTTACTCTCGGGGACCCCATTCCTCCCACTGACCCGCCCACCCCACCTTAACGGGTTCGCTGACAACGGTTGGTCTGCTCTTGGACTTTCTGGACTTGGCCAGCCAGATATGGCCATAATGTATGACTGCCATTTTATATGCGCCTTTGAAAAATGTGCTGACACTTGGAGTCGAAGCAGGAGCTATACACTGATAAAAAAAAGGAATATAATCCAGGGGTATTCCTATGATTTTATGGTAAAAAGGAAGGAAAAGTAAGGTATAAAAAAAAACATATAATGTTATTTCTTACGTAACTCAAACCCCTTATCGTTTAGTGTAGCCATTGCCAAAGGACAGGAAGTGGGGAAAATGGGGGACTGGGACACTGGACAGCAGAATGATGGCGCTGGTGCGAAAGGGTTGACCCCAAACGCAATTGACCACGTGTGCGTGTCCATTTGGGGCGGCCATTGGGGGTGTTTGTGTGTGTGGGAGTGGTGGTGGTGGCGAAAAAGAGGTAAAGCGAAATCCTTTTATCATTTAAATGGCATATGGCAAAAGGCAGTTTTTATTTTTATAATCCCACCGACCAGGCAGGCAGGCAGCCAGCCAGCCAGTCAAGGAGTCAGGCGAGCTCCAAGCCACGGCAAGACATCCAGGAAGTGGCGAAGTCTGGAACAAATCACACGAAATTTGTAAATGTCCATTGTCAAGCGGTTGCTGTTCTTTCACCTCGACAGCGGCACCCACACCCATACCTACACCGATCCCACCCACCGGCAGGATACCCCCTTTCTGGGCTCAGTCCATTTATTAATTTGCCTCGAATAACTCTGCGTCCCCTCGGAGCCCGGAGGAACGTAATCCCTTCCACATTCAGTTCCCCTTTGCGTTTTTCAATAAGGCGAAAGGAACAATTTGCCGCACAGCAGGTGGAAATTGCCAACAGACAAGACTGCAGGATTGCGGGCGTGGGAGTGGGTCCTGTGTGGAAGGACCTCCTGTAGCGGCGATTTTGTGTCACTTTCTGGCGTAATTTTAGCCTCGGCTTTGATTGGCGGCCATTAAAAATTTTGCTCGCGTCGGGCCAGTCATGTGATTGATGGTCCGAACGTGATTCAGACGAAATAACCAACTAAACTTTTATGAATTTTAATGAAAAATTACTACGGGGGTTTTTAAAACCATGCGGGATTGGAAAAAGGACAATTTGTTTAATATTAATAGTGTATATTACAAACGTATAGAGGAAGTTAACTGTGTCCAGCCTTTAAGTTTACTACTTTCGCTTGCAAGGGCAAAAACCTACAGAATTTATAAAAACAATTGAAAACACTATTTTTAAAAAATTAACTACTATTTATCGTTCAAAAAAGAACAAACCATACTACAATTTTGACAAGAAGCTTCATAAATTAAAAAATAAGCGGTCTAGAAGCTAGGCTTCTTTTTGAGTTAAAAAGTATGCTATACATTTTGGTTACTGCCGTGTTTGTGAACATAATTTTAGGCCTTTATTTAAAATACTAAAAAGGCAAGAAAGTCATTCTTATATTTAATTTTAGATAATGAAAGACATTAAGACCGGCAATCATAAATCAAATTGTTGGACCAGCCCACATCTTGTTACCCAAAACATTGTCAATTGTGATTCTTTCTAACCCTTCTATATCCTTGTGTATCCTTTTGAGAGTAAAGCGGAAAATATCAAAACAGATGCGTGAACAGATAGAATCCTTGTCGCCTTCATGTTCCGTGCACCTTCCTTGTCATGGCCCTGACTAATGATGTGCCAACAAATTTAACGCAACCGGTTACCCCGTTTTGACTTCACTTGGCCGGGACTCGATAAAAAAGATGACAAAGCGCCCAATTCACTTAACAAATTTGACAATGAAAATCATATGTCATCATTATTAACAGTGAGATGATTCCATTTTCCGGCACAATGGCCGCACATATGGCCCGCTTCTACTCCGTGAAACTAAGCGGATAATTTCCAAATAATATCATAATCATAAGCGAGACATCGCAAAGGGGTTGCTCAGGGAAAACCACCACCGCCGTGCCATGGAGATACGCAGCCACCGCACCACCCATTCCACCCGCCGCGACGGGGTCGGTGGTGCGGAAGTCAACCTGCTGGCTGCGTTCAAAGCTGCGCACTTCCACGGCCACACCTCGAGGAATGGGCTCTAAAATCTCCACAATGAAAAGGGAAATTATGGTAAGTGAGAAAATGAAAATGAAAATATGTCAAAATGCCAGGGACAACCCCGGCATGTTGGTATTGTCGCTGCCGAAGTCGTTTCCCCCTTTTTGCATATTAAATTAAAATAATGAAATTTTGAAACGCTTTCGAGAGATCTCTTGTGGCTGTGTTGTTGTTTACATTGTACGGCAATAAAGGACGTAGCTCTGGGCCGGATGAAAGGAAGGACATCACCCCGCAAGTCGCACACATAAAACAAAGCAATTGGAAAATTATGCACTTGTCCTTATTCCAAATGCCGAGTTCAGAGTCCTCCGACGCCCGGAAGTATGCTTTTAATAATCAGCAAAGTGTTGGAAACTTCTGAGGGTTGGCCCTGGCTTATGGGCGGAGGCGTGGTTGGTCTGGGCCCCCGGGCCAGTTGGCCATTTGTGTTGGCAGATTTACATAAAATGGGAAAATATGTCAGAGGGCATTATAATGTGTAAAAAGTGAGCAAAGTTGGGGATTAATTTTGAAAAGGAGGGGGATTTGATTTTTGGGTTTCAAGTTTGTTTAACATAATATAGAAAAATTTAATAGTGAATACTGACGTTACTGTTAAAATTTTAATTATCTTCAAATTATATTTTTACTTACACCCCCAAGTAATAGTTAAGAATAGCCACCAATAACTTCTATCAATGGCATTGGAAACCTAATTATAATTGAGTTTCCATCGTTAAACTCAATTTGCAAACCATACACACCCGTTAATGCCATCTGCGATATCTTACCGTATAAAGGGAGCTCTCCTCACCTATCAGATCCAACACGCATTCGATTAACTTAAGGCCCGAAATTATTCCATTAAGAGTAACCCCGAGGCGTCAACACGAAAACCCGCCCTCCGAACAAAAAAATAATGCTGAAATAAAATCGTTCAAATCTACACTTGTCGGAATTCCCAAATGTCTACTTTTCAATGCGCTTAGCATTTTTAAGCTGCTTTTAATAAATTCGACACAAAATTGAATTTTCATAACGGCTTGTCCTTCCGCACTGGCACTTGTCCTTTTCACACCATCCCTTAGCCAGGATGCAAGGTTGCTGGCACGAGGGCACTCACTTAAAAAGTGATTCATGGACCAAGTCACCACCACGGTGAGTGAGTTAAAAATAAAGTCCAGGGGCTATTTCCAACCTCCCTTACATATTTTGTTTGTTTTTTGTTACTTTTTTCTTACCAAAGTATTTGATACACTTTTTTAAAAAGGCAACAAAGTATTTTTTGTAATTAAGAGTTTATGTTGACATTACTTGGCCTTACGTTTATTATAATATTCTTTTCTGGAAACCCCTTTACAACTTTGAGCCATCACCTTAATTTGCATATCTCGGCCACAATTGGTTACAATTTCATTCGCATACCCCATTTGAAAATATTTTGCATATGTCGAGCAACCTCTTGGAAAGATAAAGCTCGACTTGATTTTATTATTCGGGTGCATAATTTATGAATTTGCCAGGAGTAACGATTTCCACCTTGCCAGGGAGGCTTATCAGGGTTCAACTACATACTATAGTTCGAGGCTCGACCCTATCCAAGTGCCTTGTAATTTTATGCATTCAAGTCATAAAGCGGGGGCAACGTTTTTATAGTTATTTCTCATAATCAAGTGCCGGTGGGAACGTGCGTCGGGAAAACATTTACAAGAAAAGCGATAAAATTATGAAAATTTTATGTCGTACGGAGTTGGAGCGTGGAGTGGGCATGGCATATATGGAGCGAAGTCAGTGAACATGTCATAAGCGGGTCTCGATCCCATTCCCATTACCGAACCCCCTCTAGGAGTGGAACACGTTCGACGGCAGTTGGACGGACTTGTTGTTCCAGGAATCACAGCACACGCGTGCCACAAACAGCGACAAGCCACTGAGAAAAAAACTAGTTTCTATGCTACCTATTTATCAAGAATTTAATATTATTGATTGTCGATTTTTTTCCAGTGTATGGGCAAAAGGTTTTTTTCACTGGCATACTAAAATATGACATCCACTATCGTGACCCTTAAATCACACGTAGGTGAACGGAGGCCGCATTAAAATGTCAATGTCGTTTCCAAAATTAAAATGAAATTACATAAACCAAGAAATGTCGCTCAGGAAAGCATTAAAAATCCAAAATCCCAGTGATTAGAAATTCTAATTTAAAATTCACGGTTTCCAGGTTTTCCAACAAGAAAAGAAACCCAAAGCTTGGGGGTTTCTGATAACACCTAGATGAAATTCCTTAATCGAATTTGCATTAAGCGATGAGCAGCTAATAATCTGTAAACCGAATTAAAAACAGCTCAAGGGGCGTCCGAGAGGAAACAACAAAGCAAATCGGACGACCCCAAGGGTCGACTTCCCAAAAAAATAAAAACAGATTAGCCAAAAAAAAAAAAGAAGAGACTCCCCAAAAGTGGGTTGGAAAATATTTCCGGCAAATTAAAGCTAATGAAAGTGCCTCCTTGGCTTCCCAGCCTTGGGGCCACCTTAAGAAAAACTGACAGCCATAATTCATGGACGTCCTGGCCGTCTGTTTTGGGTGGCACCGCCCACTTTTTGGAGGACGCTGAAAAATTCACGGCACCCCCAAGGACACCCAAGCCCGGCTAATGATAATGATAACAAACATGCCTCAAGTTCCCAAGTCAGAAACTTTTTGACATGCCTCCCTCTACGCATCCACCACCGCATCCTTGGACCAATCCGCCCTTCCAGGATATACATTTCCATATAATTCATTCGCCGCCCAGCCCAGCATCCAGCCCAGCACCCAGCCCAGGCTATTCATTCATTTTCATTTTCAAAATGTGAATTCTTGCGCATCATCATTGTTTGATTGCTTGTGCTTTATATTTCATGTATACTGTATATTTTTGTTTCGGATTTTGGCCTGGAGGATGCCGAGGACTTTTCACTTTCCCGGTGGAAAATCGCTTGATAAATTGGGGTCGAAATCATTATAAGCGTTGTGCTTCATCGCTGGGCCATTAATTTTTTGGGCCTCCTCCCTGGCGTCCGCCCTGGTAAAGGTACAAGTACAATGCAATGATATACAAGTGTTTGTACATCTCAAGTTTCAAGTTAATAAATCTAACAAACGCAAATAAATGAAACAAAATTGATGATGCCGAAGTTTGGGGCATCAAGTTGCTATTTCAAAGTCAAATAGGAAAAGTTCCACGATTGGGGAACTAGGAAAATGTTACTTTGAACGAATCAAACGAATTTCAAGTGATCTGTGAGTGCATTACATAAATCGACTGGCAATCAGGCCAAAATAAATTATTAATTAATAAGTGAGTGCACAAATCGGGCAGTCGAGCCAAACACAAAGCTCGCTGCCGGCGCGCCGGACCAATAAGGCCTGAAAAAAGCCTAATTAAAAATTAGTGCAGTTTTTAATTAAGAGAAATACGAAAATGAGACTTCATAACCAGTTGCCAAATGCGGTGCAATAAAACAAAAACAGAGATTAAATAAATAAGCAGAAAAACCAACAAAAAAAAATGACCAACGAAAAAAATGACCAAAAAATTGAACTGAATACCGAGGCGACACATAAAGGCATAAGCAACATCCACAGCGGCAACTGCAACAGCAGTAGCACCAGCAACATTAACGGCGGCAAAAGCAGCAACATTCATTGCAACAACAACTGCAACACGCCAGAACATAACGCGTTGACAAAACGCTGTCCGCTGCCATTTATGAAACCCATGTTGACATGCGCCGGGCACAGGCGGCAGTTGCAACTGCAGCAGTACAGTGGTTGCATGTTCATAGAAAACCTTTTATAGAAAAGTGAGCCCACTATTTTCATCATCTGATATGATTTCTATGCTCTGCCTTTCAATCTTTTTTTTAATTTCCAATTAATTTCCAATTTTCCTTTCTTTCGACCTCTAACCACTGTTTCTACGCATTGATTGCAATAATTTCTGACCAACTCTGTCCGCCGTTTTGGCCAACAGCGGCATTCTTGCCGCTTGCCGCCAACCGCCGACCGCCGCCGCTTTATGGTCATGCGCTGCGCCAGCTCGCTCCAAATTCTTCTGCTTCTGCCTCTTCTTTGTGGCGGTAACGGCGGGCGGCGGAACGTGCCATAAATTGGCCAAATCAAATGCCAACTGGCGGACGGATTGGCGTACGGCGGAACGGGCGATTTGGGTATTGCAGAGTCTCTCTGGGGAGGGCGAATCAATACCCGTCAAGCACAAGACCGGACTTGGAGTTGGGGCTATTGTGTGGTCCTCCACATCAAACTGACTGATTGGGGATCTAGAAGAGGAAGGTTATTAATAGATAAAAGTACATTTAAAACCTTACCCTTAAACTAGAAGGAGATAAGCATTTCGAAAGCCTCAGTTTTACTTTGAAAATCCACTACTGGCTTTTTAGAGTATATGTATGTGTCCAAGTGCGTGTTAAAAGCCCATTTAAATAGCCAATGGCACGCAAAAAATATTACAAATTAAGCAAAATTGCTCGCTACGAATTTGGAAATGAGCCGTCATTTGTTTAATGACAGGTCACAATCAAAAAAAAAATCGAAACAAAAATCGCTGAGCATCGCAGGCAAAGCTAACAAATTGATTGACGGCTGTCGGTCAGAAATGGAAATGCCACAATGCAGTTGACAAAAAACTAAAAAGCCTGCAACAGGTCGGGTATTAAGTATTAAGCTAAGACTGAGTTTGAGTTTTGTGGGGTGCGGATGGCGTGACAATATTGACATAGTTGCGATCACAAAGGCATCTTGCCCGACGTCCGCTGGGGGATACAGACCGAAATACTAAAATACGAGATATGTATATATACAAATATATAATGAGATATAGCAACGACTTAGGCCTGCACTGATTTGACTTTATTGAATTAGGCAAGAGGCTGACTTGGTCGGAGTGGCTTGGCTATAAATCAAAAACGAGTTCAAAATTTGTGTCACCCCGTCGGTGTCCAAAACGGACTCGATCGATCGCCTCGCGGCGCGGTACGTGATCATTTTATTGAGCACATTTGACTATTATTAGGGAAATTTAACACATGACGCACTAAATACAGATTTGCCGAGACATGGACATGTGTATTGCAGTTTTTCGGTATTTATGGCAACATGATTTATATCGCGGGAGACCCAAACAGGCGGATTGCGCATACGCAGCGTTGCCGCAATGCGACAAATTTGGTTGAATTACGCGTGCACCCGAACGTGCCACATGCGGTAATGATCGAGAGAGCCGAAAGTCGTGAAGTCGTGCATCTGTCAGCAACATCGCAACATCTCCCACGCATAAACCGAACCGACCCGACCCATCCAAGTGAAGCGTCCAACGGAAGTTGAAGTCTTTATGGCCTAATGCTCGTTTGGACAGCATATTGGCAGCGGCTAATCGAGCCAAATAAAACAAGCCATATCTCTCTGGCTCGCATACCATTTAGCTTATTAGCTGGCAGACAGGTCTGGCCTGGCCTGACTTGGCCAGCAGCTTGCAGGCTGAGATGCTGAGAGGCCGAGACTCGATTTGAGTTACGTCGTCGATTGGTGTTTGTTTTGTCATTCAAATCGCCTTCTACGGACGAATTTGCATTTTCAGCTTCGAATTTTTATGAGAGTTATAAAAATTTGCGTGATGGATACACAAAAGCGATTAGGTTTATTTTTAATGTTTCAATTTTTCGATTTGGCTTTTTGGAATTTATTTGATGCATGCCATTTCTGGTCACAATTTTTCATTGTTTTTGGCAGACAAATAAATTAAATTGTTTCGAGGGGCTTGGGTTTTTAATTTTTGACTCGCTGATGGATTAATAAGTGCCTCAGCGGTTCTTGAGATCACTGAAGCTTGCCCCGCCGTCGAAATCAAGATAAATCAGTCAGCCGGCAGACAATGCTTCGTCCTGGCTGGCCCTGGCCAGACAATGGCGTCTGCTAGGAAATTAATTTTAATTGCCCGAGGTGCGTGCGCAGTGCGCATTGCAATAATTGGCAAAGCCAGATCCTGTAGCAGGACCCCAGACAAAGAAAGATGACACTTGAGACAGTGGAAATGGCACTCAGACTTGGACATAATTTACGGGCAGTGTAGAGGGTAGTGAGCAGGGCTAAACTTGCTAAATAATTTAAAAACTTTCTTGCACTCGCTGCATAATTGGATTAGTGGCCGGGGCGACTCAAAACAAGTGTCAAAGCGGAAGCGGAAGTGGTCCTAGTCCCAGTGGTTCTAGGCGGGCCAAAAGATTTCTATAAGAATTTGATTTGGCCAAAGGAAAAGCCCCACCACTGGGCCCTTTTTGCCACAAGGTTTTTCAAACTTTACTCATTTTCAAAATTACAATGTTGCCACAAGCGTGCCGCTTACCGCAGCAGCTGGAAAACAGCTAGAAAAATCTAAACGTAAGCAAAGTCAATGGGCGAAGTTGGCGGTGTGTGGTGGCAGCTTCTTTGATGATGACAAAGCGGCGGCAGATAAGGGGGGAGGCAGCCAAAGGATGCCAAGGAAGCCCCAACCACTAAGGCACTCAGAAAAATTCCAGAGACTCTTCAAGGCCTTACCTTAAGTTCTGATAGAAAGCACACTTTTCCTTTGCCCTTTTTTTTCTCAAAGTGCATTGAATTTCCACCAAGTTCCTGCAGTTTCTTTACAAAAGTTTTGTTGGCTCAACCACTTGACGCTCGCTTACCTCAGTCCCTGCCCCCGGGAAGGTCCTCTTCCCCGAAAGAATTGCCTTTGAACAGAAAAATATTGCACGCATCTCCCCCGGAAAGCATTAAGGACGAAGCCAAAGGGTCCTGGGGAGGCGATGAAGAGTAAGATTCCTTTCTGGTGCTGCGGATGCTGCGGTAAATCAATTTCTGCAAATGAGATTTTTCAATTATAAATCAATTTTCGATTAAAATTACTTTTACGCATCTTCCTTTTAAGTTTCCCTTCCTTATGTGTGGGTGCGGTGAAAAGTTGTATCCTTGGCGAGGATCTGCAACGGAATTTATTGGAAATATTGTAGGATTTAAAATGTATAAGCTCGCTTTTAAAATTAATGACTCATAGACCTGGTTAGCATGGGACCTGGACATTTGATCCGCTTTTAGGATTGTGATGCTTGGTGTCTGGGACTGGGACAGGGCGATAAACTGCCCCCAAGAATGCAGTTCTCTTTATTTGCGGCTCTTAAATAAATTGTGAATTATGGCCTTCGATTTGCCAAACGCCATAAAGGCCACAAAAATATGAGTCGCTCAGTGACTGGGTTGCATGCCACGCCGCGGCGTTGAGGAAAACTTTTGCCGACCATAAAATAAACGTGGCAATGGGGCTGGCAGGCCGGCTATAAGGCTACATGGCTGGATGGCCGGCATAAAATTTTACGATGGCCAGAGCTGGCCACAATAGCCGAGTTGGCAATGCAACCCGAGGAATACGGCACATCCATCAGAGCGAGTCGACACCGATCGATCGATATTAAATTATAAATGAATGAATGCAGTTTTATGACGCGGCACAGTGGGATGGAACTGGAGGCCCAAGCCTCAGCCCGGGGAGATCCGGACTTGTCGCCAATGGATGGCCTGCTTCTGGCCAGGCTCCTCACCTGAGTTATGAGCATTGGCCAAAAGATAATGATGGCCCGTTCGATTTCAATTTTGATAGCAACTCCAGCCGAGGGAGAATCATTGGCGACGACACGGCCAATAAATCGCAGCATGTGGCTCAATTCCGATCCGAGTTGGACTCCGATTCGTAGTCGAAGTCAGAGTCAGAGTCCTTGCTCTGAACACTCGTCATAAATGGGCTGAAACTCCTGCATATTTTATTAAGCAGAAATCAATCATCGTAATGATTGATTTGCCGGAATAAAAAACGGAGTGAGGCCATAATGGTAGACCGCATTGTGAAAGGGTTATGGAAAGGCAGCACGTGTCAAAGGTCAGCCGTAATAGCCACTCCCAAAAACCGTCTAAAGAACGCACTCGCCCGCCGATCAATCACAATTCCTGTCTCCAGCTCAGTTTCTATTTTTTACTCAGAGCCACTTCTACCTTTTCTTTCTTTTCTTTTTTTTGATAAATGTCGCACGCCGCGTGTCAAATGCGTTTCTCAAAAAACAGCCCCTCTCCCTCGGTGTAAGTGAAAACTGTCGCATTTTCTTGGAATTTCTGTGGTGCAGCATTCTCCCAAGGATATGCCATTACACAGGCAGCAAGGGAGCGAGGGAGACAGCGAGAAAGGGAAAGCAGGGGCCAGAGTGTCCTGGCAGTCGCTTTTGGGGCCTGTCAGTGTCCCAGAGCGATTTTTTGTTGCTCGCCGTTTGTGTCGCGGGTGCTCCGAGGAGTGGGGGCTTCCCCTCGATTGCAGATTTTATTTTCCATTTGTTTTTTTTCCTTTCTCTTCAAGGCAAGCCTTTAATTTATGCAGCCCCAGGGAGGTTTTGATTTTCATACGATTCCTGGACGGATTCGAGGCTGGAGGAAAGAGAACTCAGCAATTGCCTTAAATTGTGGAAGAGGTCGGAGGGAACAGCGAGACTGTAATCGAGATCAGTGAGAGTGAAAAGTATATATTAAATCACCATTAAATCTTTAATTTTATGGCTAAATTAGGATCTTTCAAGCAAATAGAGAATAAAATTAGTTCACACTCAAACTTCAAACAAGAAGTCATGATACTACCTATGTTAATTTCATTTTTCAGTTACAGCTTATATAGAGTTCATGCTGCTAATCTTCCTAGTAAGTACTATTTATTTATTTAGAATATTCATGAAAATAGATTCATTTATGTATATTTTTCAGAGGAATGTCTATTACCCCATAGCCAAGGAGAATCTACCAGTCAAGCTTTCTTCATGTACACCTTCAATTCCCAAATGTTTGAGTGCAAAAGTTTTATATATTCCGGTTCGGGGGGTAATGCCAACCGATTCTGGTCTAAGAGGGATTGCGAAGACACATGTGTGATACCCAGTAAAAAATAAAAAAATACTTAACTTATTAACTTTAAAGTATTCCGCTAAGAAACTAAAAAAAAAAATACCCTCCAAATAAAACATCCTTCTGTCCCATTATCACTTCATTCATAAGGACATGTGCCAATGGGTTGCAAATATGTTTGTTAAAAAAAGGAAATAAAAATAAGAAATATAAAAACCAACACACACGAAATGGAAATAAAAACGACAACGACGTTGACGAGTTCCCTGGCGAATTTTCAGGCGCGGCGAGATTTTGTGTTTGCCAAAATGTCAATAAACACCCGATGGACGTCCGTCCATCTCTGATATTGACATTTATTTTTATATATTCTATTTCTAGCACCACCCCCTAATCCAACCACCCCTCCACTACACCCCTCGCCTGGAAGCTAACCTGACATATAGTAACTTTCTTATTTGGTTTTATTCTGCTTGTCACATTGGCTGCTGACAAAATTTTATGCGAATTGGTTTCACATTTTGAAATAGTTTCATAAAAAGCAAATTCCTCTGCCTGACCAGCCACCTCCCCCTGGTGTACCCCCTCCAATAGCCGACACCAGTAAGCCCGCCACCCAACCTGCCACCCAATTCCATTTCATTTTCCCGGAGTGCGCTGCCAATGCGAGTGATTTCCATTTGACATTGATGATGTTTATTTATTTCGGTGAAAATGGAAAATATACAAAATATATGTGTAGGTATGCCATATGTCCACTGAAAGAAACAGGGGAGTGGATTGGGGTAGGCAAGTGAGCGTGTGGTATGTTTGATGGCCATTTCTGAGATAAATTATAATTGTGGTTTAAAATCTAATTATTAACTCTGTTAGTATGTTTCCGATACTAAATATATTATATATATTAGAGAAATTTCCTTTCAGTGTCTTGCTTTTGTTGGTTTATTATGCCTGTTTTGCGTTTGACGAGAGTCTATTTTGAAGTCGGTAGAGACATTGATGGCTCTGTGACGGTGACGATGATGGGGATCCTGTATCCCGTATCCCGTGTGCCGTGAATCCCAAAGCCAGGATTCTGGGACTTTGGGTTTCGATTTCATTTTTTGCGCTCGGGGCGCTCGGAGCGACAAGTTTGACTTTTATATGAAATCGACATGCATGAGATTGATTGGCCGCAAAAAATCAAGTTTGATCTCGGGACTCGATGGAATTTTTGAGTGGTTTTGCATGTTTTTTTTGCCAAAAAAAAATGGAAAATTAAACCGTTTTCACAGTACTTTCCTTTGTATAGTTCCCGGGGAAGGGGCAGAGGGCCTGCGAAAATATTTAAACACGAAATTGCAACCAATCAAACAATTTTCCAATCAAAAGCTACCATTTTGGCAATTTTGAGACGGACTTGTGCCAAATTTTAAGTTGCATAATTCAACAAAGGGAGCTTTTTGGCAATTTCGTTTCGTTTGGAAGCTACCTCGCCTGCCCCACTACCAGGTGGTAGGTGGTAGGTACTACCTGGCCCGGTGTGTTCGCAAACAGACGGGACATCATCGAGTAACCGGCTACGCAATTACCATGAACAACAACGGTTGGAGGGCCAACAGACGGTGGGTGGGGGGTGCAGTGGGTGGGGGGTGCAGTGGGTGGGGGGTGCAGTGGGGTTGGCATGGTTTAGACCCTATGCACCGGCAAAGTCGTAAATATTCCAAATGTCATTTTGAAATCCTAATTTACGCTTCGACGATCTAAAATGCACATTTGCACCCGGCGCAGCCGAACGCACAAAAGTCCAGCGTCCTGGGCTTCAGAACAACGCAGAACGCACTGCAATTTGGCCAGACTAGGATGGAGTGTCCGCCCCCACGTCCTGTCCTCCCCTCGACCACTGGTCAGTCCTTGTCGGGGTAAAAAGGATCCCTCGTCCTCGTCAGGATTGGCATGCCTCATCATCAGTTCGAGTTCGTTTTTGCAGCGCCATTTTGTATCGAAACATGCAATCAAAATTTTCAAATTTTCTCTCTGTGAGTGTGTGTGTATGAGTGCAGAGAGGGGGTTGAGGGGTAGGGGGGCAGGGTGGTGGCACACAGAGGAGCTGACTGTGTACAGTGTACACTGACCAAACACACCCACACACACATGGAATGAATTACAATCAGCACACAATTCAACGAAAAATGCCGTCCAATTTCTAAAATGTACGCCGCTGCAACGACCGAGAGCTTCTGAGTCAAGCCACCTACCACCCACCGCCCAGTAGACCAACCACCCACCCACTTAGCCCCCCCCCTTTCCGGGCAGCCTCATGGGGCGCGTTAGGAAAATTAGTGCATTTTCTGGGGGGGGTCTGGCGAATGGTTGGTGGAGCCCCAAAAACAATATGTTTTCCAAACGGCATTTCCATTTATGTTGCATGTTGTGCACACATTTCCGCAAATGCATTCGCCACCCCCAGCTCGCCTCTTTTACCTTTAGCCCCCGCCCACCCCCTGCACATATTTGCACTCCTTTTCGCAACTGTAACTGAGTTTGGGTTTTTGGGGTTTTTGCTTTTTTCGGGGCCCTATGATGGAGGCATCTGGTGCATTGTCTATTCCCTTTTTGTGGGGCCCAGATTGGAACGTTTGCCGTATCACGATGGAATGAAATCAGACCAGGGACCAGAGACCAGCGACCAGAGAGCAGAGACCATACCAGGCCAGAAACTTATCGAGTTGCCCAATTGAGAAGGACAATCGAATGGTTAATCGCAAGTTATTTGACATTTGGGAAAAGGCCCTACAATCGCAGCCGCATGGAATAGAGTCCCCATATCAGATAACCCCCAAATAGAGGTACTATTAAATACTACTAACAGTTTATTATATTTTAAACTCTTCTAAGATCTCTAAGATTAATTAAAAATAGCCCTTAACACAAATATTTAATTATATCCCCCAACCTCTAAGTCATTGAACTTCTCTGAAAGTTCTTCGCAGTCCATAAAATGGGAAAAGCTTACGAGGTGTTCGCCATGTGTCATATTCCGGAGGTTTCAAAAAAACACACTCACACGTTCCTCAGCGATATCTCGGTGGGGGAATCTATTCCATTTGGGTGATGGATTTTAACGGCTACGTAAATTCCTTTTCATCGGATCGCTCAATAATAATCAACAGCAGTAAAATTAAAAATACATTTACCAAATATTGAATTTCAATGTAAATAAATTAAAATTAACAAAGACGAAGCCAAAGAGACGACGGAGATGAAACAAAAAATTTCGCCCGAAATCGTATAAAAAACAAAACATTTTGATGGCTGACAAGATTGACGGACTGTTTGGGGCCCGAACTTCATGTAAACCGATCGGAGCCTCCAATCGGCATAGGCCGGAGAACGGAGAACCTCGAATAATGATGAATTAATTGAGTATAAAATGTCTCGGACGAGGTGAGCGACAGTAAAAATAAATTTAAACCAAAAACAGAAGAAAACAAATCTCAGAAGAATCGGGTAATATCATAAAAATTATACAGTAACCGCTCTCACCGAAAACCGACTTGAAATCTCCATTCTGGAGTCCAGACTCCGGCAGTGTTTGAGAAATGTCGTGGCCTCCGTTTCCTAGAATGGCCATAAGAACTGTTTTATGCTAATGAAGCTGCGGGGTCGCCGCACTAAATCATGCTAATGGTTATGTCTCGATCGGAACCACCGCCACGCCTCCCAGAAGGCGCTTCAGCCCCCGTTTTTTTACACACGACTGCTGTTTAAATTGATTAATTTTATGAGAGAAAGAGCTGGCAGAAAAAAAAGTAACAAAAAATAGTGTGGGTTTGCTAGCCGAGAACATATTTTCGCTTAATTTCATTTCCGCTTTTTACAGGCCATGACGATACTCCTGCTACGCTACACTGAGAAAAAACCAGAGTACTAAACATTGTAAGGAAACTTATGAGCTTTAAGGTTAACAGACAAGCTAGAAATATAAATTTTAGACAAGTTAAGTTAGGTTAACTTGAATTTTTTAATATCTAAAAGGCTTTTAGCAAAAGCTATATACTTTCTCTCAGTTTATACTGTCCAGCACTTGTTCGTCATGCCTGCCCTCGAGTGGCGCAATTTTTTATGCTACTCCGCCCCTTAAAAAAAGGGTTGCAAAATTGTCTGCCCGTTTTTTAATGCGTGAGTGTCACCAAAAAATTCATTTGGGGGTTGACTCTCGAACAGTTAGCAGCCAGCCAGTTATTGATCTGAATGAGGCATTGTCAATCTTGTTTGATGCATCATCCTGCTGATGCCAGAGGGGCCCGAGATTAATATTACCCCATATTCGCGATTCGGCACAAAGGGTTTCTGCCAAAAAGCGAATTTTCGTGTCAACTGTCACAGGATTTGATGCTTCGGGAAATTTGCGATTCGAGTTGCCTGTCGCCTCAGGAATACATTACTCTACTTTTTTGTGATGTATTTTGGACCAGATAGGAAAATAAATATGAAAATATTTATTAGGAATTCCCAACAACTGTTTGTTTTCATTCATAACTTTCCTCATAACATTTCTCTGGCAGCTATTTGTGTTTTCAAGTAAATTGCATTTTCCTTCAATCGACTGGGGTTTGGGGCCTGTGTCTTTCATGCGGCATCCACTTGAGGATCTTCCAGCTTGTTTCCAGTTGTTTGGACTCAACACATTTGTAACAATATTTGGGAACTAATTTTAGACGGCGGAGTCGCATCGAATTGACATTTGGAAATATTTCAGGACAGATTTTTGACGTGCGCCCGTGATTTGTCATTGACATCATTATAGTCTCCGATGTGGATGTGTCTTTGTGGACTTTCCCCCGGGTGGATAGTCTTAGGCGGCAGGCAAACGGGCTGCAGCACCACCGCACAGATCCTCTGAAGTGGTGCAGTGGCCGTGGTGCAGGCCAGGCCACTTCATTTGTGCCGCTTGGATAAACAAAAGTGGAAAAGCCGAAACTTGAAAGAAGGGAGACCAAAATCCAGTTGGTTCGTCATGCGCCATGCGTCGCCACATTTTCTAATTGATTTTAAAATGTTTCAGTTTGTATAAATAATTGCGTTTTTGACATTCCCCGTCCCGGGATATTCCATAATTCGGGCTACGGGGAGCATCCAGAGGGGACCGCCAGCCCATTGAGACTTAACTTAATTGCGCCTCCGATGCGCCGCTTCGGGAGGAGTCACATCGGGAAGCTTATGGCGGGCTGTACGGCGTTCTGTACCCAAAACTATATTACAATAATTTAATTTATGTTTGCTATTTATTATTTTCCGAATTGTTTTGGAACGTGCCGCTGTTCTCTCTCGCTCTTCAGAGACTCCAATAAATTAAGGCCTCTAATGACTTTACCTATTTTTGGCACGAGCTTATATTCTATATTCCTCCCCGCCGCACTCTGATCCGTGTTAATGTCCCGATCTGGTTGCCCAAAAATATGGGACGACTAATCCTTTCCCGGGAACGGTTCTACGTGCCGACTAATGCATTATTGGCAGGTCAAATGAGGAGTTTTTAATGCCGGAGGATATATGGATATGACTAATTAACTTGAGGAATGCGGATCCAAAAATATTACAAGGCGGGTTATTTATAAGTTTTAACTTAATTGCTTCTCTCTGACCCTGAAGAGTTTGAATCGGGGATATATTTAAGAATATTTAATTCTTAATAAATAAAATTGGTTTTTTTTCAAATATTTGAGGCCCGTTTTTGGGGATGATTTGAAATCAAACTGGAAAGTGCTGGGGGTTGCGAGGAAGTTTGTTGACCCAGGCGCGGGATTCCGGATCTCAATTGCCACCAGCGACATTTTACACCAGGCTTCTCGTGTTTACTCTCCTGCCACAATTTGTTGCATGCTGCAGTCTAAGAAAGAGAAAGGCGGGCGGAGAAAGTGACTCCACTTGAAATGGATTCGAAATGGAAATGTACAGCCAACAGATGTGTTTCTTGGGGGAGAGGTTGCTTTAATAAATGTAGGGTAGATGGGGAATATTTATATTATTTTTTGCAGTGACTGTGATTTATAAATAACAACTGAAATGCATTCAATATTTTTTTTTTTTGTATTTGTTCAAATGTTCAAAGCTTAAAGAAGAGTGATTTATATTACTTCCGTTCTAGGAGGAATGTCCTTAATAATTGCACATTAATGTGCGAATCTGCGTGAGCAAGTCCCTTGCCCTCGGCAGGACAAATATTTACACAAAAAGCAAATCATTTCATAACACCAGACCGGGTGGGGGCTCAGAGGTCGTGGGTCGGTGGTCGGGGAATATGTAAACATAACGCCTTCCTGCCACGTGCCGGCAACATTGGCTAACATATTAATAAACGAAATCGCTCATAAAATTATAGCCACACCACCAACCCCCTTCTGTTCGCACAGAAGTTCGCACTTTGTCAAGGAGCCGCTGAGTCGCGGAGGGGTGACAAGCAACCCCACGAATTATGAAATTATTTTCCATAATGAGCCCTTGGCATTTCACCCCAAGGCCGCAGCGGGTTCCCGGCGAGAAGTCGGCGTTTTGTCCCGAACTCGATAAAATCATATTCATACTCGTAGACGGGCGGAAAATGTTGGTCGCGTGCCGCTATTTAGCGTCGATTATCCTCCCAGCATATGCCCCATGTCCTGTCTGCGCGTTTGGTGTCCTGGCTCCTGTTATCCTGTCAGCCAGTCAGCCTTGTCTGCCTGTCAGCGCCGCCTGCCCCGCCCGAAGATGATTTCTCGCTTCCGGAAACGGAAGCAGTTCGATCTTTTGGGGCAGATTGGGTGTCAGTTTGGTTGCGGAAATGTTGCGCATATTCCTTGGCAATTTTCGCTTAGGTCACCCATTCCTTATGACCAGTCATTGCGATTAGCAAGTGAATCCTGCGGGGGCTAGGTCATGCGCCCAAATGATGAGTCAGGACTTTCTATTGAATGGATCAACGCAATCAAAAGAACTTTGTTATGAAGCCCCTTTAGAAAATGTATATCGTTACCAATTCTTAGGCTTAAATCGACTTCCTATCAATTGAAAATCTTAAATATTTACTAAAGCAAATTCGCTTCGCTCAGCGGACATTCGACTTTAGAAACGCCCCTTTAAACAGCTCGCTTCGCAAAACGATGACCTCGAAATATTGTACAAACGGCAATTCATCTCTATTCTATTATCCTTGGAAACCTTGAGCACAATTTCTATCACTACCCGGACACTCCTTTCCTTAACCGATCCCTCACCAAAAGGATGTGCACTATTTCACGCTCAAATATTGAAAAATGATGGGTGTCAATATTTGCATATCATTTTCAGTTTCCCAGGGCCAGAGACTAGCGATCTGTGCGTGACGGATGCGAGCAGTTCCGGGAAAGGACGGGAGGTCCTTCGGCCCAGTCCCCGATAAGCCGGAGGAAAACGCAACGCCCCCTGGCAAATCCTTTTGCCAACAAAAGGGTAATGGCTGCAAATCCGTCGCGCCATATGCAAATCCTCCTCCTTTAGGGTCCTCGAGATCCGTGCTTAATTAGTACGCAAAATATTTGCCTTAATTGTCGCAAAATAAGGAAACAGAGGACGGTTGTGAGTTAAGGATATCCTCGCCTGCCTGCATGCCCCTAAGAATTATAATCCCTTCGATCGGATTTTCCGGTCAGCTCCCGACTACCTGGCGAGACCCGAGGAGAGTTTGCACCAATTTTCGCGCATGATCCTGGGGATCAGGGAATCAGGGAGCGATTCCGGTGATTGATCCTGTTTGCCCGATGTGCGGTGACCCGAAATAAAGAAAGCAGATCTCCTGGCCATTGTCCCCGGCTCCTTTCAAGCCGTCCGTTCTACAATCTCCAGCTGGGCGGCTTACAACTGGACAGGACAATCGGGAAAGAACAATTGCCGGGGCGTTGTTATTGAGACAGTTTACAGGACACTTAGCTCGGCTTAGCCGCTCTGCAATGCGCCCTCCAAGGATCTCGGCAATACGAAATTGATTTGTCAGCCATCCAACCGCACGGGATGCCAAGGTATTCCATTGACCACCTACCTAAGGACCCCGAAGGCAGCAGCGTCTTCAGAAAAAGCCAGGAACTACCGCAGAGTGCCGGGCAACCTCTTGACAACTCCCCACGTATAAATCAATCAATTAAACTTTTATAATGCTCCGCATGGAAAATATTTGCGATGCCAAAGGCAAAAAGCAAGGGCTTTGAGGCTAGTTTTGAGTGGCGTCAGCAGGACCAGGTTGAGATTGGCACTGAGAGAAAATATTATTACTTAAAGAAAGGTTTTTAAAAAGGTGGTATGCTAGATCTTTTGGCCAAGACTTTTTCTCACCTTAAGTCATTTTTATAAGAGGAAACCTTTTGAATTTATATTACAGTGTATCTCAGTTTTGAGTCTGCAGTTGGTAATTAAAATTTCAGCTAATATATTGAGGTTGCAGCTTCAGTTTTTTCTCCCTCCTTGGGCCAGCGTGCGACAAGCATATGACAGTTTGACAAACGGCAGACAGCCGCTGACGAGGCATGCCCCAAGCCCCCCAGCCTTTCATCCTCACTCTCAGCATTAAAAGTTGCTTTCTGGAATCCGGCGTATGTCCATTGGACGGGGACAAAAATCATATTAAGACGGGCACATTATAAAACGACATCGAGCATGGCTAACCAAATGGAGGTAAAGTCCCTCTTCTGGCCAACAAAGTGGCATAACTTATTAAAAAAGCAGCAGAATCCCGAAATAAAAAATACGGAAAACAACATAAATTGCTCCTGAGAAATGTCCCGAAAATTGTCTCGACAGTGGAACCGTCTAAGCGCCACTTGAGGAACGGGTTTTGAGGAATCTCGAATTTTTTCCAAAAGGGTTCGAGAGGCTTCTGGGCAAAAGAACCATGCCGAGGTGGGCGCCATTCATCCGCGAATTATTTGCCATTGAACTTTTGGCAAATTCCTGGGTAAGTAGATCAAACTTAACCACAGGGAATTATGAAGTAGAGCAGGAGATGGGGTTTCCTGTTCAATTAAAAATGTTTAACAAATATTTATACCATTTAGAAGAAAGGCGACCCAATATTAGTCTCATAAAAGTGAAAGCCAAGTCATAGAGCCGCTAATCTGGAATCTCAATTCCAGCTAACACAATTAATAAAGTTTTCACAAGTCGCCAGATGATTTCCCACTATAAGCCATAACTTTTGGGATATCAGTTCCCATTCCCAGCATGATTGGAGTCGTAAAGCGGGCCCCCTCCTTGCGGAGCCAGTGTTTCCACACAAAAGCCATAAATCGAACAGATGATGATGATGAGGAGGTTGATCCAGCCGGATGAGGATGAGAGGAGGAGCATGTGGATGCTGATGACAGGCACGTTCTGCGGTCCCATTGCTGCCCCATGGAAAACCCGAAGGCGCAGGCCATAAAAATTTTCAAAAATATCATAATTTTTGATTTCCAGCGAAGAACGATGCCATTAAAGGGTTAAAATGAAACCGTAAAATGCAACAATAAATTATGGAAAAACTAACATCAATTAAAAGTCGTAAACCCCAGAAGCTATGGATCTCCACCAGAAGGAGGTGATATGAAAATGTGGTAGCTCTCTGCGGAGGGAGGAACGGAGAAAGGTGGGCAGGGAGGGAGGATAATGAACCGCAATCGGGTGATAGATAATAAAAGAGAAAATTAAAATGTTGTGAGAGCTGGAAATAGACAAATAGATCGAAGACACTCGTTAATATCGAACACACACAGAGAGAAATTTTGGGCTGGAGACAGAGGGACATGGAGATCCGTGGCATTGTTTCAATAGAAAACCCATAAAACTTGGGAAAAATTGAAGCAATTCTGGGCTAAAGGAAAACAAATGCACCGGCCATAAAATCATGAAGAAATGAAAACGCAACTGGCAACGCGTTTATGGATCAACTATATGCCATAGGCCATAGTAAATATATGGCTTGTTCAGGTCGCGACCCCGGTGTACACTGAAATAAACAAGGTAGTACATATGATTTTTAGAAAGTATTGAGGACAAGTTAATAGGGGGTGCCTAATAACATCTGACTAGAGAGCCTCTAATCTTCATATTTTCGATATGAAAAGTAGTTGGATACTAGTTTAATATTGGATATTTTTCTTAATATTATGTTAAGAACATCATTCTATAAGGACTATTTTCTTTTCCTGTGTAGTCATAGGGTTGCACTCGGAAATTTTATGGCTTTTCAAATGTTTCCGCAACGCTCGCTTCGCCAGCTCGTTGGGCGATCATAAAAATTTGATTTTTCCTCCGTGGCAGCTCATCCTTGGCCTTGGACTCGGCCTGGGCGGAGGGAGGATGGTCGCTCGAGGCCTGTGTTTACCTACAATAAAAGATAAATCGTCTGGTTTATATGTAGAGCAGACAGCCCGGGGCACAATGAACGCGATCAGCGATCGACAATGGGCGTCGGGGCGAGGTCGTAAACATAAACATTGTTTCAGCGCGCGGACTCGATTTTATGGCCCTACAGCTCCTTTATCCTTTCGTCGAATGGATCTCCTTAGGGGGATCTACCTGTACCTGTAGCAGGGTACGTACGAAATCTCTCTGAATCTCCGGGGCCGGCTTTCACCCAACCTCTCCGCCTCTGACACGCGCTCGTAAAAACCCTTTCGCCGGCGGATCGATCTGATATCATTTGTTTATTTCTCGGAGTCTTGTGCAATTAAAACCAATTATATCCCCGCCTTATCGCACTTGGAACTATACTAAATTTGTCTCTAATTGCGCCTAATTTTTTTTCAAGATCTAATTTGGATTTCATTTTATAGCTCAGATGAGCTACTGTTTCTTTTTCGAAGGAAAAGGTTTAAGACTTTCTCTGTTTTCACAGGACTATAGTTTTAATAGGTTTCCTCAAGGAGCTACAAGGCGGCATCCTTTATTTTTACGCACAATTAGTGCCATTAAACATAAAAGATTTTTATTGGATTTACAATATCTACCTTTGGCACAATTAGTGAAACAAAAACCCCTCTAAGGGGTGAAATGGAGGCTGCTAATGACTCATTTATGATCTATTTTAGATAAAGGAAAATGTAACAGGCTTTAATATTGCGCCCTAAAAAGATTATAATCTATGTTACTAAACAATTGTTCAGTACTTTAAATAATTTTAATTGAAAATTAACTTTTGAGTAAATACGAGAATTTAATAATTTCAAGAGCACTTCTTGCCCGGCTCTGTGTTAATGAAAAGCCCTTAACTTTGCAGACAACTTAATTGACAGCATAATTCGTTTTTCCACTATTTGCTATATCTTTTTTATTGCGGCTGTGAAATTGCACACGCGAGCGGGGAAATACAAAAGATTTTCACTTCCATCCATCCATCCACGGATGATGTGCTCGACAAATTTTTGAAGTGATTTGTGCGGCTGGCCACAAGAAGCAATCGCAATCAAAACGAACGACTTTCGAGTGGCCTGGGCAAATATAATTTTCGCAACATTCAGCAAATAAATAAATAAATGCAACAAATGTGTAACAGCCCAGGGGCTGGAGCAGGAGGGGTGCCACAGAAATCGCGTTAAGTGAGTGCAATTGACAAAAGGAAGCCAACAATGAGAGGCTCTGCTCTCGAATGGAGAATTCTGGGCTGAGGGGCTGAAGAAGCTCTTCAGAAATTATGCGTGCGTGAGGAAGAGACACTGGAAGAAAATGTAGGAAGCACAAATATTTCTCTAGCTCTGAATAGAACCCATGTCTTATGTTTACATTTTTTAAGTCTCAAGTTCTTTCTGTGTATCCTTACAGGAACATCGAGACTTTCTCCCATTGCCTTGACAACAATTCAAGTCCTCCCATCCATCAACTGCGGTTCTCCTTTAATGAAATCGAATTATATCAAATATTTGACGAGTTTTGATTTGATGTGATTTGTGCAATTTCTCAATGGGTTTTAAAAAAAAATACGAAAGGGAGGGTATCAAGGATACCACCTGCAGTTCAGTGCCGCTCAACGACAGGACATCCGCAAGGACACCGGCGCCAGACCAGGACCCACAGCTCCTTATCGCACCCAGTCGTATGAGAGTTATGAGTAGGTCCAGACTTTTCACGGCGCCTCACGATCACCGGGATCTTGATCCTGTACCTGTGTTCGAGTTCATAATTCTGTTTTTGTCAACTCGCTCGATACTTTTGTCGCCAATTGTCTGCATTTCATTCACCAAAAAATAAAACTAAATAAAATAAACTGAAACCAAAACGAAAACCTGAACATGTACATAAAAATCAGGTCAGGTAAAAAAAGGTTCTTCCTTCGTTGATTTTAATTATTATTGCCAGACGTTTATGTTTTCTCTTTTTTGTTTTTATATACTTACGATTACCTAAGACAAAGGGAAATCCTTTTTTAATATTGCCTAACAATCGGGGAGGGGGCGGTCCAAATTTATGGCCAAGTCTCCGAGTTGTTGACATTTTCGTTATCGGTTTTCGAATTTTCCTTTCGCTTTTCCTTTCGTGTTGTGGCCCGCAGTGTCCTCGGCTCTATCAATGAAATATTGATCGACTCTGGGGCCTCCGGACTATGAAGATATCATTATGCATCTACCTTTCGCTCTGGCCGGCTTTGATTTATATGCAATTATACCTGGAACCCAGTTTAGAGTCCAGTGCCGGGCGGGAAGAATATTTAAATGTCGCTCTATAAAAATCTTTATCGACACCGGCGGTTGTAAAACTTTCGATGAACTCTCCTCCCGAGTCGTCGAGTTTATTAAAGGACTCCATAAATGCATTTTTTGAAGGGGTTCCTCTCTTTTTATTAGCTCTTCATACTCAGGTGTCCACCCAGGCTTGGGAGATTTATGATCTTCTCTGGATTTGTCTTAAAATCAGCATTGAACTACCTATTGATTGACATGAGACTGGATGTAATTTAGAAGTGATTATGTGAAGAACATAAGTTAAATTAAATAAATTCTTGGGAAGCGATTTTACGACAAGAATTACTCCCAGGAAATATTCAGAAAATTACTTATAGATTTGTAACCATTGCAAAGAATTCTGTCCCCACAATTAAACCATCAGTATCAGTACTTACAATCATGGTACTACCTATCGAGACCTATCCAAGCTCCAATCTCAAAGAATTAATTTCAGTTCCAAAACCTGCACATACCGACAATAATTTCGTTTATAACCCGACCAAAGACCAAACAAAAACAGATTTGATGGAGAAATGAGCTTGGAATGGGGCTCATAAACCAAACATCAAACGTTTTCGAAGCGATTTAAATGAGTTCGCATTTTGATAGAAAATTTCTCAGCCGAATGCGATCAGAATTTTTAATTAACACAATAAATGGCTCTCGGGGGGATTAATGGGCGGGCAAGCGAACCACAAAGGCGGCAAAAATGCTCAACATTAAAATCAAATAAAATTTTGTTCAAATTGTTAAAATTCCAAAACGGTAGCTCGGTTCAAGCCATAAAACGCACCCCAAACCCGAGTCTTAACTTCTCCATCAGTCCAGAGAACCTTGCCGCGAAGTGGGCACGTCCGCGTCCACGTCCCTAGAATGGAGTCACGCATGCGCTTTGGATTTTGAATTTGGAGATGGCCTCGTGATAAGAACTACCCAAATCTGTAGAAGATTTTTAAGTTTCTAGTACAGAATCTACAAGAAATATTAGGTCAGGCTAAAGATTAGAAATAAAATAATATATACACCAAAAATTTAATTTTTTTGAAGGCTTTCCACATTGCTAGACCTTTCAGTTCACAGTTCCATAAACCTATCGTCGAATATTCGTTTAAAATTACTGGAACTAACTGCCATAATTTTTATGAGAGGCAAGTGTGAAAAGCGCTGGCGGCCAGAACAAACGAACAGCGAATCCTTTTTGCCAGGACACCCCGCGAACAAGCTGGGGCAGGGGCAGGGGGGTTAGCAAAGAAAGGAACGTGCCTGAGACTCTGGAAAATTTGTTGTCGGCCCCTAGAATGACCAATAATTACGGCAGCCGATCGTCGGGTATTTGAAATGCTCGCCGCATTTACGTTTCACATTCACTTTCAAGTCGATTTCCTCCGCCTCGGGATTTCCTTTGCTCTTTCCCCGGAGGGACTTTGAGGGAACCGCACTCGGCAGGATCGTTTGAGTGCCTTGCCCCATAAATTTGTCCCAAGAAACCGATCCGACCCGAACGGAAGCAATTCCGTTTTTTATTTATTTCAGTTGCGTTTAATTTCAGTTTTTTTTCGTTTTGGATTTTAATGTAGGGCAACAAAGAGACCGCAGAACGCTATATTGAAATTCGGCCAACAGATTATGGCCCTAAGATAAGGAAGAGAGGGACTGGTTAAAGGGGTTGAAGAAGTAGGGTGACAAAAACGGAGCTTGTCGATTGAATTTTGATTTCAGCCGGTATTCGAAAGGTTCAATCAATGAATAATTGATAGAGGATTCCGATAGGTAATTAAAAATTATATAAACAATAAAAACATTCACGATGCTTAACGTTTTTGGAAAAACAAGACAAAGTGATGTCACATTTTTATTTAATTAAGCTATCCTCGAGCTAACCTTTTTAAGTTTTAGCCAGAAAATAAAAAACTTATATCCATTGTTTATGGTTATGAAGCTAATGGATTTTGCAGATTGTTTATTCATAGCTTTGCCATATATCATGCCTATCTGGAACTTTTTATGATGGATACCAATCTGCATAGCCATAAATTAAATGAAATCATTTATAGGAAACCAACCAAAGACTAGGAAATGGTCCAATCTTGATTTTAAATTTGACGAAATAAAATAAATATTAAAGATTTGTATTTAAATCTGTGGTCGGCATAGAATATTTCTGTGCCCGAGCTCTGCCACACACACAGAATAAATGTGTAATACTTTCGGCTATTTTTTATTAATACTTATGCCTTAAAATTGTATCAATGTATTGAGTGCCGTCCACTGATTTAAATATTAGGTTTCTAAAAGTAAACTCAGTCTTTTCAAAGTTCGATTTCTGAACTTCGAAAACATAGTATTAACAGAAGTGATTCCCCCTTCGCAATAACAGTTCGCAGGCGTATAAGACTTTAACATTAACAGAGGAGAGAGAATTCCGCGTTACAGAAAAAAGAGAGAGAAGGCAACCTGTAGGCAAGTATAGCTGTTGTTGTTTTCGTTATGATTATGAGAGTCTATCAGACTCTATTATGAGAGTCTGTTGAGTGCGCTAGTGTGCGTGTATGAGAGACTGTGTTGAGAGTGGCTACTATAGGGGTCACTGTAGTATGGGTGTGAATATGATGGCAGATATGAAAAGGGCAGATCCGCTGTTCGGCTTTTTCGTTGGTCGACGCTGGCGTAAAATGAGGGAATATGAGCGTTATGAATTATGTATTTGCCTTGTACATAAACACACCCATACTCTCGCAGCCGATGCTGGTGTTGGTGGCTTTTTCTTACTGGTGCGCAAGGTGGCTGGCCCCATACCCCACTCCGTCTTCCCCATGCTTACTGCCTTTTCTTCCCTACTTCAGTTTTCTTTTCCATTTTTATATGTAATATTATTTCTACTTCTCCCGTTTTTCAGCATTTTATTGGCACTCTCTTCGGGTGGCTCTCGCCAGCCGAAATTTATGACAGCCCCCATTCTGCTCCCCCACTCATCCCTTCGGGGGGACGGCGACGTCGACGCCGGCAGCGTTATTAATGCCTCCCTTTATTCCAGCTCATTGTTGTTTTTTTTTTCGTCCTGGCAAGTCGAGAGGAGAAAGCAAGTCCTTTCTCTCTTTTTCCCAGCCGAATTTATCACATTCCTGGTGTGGTTCTGTAATAAAGTCAACTCGCGCGGAGGATTTCGGATATAAGGGTAAGTAGCTCTAGTAGCTATAACTATTTTTCGAAAAAATGTGAAATATGCTTTTCAAACTGAGTGATTACTTTTAGTTTCCCAAGAGTTACTAAAATCTAAAACTGGATATTCGTGCAACTGGTGCAAATGTCTCATCGTAGTCAGTCATATATTCTTGAGTGAAACCCCGCGCTACAAGTCTTGCTTTGTACTTTACTAAGTTCCCAAATTCATCTTGTTTAATACTAAATACCCATTTGCAATCAACTATGTTCTTATTATCTGGCTTATGCACTAAAGTCCAGGTATTATTTTGAAAATGAGACTTAAGTTCATCTTGTATAGCATTCTCCCAGAAAGATCTGTCCTCACGAAACTTAATCTCATCAAAGGTATTAGGAATATCATTTAAGCTTATTTGAGTATTCATTAGACATCTTTCTAAAAATCGATATGATAATTTGGGTTTACTTTTAATTCTTTCACTACGTCTGATTTCTTCTTCCTCTTCATTTTCATTTAATTTATCACCAGTTTCAACGACTGGATCGGCATTCTCAAGATATGTGGAATTTTCATTGAGTTGTTCATTTAATTCAGAATCAACAGATTCATTATTTTCCATTAAAGGAAAATCCAACTCTTCATTTTCTTTAGTTAAAGATTCATTATTTTGTTCAACAGTATTACTTTGAACATCCGAATCTTTTCCATGTAAAACTCTTGGTTTTAGCATGTTTATTTCATCCACCACAACATCTCTTGCTGTCATAAATTTCCTCGATTCCTCATTCCATAGTTTATAACCATTTGGTTCATATCCAACAAGTATAGCTTTAATTGACTTTTCGTCAAACTTTCTTTTTTGTACTTTATTCAATGCATATACCGTCGAACCAAAAATCTTCAGATATTTTAACGTTGGCTTTTTGTTATGCCACAAAAAGCACTGTCTGGTAACTCCGTCTTGCCACCACGCGGAGATTTGCGGCAAATTCGTCGAAGCGTCTCTAGAAAGATCTCGGCGAATTGGTTAAATGTATGTGTGCTTTTTGCTGTGGAAATATATAACAAAATAAAAAAAAATTATTTAATTCTTTTAACGATTCCCTTTATTATTTAGTGATCACTTCTTGTTCATGTACATTCCGTATGTACATTTGCAGAATTGCATATTCGTATGCACACACACACTTTTAAACTTTTTTCCACTTTATACACTTTTATATTGTAACAATCAAAGCGTTACCACATATTCATTGTAATTGTGTCTGGGCCCATAACCTATTGTTATTTAATAATAAAAAGGTAATACAATTAAGTATTAACCAGAAAACCACCAATGAATAAATAATAACGCCCAATTAGATTTTTAGTGTACCACACGCTGTCGATGCCAGAAAGGAAGTGAACGAGAATATCGATAGGTCAAGAGATCAACGATAGGCGGGATAGATGTCAAGACAACAACGAACACATTTTGGTGTGCATAATTAATAATGTGACTTTTGCATATTTGAAGATGCAAATTTCAACACCCAACAATACAGATGGCTAATATCTCAATGGTTTAATTACTTTTTCTTTAAACAATCGATCAATTTTATTCGTCATTTACTCAGTCTAAGAAAAACTTTGTAAAGTAATCACTCAATTAATCATAATGCATTTGTCAGATGCTTTTCTAAAGCCAGAATTTCAATTAAAAATTTAGGTAAATTATCGCCAGGTGTTGCAGGTAGACAAAAGAACATTTGCAATTAAAATAGCAACTGGTACGAAAGGATTTATAAAAAAAAACTTGAAATGCTGGAATAAATTCTTTCCTGAACGAGCGAGAGGGCGATAGCTATAAGAAAATAATTAAAGAAGTGGGAGTTGCCCAAGTCACAAGAAACAAAAACAAGCAACAAAAACAATTTGATGAATGGCTCATAATATTCACACACATTCACATCCATCCATCCATACCCCCACTCAAACTCATCCATACTCATATATAAAAACTGACGAATAAGCAGAGTCACCCAAGTCAGATTTGGGTAGGTGGGTGGGGGCGATGGGGCTGACAAAATACGAACAATAGCGAAGAACAGAAAATCTTATAAAACCGAAATTAAAAAAGGCAACAACAACGCTCATAACTGCGCCAACGACGGAGATAGCACTAGCGTGGGAGCGAGACAAAGCAAGCCAGAGTAAGAGAGAGCGCAACAAATGGCAGGCGCCATTTTGTGCGAGTGCAAGCGAGATGGCCGGCTGCCCAAGGGCAGGGCACTTGGCCCCCTATGAATTATGATAAATTATTAATCGAGAGTGCGAGCGAGCGAGGGAACTTTTGGAGCCCACGACAGAGAGAGAGAGCCAGTCAGCGCACCTCTCCCGAAGAATATTACAACAACAATGGCGCAAAGGTGAGCCGCAAAAGGCGGAAGGAAGTTGCCACTGTCGCGGACGCCGCAGCAGCGCCTCTGCCGGCGCAACATTTTTCTTCCCCTTTTTGTGATTTTTTTTGTGGGAGCGAGAGAGCAGCTCATAATTTACCGAACAAGTTTCATAAACGTCTCTCCAGGTCTCAGGTAAAACAACAGAAGAACCCGACACACCTGAGTGTGAGTGAGAGGGCTGGCAACAGTAACAGTAACAGCGGCGGCGAGCAAGCGAGATCGCAGTTTAATAAAAATTATGATGAGAGGGAGCGAGAGAGGGCATATGAAAAATTATATGAAATGCGAGAGAGAGCCACCTCGTATAAGGTGGGTTGGCTGAATGATATGCCAGGATATGCCAGTTTCTGTAATATCGCAGCACACACACACACACGAGAGGCTCACGCACACGAACACACACCAACGCACCGGAACCGGTCGCGGGGCCCACGAAGCGGCGAGCCGAACGTCAGCCGAGTCGGAAAAGAAGTCTCGGGTCGGGCGGCTGTATTTGTTTCGGAACGTATCTGACGGATAAATATTTTGTGTCAGTGCTATTTCGACGCGCTGAACGTAACGTTCGACATACTCTCTATACTCTCTCCCGCGCTGGGCCACGTTGCGTATGACTACGCTGCGTATGCGTAACTCGCACAGTTTTCCACGAGTTCGAGTCCGAGTCCCTGCCGCGAAAATCAAAATCAAAACAAGAGCCACCGCAGAACGATGAAAATCACCGGCCAGCTAGCCAACTAGTAGTTGTAATTACAAATACGAATTAAGTTAAATCGGCCAGACAGCCAACGGCATCGCGCGATACCTCCTGCCGACGGCAAAACGCAAAGTGCTACAGCCCTACTTTCACGGTGGCGGTATGAGCCAGAAAGAAAATCGAAAGAAAGAATTATTTTTCCCTATAACAATCACACAACCAATGCAATAATAAACATGGTGCAATGATCAACAGTTAACGAGTCGCGGGAAAGCCAACGACAACGAAAAACCAAAACATCCTCGAGAAGAGAAAGTGCTTGAAGCGTGCGTTTTTGAAAAAGTTCTCTTGATGAAAAATCACCTGTCCAACGTTTTGTGTGCGATGCGTAGTGACTTCAAGGATAATCACCAGGAGACCATCAATAAAATGATACAATTTGGCACAGTGAAATATGGCATTGTCAAACAGCTGAAGGATCGCGCTCGCAGCGCCGACAAAGGTGAGCGAGCTGGCAAGGCATTTAATTAAAAGTCGTGCCCAAAAGTTTTTGGAGAAAGAAAAACCAAAATTAGAAAGTAGTCTCCTATCAGCGGAACATAAAACAAAATTTACAAATTTCGATACGTAACTGAACCATTTAAAAATGTTTAACAAATTTGTCATGATTGTCTTTTCCCCATTTCTGAAGCTATTATTTCCATAATATAGTTTCGACCTACGGGCTCTGACTGTTTTCCATTTTATTGATAAGACTCCGAAAAGTTTGGGCCAACATTAATAATTGTGGCGTTTTCGGAGAGGAAGCTTAATAAAATATAAAAAGTGGTAGGCAGACATTTGAAATGTGTCACAAATCGAAGCATTTAGAAACCCATGGCTCTGCAGGTCCGACTGCACCAGTCCCCCCTCCGATTTTATGGACTAATTTATACATATAAATTATATTTCTTCGGTTTTGCATTTCCAGTTTCTGATTTGTTTTAATTTAAACGTTAACAGCTGCTATTGGCAGAGCTTGTTTTTATGATAAATCAAAAATCGATTTCGATTTAATGGAGCAACTTAAAAACTATATGATTTAAATATGGCTTCGGCTCATAGAAGCAGAAATGAGTTTTGGGAAAGGCACCGAAATCGGCTTGACTGAGTCTTGAGTATATTTTTGGAGGCCTCTCGGCAGGCGTGTTTCTTTAATTGGTTTTGAAAGCTTTGATTTTCGGCCATTTGCATACCAGTGCCAGAAAACTTAATTATTTATTTAAAGGGCTTTAAACTTAAATCCTGAACATACTTTTCAGTAAATAGTTGCTGTATATTAATAATTACAAATGAGTTCACATTAAATTTGAAAATTGCTGGCCATAAGCTTTAAAAAGGTGATAAACATTCTGGCTGTGTGAGTGGGGATGTTTTTTATTTAATTTTATCAATTTGTTTGGCGCGGTTTTTATTTATACACCGCATATGAAGGCATATATGTACATTCGCAGCTATATATAGTTATATATTCATGTGCCTTGTTGCTGGTTCGGGGATTAATAAATGTTAACTCATTAGTGCGGGATAATAAATTAAATTAATATCGCTAAAATGAAAATCGAAGCAGATTCGCAGAGAGTTGCTGCTTATTTCCATATGATTTATATGGAGTATAAGCCACAACGATGTATTCCATTTTTGAATATATGCAGTCTGCGCTGTCTGCGAATATGGAAATGCTCCTCGGTTTGCGTCGCTTTTTGTTTTGCAATCAATGTCGGGATCGCATAACTTAATGACATTAATTATTTAATTATTTTTATTTATACGATTTTGCGTTTTTTTCGGAATCTAGTTCTCCCTATAACTTGGATATGAAATTCAATTGAAACCCTTCCCCATGGTCTGACCTATGGCTGCGAAATCCGATCAGACCGGACTTTCGATATATTATTCAATTATGCCATATACTCGATGTGCTTCTGCTGTTTTCAATCCACACATTTTGTGTACATTTTATGTAGTTTTTATTTCGTATTCCGTTTTTTTTTAGCTTTTTGTTTTTTGCATTTTCCAATTGGCTGAACATTTGTTTCACCTCAGGCCAGCGGGCTCACGGTTGGTTCGCAGCGATTTGCATATTGAATATGACGATGGAATAATTGAAAGTCAGCCCAGAACTAAACTCGAGGCGTATGCAAAAGTCAATGGTTAGAGGAGGAATGAACTCACAAGCGTCGAGGTGGAGGCACTAATTCAAGGGAATTCTCACAGCCCAGCCCAAAGTTCGTTACAGGAAGCGCTATTTACCCAAAAAAATAAATTCACTCTTCGCAGGAATAAATATATATATTTCAATTAATTTAGTTCTCCCTGTAGTGAGTAGCTCTGGCGGGAATAAAAAATTGATTTGCTGAAAGCTAAAATAAACCCAAACAAAATTTATGAGCCAACAGCCATGACAGGACGGAAAACGGAAAAGCTGCGAAAATGTTGTTGAAAATATTTGGACACATAAAATGCCAAAAAGTTGACATTGGTTAATGAGTTGATGGACAGACTGGGGTTAGCAATTATGAGTATTCGTCAGCGGTGTTGGGGCCCTCCATTTGGGGTGGGATTTATTCGATTTAGTTGCGCATGCAGAGTGGAGATAACTCATTCGATTTTAGCCAACAGACCGAACTGCTGAATTTATGGCTTGACTTAATCCACCTTTAAACTGGCGCGATTTAATTTATATGGAGGAACAATGGGAAATATAATTTCCTGCCGACAGCGTCTCGTTTCACAATTTCATATTTATTTATCTGTCAGATACATAGATACAGAACGCACGGAATGGCCGGAATGAACCTAGCCAGTTGTCAGTAGAACAAAATACATTTTTGGTAGACAAAAAAAATAAATCTTTAAACGGCTCACACACAGGCACACACGTGCGGAATCGATATATACACACAGCCACCCATACATGCTGTATAGATTAAGTTAAATGTTTGGATATTTTGTTTTGGGCGCCCACGCGTCCGAGGAACTAAAATACGCGCAAACTAAAAATCGAAATCGAATCGGGCCGCTAAGGCAATGGCCTCCTCCTCCTCCAGATCCCCCAGATGCCCCAGCTCCCCCCTGGGTTACACCAACACAATAAACAAGCTGCGTTTATTGTTATTGTAAATTTAACAATTTTATTACCAATTGCAAAATGACTTAACCATGTTCGAGACAATTTTATGTTCGTCATAATTGGAAGTTGTTTTATTTTGCTTGTGAGCTGCGAGTCGCCGCCGCGCCGCCACTGCCGCTGTCTGAAAGGTTTATGGCAACATTATAATTAATTTCAATTAATTAAAATACACTTCACTTATCAGCAATCATAATCATAACTCCTCGGCCGAGCGGTTTCGTTTTTGAACTGTAATTGTAACCAAAAACAAAATTTTACTTTTAACAAAACAACAAACACTCTCTTAATATTTCACAAATTCAAAACGATTTTTTAAAAAATGAATTTTGCGAGCGAAAAGTAATAATAAAAATAATATTAATGCGATCGATATGCAAATGGCGCTGATAGTCGCCAGGCCCAGTCTATCTCTGTATCTTTTTTTTTGTACTGTATCTGAGTATCTTTTGTGGTCGAAAACAGAAAACTTGCCCAACTCGTTTGATTTGTGCAGAAATATGTTTTATTATATATATCGAACGAGGTGGTGTGTTGGCCCGAGTTCGTTGTTGGCTTTAACTTATCATAAATTATATTATATGTGCGTGTGCGGCAAAAGTTGCTGGTGTTGCTAGTGTTGCTGGTGTTGCTGGCGGGCCAATCTGTGACTTGGTTTGCTTTTTAGGCTCGCCGCGATTAATTAGTCAGAGGCACTGGACCAGGCCAAACGGCTGTCAACTGCTTTCTCCCCTTGGACAGCTTACCTGGCAACAAGTGAGCATCAGTTGGCCAGCACAAGCAGCAGCAGCAACACGAGCATCAGCAACAGCAACAATTGCAACTGCCGGCGATCGACTTGAAGACTAATTGTGGGCAGCACAACAAAAAAAAAGGAAAAACAAAAAACAGCTGCGGCCGAGGCTGAGGTAGAGGGAAAAGGAGAGAGAACACATGCTTTAACAAGAAATGTAATTGCATTCAGTTGGCAGCCAAAGCAGCAGCATCGGAAAGAGCCAAGAGCTAGGAGGTAGGAGCTAGGAGCAATCTCCCCACACCCGCCAGCAACTTTAACGCATTGCAACGAACAATTGCCGGCGATTAAGTCATATGCAGCGGAGTGGTCGAGGGGGTGGCAGGGCGGAGAGACGGAGACAGCTAACAGGTAGCCAAGTTATCGGGAAATGGCCAACAATCCCAACCAGCCAGCGACTATTTTGGTTTAGCTCCAACTCCAAGTTACTCGGCAATAGCAACAGCAAGAGCAGCAGCGGCAGAAAAAAGCTGCACATTCCAATACGATTTGTTGTAACTTTTGTAATTAGTCACAATCATGATGGGTTTTTGAGGAAAAACTATTTAAATTTAAGATTTAAATTGGCAAACAATGTAACTGAATAAGTTTTAAGTTTTATTTTAAAGCTTTTTTTTAACAAAAATACGATGTTTCTATTTCGTTCTTTCAGACACAGGCAGCGATCAAGAAGAGAATGGTGGCTGCTCGCCATTGACCACGGCCACTACTACGGCCAGTCCCAGCCGGAGTCCCGAGCCGGAAGAGGAGCACCACGATCAGGATCAACAGGTATCCTCCATCAAAGAACAGGTAGAAAAGCCATTAGAATCGCTGGAGAACACTGAAATCGAATCCATAGAGGATAACAATAACAAGGTAGTAATGACAAAACCAAATTCTGAGGACCGCGAACGGGAGCACGAGCCCAATGCCAGTGGCTCGATGCCCAGTTCCCCGGTCGCCGAGGCCAGTGCCGAAGAGGCGGCCACGGAGAGAGCTCCCGAAAAGGAGAAGGACATCGAGGTTGATGTGGAGATGGGGGAGGAGCCAAGCAGTATGCTTCCCACCGAGATGAGAGGTCTGCCAGGAGCAGCCGGCGCGCCAGTGACCCTGGAGGCCATTCAGAACATGCAGATGGCCATTGCCCAGTTCGCGGCCAAGACCATTGCCAACGGATCCACCGGGGCGGACAACGAGGCGGCCATGAAGCAGCTCGCCTTCCTGCAGCAGACCCTCTTCAATCTGCAGCAGCAACAGCTCTTCCAGATCCAGCTCATCCAGCAGCTGCAGTCGCAGCTGGCCCTCAACCAGGCCAAGCAGTCGGAGGACGAACAGGAGGAGGAGCAGGAGCAGGAGGTGGACCAGGATCAGGAACAGGAGACGGACACATACGAGGAGGAAGAGCGCATCGCAGACATGGAGCTCCGCCAAAAGGCCGAGGCCCGCATGGCTGAGGCCAAGGCCCGGCAGCATCTAATCAACGCCGGAGTTCCACTGCGAGAGACCTGCAGTTCTCCGGGAGAAACCCTGAAGCGGAGGAGAGAGCACGACCTGGAGTCGCAGCCTAGCCGTAGACTGAGCTCTGAGGCCTCCATCCACAAGGAGAACCACTCCTCGCAGGATGCCCTCTCCAAGCTGAAAGATCTCGAAAACACTCCCCTGCCCTTCGGTTCAGACCTGGCCTCCAGCATCATCACCCACCACGATGACCTGCCGGAGCCCAACTCCCTGGAGATGCTCCAAAAAAGGGCCCAGGAGGTCCTGGACTCTGCTTCGCAGGGCATCCTTGCCAATAACATGGCCGATGACTTTGCTTTCGGAGACAAGAACGGAGACGGCAAGGGTCGCAATGAGCCGTTCTTCAAGCACCGCTGCCGGTACTGCGGGAAGGTCTTCGGCTCCGACTCTGCGCTCCAGATCCACATCCGATCTCACACCGGAGAGCGTCCTTTCAAGTGCAATGTGTGCGGCAGTCGCTTTACCACCAAGGGAAACCTGAAGGTCCACTTCCAGCGGCATGCCCAGAAGTTCCCCCACGTGCCGATGAACGCAACTCCAATCCCCGAGCACATGGACAAGTTCCACCCGCCTCTGCTGGACCAGATGTCCCCCACAGACAGCTCGCCCACCCACTCGCCGGCGCCGCCTTCCGGACCATTTGCTTCGGCCTTCCCGGGACTGCAGAACCTCTATCGTCCGCCCATGGAGATCCTGAAGAGCTTGGGAGCCGGTGCTCCGCATCCCTTCTTCCCTCAGGACCTGCCCACGGATCTGCGTAAGCCCTCGCCGCGTCTGGAAGAGGAGGAGGCAGTGGCAGCTATTCCGGTGAAGAAAGAAATCGTGGAGGAGGAGAAGGACGAGCATCAGCAGCAGCAGGATGAGCACGAAGAAGAGGCAATGAGCCAAAGAGAAGAGGAGCAGGACAATCGCAACTCCTCGCCGGAGCCAGAGCCCCTGCCACTGGAGGTGCGCATCAAGGAGGAGCGCGTGGATGATGAACCGGAACAGGAGCAAGTTCACAAGGAGGAGCATCGCAGGAGTCCCTCCCCTTTGCCACAGCAGCCGTCGCCCCACCATCACCGACCCAGCCACCTTGGCTATCCTCCGGTGGTGCAGCCCATCCAGCCACCCGCCCTGATGCACCCTCAACCCTCTCCGGGCTCGCACCTGGATCACCTGCCTACACCAGGACAGCTGCCGCCTCGCGAGGATTTCTTCGCCGATCGGTTCCCGCTTAACTTCACGACCGCCAAGACCCTGTCGCCGGAGCACCACTCTCCGGTGCGGTCGCCGGCGGGAGCTGGAGTACCGCCGCCTGGAATTCCACCTCCGCATCACCATCCTCACCACATGGCCAGGTCTCCCTTCTTCAATCCCATCAAGCACGAGATGGCAGCCTTGCTGCCTCGACCCCACAGCAACGACAACTCCTGGGAGAACTTCATCGAGGTGTCGAACACCTCGGAGACCATGAAGCTGAAGGAGCTGATGAAGAACAAGAAGATCAGCGACCCTAACCAGTGCGTGGTCTGCGACCGCGTCCTGTCCTGTAAGAGTGCCCTCCAGATGCACTACCGCACCCACACCGGGGAGCGTCCCTTCAAGTGTCGCATTTGCGGCAGGGCCTTCACCACCAAGGGCAACCTGAAGACCCACATGGCGGTGCACAAGATCCGGCCGCCGATGCGCAACTTTCACCAGTGCCCAGTGTGCCACAAGAAGTACTCCAACGCCCTCGTTCTTCAGCAGCATATACGCCTGCACACCGGAGAGCCTACGGATCTGACGCCGGAGCAGATCCAGGCAGCAGAGATCCGTGATCCGCCGCCTTCCATGATGCCGGGACATTTCATGAATCCCTTTGCGGCTGCCGCCTTCCATTTCGGAGCTCTGCCTGGAGCAGGAGGTCCTCCGAATCCCAACCACAGCATGCACAACGGAGCCCTCGGCTCGGAGTCTTCTCAGGGCGACTTGGAGGACAACATGGACTGTGGCGAGGACTACGACGACGATGTCTCTTCGGAGCATCTGTCGAACAGCAATCTGGAGCACGAGCAGAACGACAGGCCACGATCCGGGGATGATTTCAAGTCCCTACTGTTTGAGCAAAAGCTAAGGATCGATGCCACGGGAGTGGTCAACACGAATCCTGTGCGGCCGCGATCTTCGGCCTCCAGCCATGGTGGCCACTCTGTGGGCTCCACCTCGGCTCCGACCTCACCCACCACATCGTCGGTGGTGCAGAAGCCCAGTGCCTCGCCCGCCCGCTCTGAGGCCTCCCAAGGAGCTCTGGATTTGACCCCGCGAGCTCAGCCTGCATCCAGGTCCCCCTTGCCCGCCACCAATAAGGAAAAGCCCGTGGTGAGCAGTCCGCCCAGCCTTCCGCGCAGTCCCAGCCATGCCCCCACCTCGTTGCTGACCTCCCCTCTGCCTCCCAGCGTGGGCATTGACTGTTTGCCACCAGGCCTGCAGCACCACCTGCAGCAGCAGCACCAGCACCTCATGCAGCAGCAGGCGGCGGTGGCAGCGGCGGCGGCGGCCCAGCACCACCACCACCAGCAGATGGCGGCACTCCACCAGCATCAGGAGCAGCTCCGCCGGGAGGCTGCCGAGGCCCAGCAGAAGGCGGCAGCGGCAGCAGCGGCGGCAGCAGCAGCGGCCGCCGCTCAACGCCAGACCTCCCCGCAACCGCCTCAGCCGCAGCGGCCGGGAGAGGTTGCGGGCCCGCCACCCAATCCGCTCATGGGCGCCCGACCGCCCTTTGGAATGTTCCCCAACCTCCCGCTTTTCCCGCCCGCCACCACCCAGAACATGTGCAACGCCATGAACCAGATCGCCCAGTCGGTGATGCCGGCGGCTCCGTTCAATCCTTTGGCGCTAAGCGGGGTGCGGGGCAGCACCACATGCGGCATCTGCTACAAGACATTCCCCTGCCACTCGGCGCTGGAGATCCACTACAGGAGCCACACCAAGGAGCGGCCCTTCAAGTGCAGCATCTGCGATCGCGGCTTCACGACCAAGGTGGGTTTTATTTTATTCACTTTTGCAAGTTTTGGGGGATTTCTTATATTTTAATTGGGGAATATTTGTTTACTTAAAGACATAAATTTAATAAGAGTTTTCTTTGTTTTTTTTAACGTTTTCAGGGCAATCTCAAGCAACACATGTTGACCCACAAGATTCGCGATATGGAGCAGGAGACCTTCAGAAATCGTGCCGTAAAGTATGTAAGTTTTTCAATATTTATGCCCCCAATCCCATTCCTTTCCATCCCATTCCATTCCTAAAGTAATATGAGTAGTATTATCCTTCAAAAACATTCCCAATTACATCCCCAAACAAACAAACCTTCAACTTCTTTTACTTACCAAGCCTTTCCTTTTGTTATTCTTTCTTGTAGATGAGTGACTTGAACGCCGATCGCGAATAAGTATAATCTCAGTTACCGCTAGCACGATCCATCCAATAATCGCCACCCATGGAGGTGAAGATGACCTTGCTCCATCGGAGGATCGCTGGCGATCGCAGCCCCAAATCAGAATCAGTCAGATGCAATCGATTCTCGCAACCCAATGATCTCAAGATATAGAGCAAAATCGGAGAGAGAGAGATATAGAGGCCGAGTCTGGTAAAGATCACTCGAGTACACAGAAATCTTTTATATTTATAAAATGTTGCCCACAAAAATATTATTTGATTGTTGTTTCAAAAAGAAAAGTGAACAAAAAAAGTTGCTAACAACAAACGGGGCTGATCCATGATCGATAGAATGATTATGCTCCGGGGCAGCTCTAAACAGCTTTCATAAACAATTTTTTATGATCTGACGATCTGGAGAACCGTATAGCCTGCCGGTATACCAATATACCGGCGAGGACGGATCATGAAACGTATCCAAAGATGCATCAAAAGCGATTTGTGTTCCAGCTAAACAAAAATGAATAATTTGAAAAAATCGAAAAACCCGGAGATGGAACCAAAGGCTGCTTGGTATGAAGAGACTGATAGCGTTTCGTGTTCCACCAACACCATACACCTCTAAAAGCAGAAGCAGGCACACGGATGTATCTTTGCATCTGTATCTCTGCGACTGTATCTGTATCTGTGTCTGAAGCAGAAGCAGCTGAAGCGGACAGTGAAGGCGTAGTAAAATCAAAATTCGAATTTAAAGCAAATCTTAAGGTATATGCTAAAGTAAATATGATAGGTACCTAAGCAAGATTCAAGCAGATATGTGTACATACATATATATGATATATTATAACCAAAATCCCCCAGAACACAGAGACACATATATGTTAATAATCTATTTGGAATGTGCAATAATACGACATGCTATAAATTTAGATGCGAACGCCGAGCGCAGGCTTTTGTTTCCTACTACTCGTAAATTAGATTTATTTTCCACCTCTTGTACATAATGCGTATACAAACACACGCCCTCTATACTACTACCTATTATTATTATTATTAATTATTAATTATGGAGCATAAATTTCGAAATCCAAACGCTTTGCTTTCGAGATCGGGTTAGGAATAAAAAAAAAACGAAAACAAACAAACAAAAATATATATGAGAAATTGTGATATTAAATGTAAAAAAAAAAGAAAATACAAATTACGAGTTGCTGGTTGGCAGAGGGGGAAACCCAGTCGAAGCCCCAGCAAAATGCTTTCCATATCACAGATGAGAGAACCACAAAAGATATCTAACATTCATAGTTAATTTAGTTGTTAGCCCAGGGGACAATCCCCGATCCACGAATCACACCCAAACACACCACACACACTCTCTAATTTCACTTCATTGGAAGAATTAACCTCTAGCCTTAAGTACATGTATTGATTACCACACTTAAATTATACACAGATACGAATGTATCTCAATCTGTTCGTAAGCATTAAGAATAGTCTCATAATTTATTATGCAAAACCAAGAAAAAAAAAACAACACAAAACAAAACAAATGCAAATAAAAGTAAATTTATTGACAAGAACAAATAAATATATGTATTTAAGTTATGAAAAATTAATAAACCACCGTGGCATTTCTTCTTCGGGGTCACCAGATCGGGGTTTATCGAGATGGTAGTTCTGGGAAAATCCCGAAAATCGTATTTCCAAGATTTCCGTGGTAACAGATGGCGCTGGCTGTAATAAAAATGATTAGTCAAGTTTATTATCGTCATAATCTTTTAATTCGAAATCGAAACGGAATATCGACAGAGTCAACAGATCGGATCGCGTTGGATCCGTACCAAGCACAGAGCCTGATCTGATCCATAGCAATGAAATATTTTTATTGCCTTTTAAATTGATATTTTACCTTCAACAAATTTTTGCTGCCTGGTTTGGTCTGTTTTTTTGTATCGTTAGCTTTTTCTGGTTAACTTTTTTGTTGTGGTCTGTGGGGACCACGTCTTCGATGAGATCGCTGCGACCGATCGCTGTGGCATTTTAGTCGTTAATCAAAAAATTTCTTGTTGACAACGCTTTGTCATCTTTTTAATGACGGACACCCGCTGAGTTCTGAGTGTGTGCTGCTTTGTTTTGGGTTATTGTTATTTGTTTGGCAGCTTGTTTGTTTGTCTTGCAGTGGCCCGTGATGGATGTTTGGACTGGTTTCGATTTGGAAATGTCATTTACATCTTCCCATTGACCAGGTGGCCATAAAGCAATGCTAATACCTAAGCCTAGACAACTGGCCATAACTGCCGGTGAATTAATTTCTTCATCACTCTATTATTAAATGCAACATCTGCTCCACTTACACGACTCAGCTATGCCGATGGTGAGTAATTAACACTGTTAATATGCCAACTCGTTGACAAACTGTCATCGCTGGAATGAAAGGGGAATAATTACAGATCGGATCGGATCCGGACTGCATATTATTTCTTTCATTCCGCCATCACTCAGCGGAGATCTGCTGTAGGTAGTCCTGTATCTGTCAGCGGCACCTTTAAGATACGGCTTGGAGGGACCTCAAGATACCTACATACCCTTGGCAGCCAGAGGGTTGCTACACAAGTTGAGTTATTGTTCCATGCGGATGTTAATTCGAGGCGTGTAATTGCCGCTCTCATTCCGGCAGTTTATTTACAAGTTTTCAACAGTTTTGTCGCACATCCCCGTCTCCGTCCCTCTTCCGCTTCCGCTCCGTTTTTTATAAACCATTTCCGTGGCTTTTTAGTTTAGTTTAATTTGGGGCAATTTAATGGATTTACGGCACGAGAGGGCAAACGTCTCCATCGCCGGCCCATTGGCATCGAATTCAACTGGCAAGAGCCAATAAAGTGGCCGCTCCACGCACTAACTGCACCGACAACAACCATCCGCTGATAACTATTAAGATAACTATTGCAACCATATTCGGATCGGGTTCGGGCTCAGCCGGGGGTTTAGGGTTTGGGTCTCTCTCCGCTGGCGAGGTAAATCCTTGAAAGCGCTGGCAATAAATGCAAAAATCCTTACAAATAATATGAGAATGGTTATGGGCCAGTGTGCGGGCTTATCGCAGGCATAAAACCAAACTCACACAGCCCGGCGACAACGCAAACACCAAACACCGAAAACAATCTAAACAAGAAAAATTGCACAAATTGCCGGGCTTCAGTTTGGTTCTCAGCTCTCGGATCCCATCGCCGTCTCAGCCTTCTGATATCGCAGCTCCCGGCGTCATCATCATCAGGGCACCACCGTGGGCCTGATTGGGGGTTTCCAGCTCAAAAATCGCACTCACAAACCCTCGGGCTAATTAATTATGGCTTCCTGATTGTTTCCGCTTGCTTTGATATTACCGATCGATATTAGAATTTTATTTATAAGTCTCAGGGTACTTGCTAATCAATATCATTAATCTTTGTAACGTTACCATGTACCATGTCGGTAGAATTAATGGAAACTGCTTTTGAATATCGAGTTTTGAATAAAAAAGTCGATATAAAACGAGGAGTATTGAATTTAATGAAACCAGCCCACTGTGCTCCTATCCAGCAACATCCAGCAACAAAAGGCAATAACACCAGCCACACACACAAACCAACGGCCACGAGGGGTGGGTGGGGTGTATGGCTTTGGCTAAAACACTTCGATAGGAAAATCTAACGATTTGTTTGCATTTTTATTATTTCCTGCTGTAGCTGTTGCTGCTGCTGAAATTGTCACAAAATAAAATAAAACTAACAATCATTCCGGCAAATATCAACAGGAATATGGCAATGCCCCCCTCTACAGTATTACCTCCTTATGGTGGCCGCCGCGTAGCCGCACACCCGCCTTAATGGTGTTTGAGTGGCCGTATCTGTGTATCGGCAAGTGTCAGTTTGGCACATCATTTGGCCGCGACACACAATGGCGGCCTCCGTTTGAGCCGCCTCTGAGAAAAGAGTCGGATCTCCAGCATTTTGACGTCGGCAGATTCGGAGGAAAAGGCTTCCACAGATCAGCAGTCTCCACTCGATGCTGGGGAATCAATAATGCACTGAGGAAAAACCTATTCTACTTTTAGGGCTGGCTTGTGGCGAGTTAGTTACTTGGCTAGGTTAATAGACCATCCATTTTTTCTCAGTGATTATCTCAGCCAGAGCCCAGACCTGAGACCTGAGTCTGACGTGAGCTCGCATTTAGGCAACATTATGCACAGGATTAGTTGACAGCCAGGCAGGATCCTCGCTAGAAAAAGCCATATCCCCTGGTCACGTGTCGGTGGCTCGTGGCTGTCTGTTTGGGTAATCGACACCATCATAATATTGCACTGCCAGATTAATTGGCCTTAAGATTTGTATTTCAGTTCCCGGCTTAAGTGTATGATATTTTTGCGGCCTATTTGATTTACTCTTGCGGTGGCTTCATGTTTTGTTTTTGGATTGCAGGGAGGAACGCCCCCAAAACACTTTTGGGATTAGCAGGAAACAAACAATGTATCTATAAGTCCAACTCAGATGAAATATTTGGAAAAAGGAGGTCGAGGTAATAACTTTTGAAAAGGCTTGTAACGCAATCAACTTTTGGCCAACACGCATCCTGGCAGCCATTAGGCCAAATGAGACTGGGACTTCGCAGAGACAATCGAAGGCGATTGACTTGGCTGGCAACGCCCTGTCAGAGTCGGATAATTTGCGTTGTTTTTCCGCTTTTCCGCTCCCCGGCCCCCGCTGCAAATGATGAGGCATTAATCGGGACGATCGGCCCTGCCCCCTGGGCGTGAAAAGGAACCGAAACAAAACGGAATCGAGGATTGGGAACGGAGAACGGAGCAATCTGGTGAAGACAAAGCCCGGGTTGGGAATTCTAAGCGGGATGCTGATGCCGGACATTTGCAGCAGTCAGCGCGATTTACTGCTTGGCTGCTTAGCCCCCTCCCAGACCCCTCTTAGAGTGGGCGGTGGGGAGTGGGTGGGTTTGTGAGGAATGGCCATGTGATTACATGAAAAACACTGAAAAGCGAGTCAACTTTCAAACCAATTTTTGCCAGGCGGCAGCCCAGCGCAAAGCGGAGAGCCAAGTAGAAAATTACTACAGTTTATACTCCCGATACAGATACGTTGTACATATCCATATGGCGGTGACGGAGGGGCCTCGGAGGGAGTGGGAGGTTACAGGCAAACAACAATCCCGCAATCCCAGCAGCAATTTTCAAAATTTCAATCCCATTGCTCCCTATTTATACTCTAACAAAGGGTTAATATAAACTGGTAACTATTGAAAGAGGTATGAGGTTATAGGGTTGGAAGTATAAAGTTATTGTTAATTAAGATTTAACTAATAAATATTCTGTTATTCTATTTATTTATATATAAACCCTTTAATAACTACAACCTAGTTCTACCCTTTAGAGTATTTTAATCTTCGACCACGTCAAGACATTAACTATCTTTCCAGAGCTATCCCTTTTTTTTGAGCCAAGCCAAGCCAGTGATTTGTTTGTTTCTAAATGTTGGCAATGCTGTGCGGTGTGCCTTGGGGCTGGCCAACGTTGCCAACGCTGCTGATGATGAGTTCGTCGGCGAGGCGATCTAATTTCTCATGCTGGAATCATCGATTCATCGTTTTGTGTTGCGCTGTAAATCAACGGGACAAAGACCCAATCCGACCCGACCCGGATATCAGTTCTCTGCCTCCTGTCCAGAGCACAGCACCCACCTCCCCCAGCTTGGCCTGCCCAGCTCCAATCAATCCAATCCAGTCAACTCCTGCCACCCACTGTCCAAATCTAAGCGCTTCAAATATATTTCCCCCTCGTTTTGGGAGCAGAAACGCGGCATAATTGCCGTTTTGTTCGGGAGATACGAATGGAAAATTGGGGGGGGGGGGGGGGAAAAGGGGCGGCGGGAAAAGGGGGGGGGGCCGCAAATACAAATTGCACGTTTCAACCCGAATTGCAGGAGAGTGTGTTGGTTGGTTGGCTGGTTGTTTCTTTTTTCTTCCAAAAGCGAGTGTTTGGGTCAAATCAAAAAATCACAACAAAATTACTTGCCTGTCATGAAATTTGCCTCGATTTTGTTTTCTTCTCTCCTGATTTTTTTTTTTTTAGCATTTTTTTTGTAGCAGTATTGCGGATGCAAAACGGTTTGCTATTTTATTTTTTATCCTCTCCCCCCTCCGGAAAGGAAGAAGTATCTGAAGAGTGTAAAGTGTTCATGTGCTTTGGAGGTTGTTTTCTTTTTTGTATTTTTGTTACAAAGTTTTGGGGGCTCTATTTTGTTGCTGTTGTTGTGCATGTATAATTTGAATTTACAGTCAGTGGGCCGCCTTCCGCTACATCAAATTATTTGGGGCCAGACATTGGGGCAATTTATTTACCCTTTTCGATAGCCAGAAATTAAATATTAAAATATTTAGATCAAATTACATTAACTTAAAGGGTAGATTTACTTTGTAGACTTTCGAGACAGAGGGGGCCTTAAATTATAGAAACTGAATATGTAACTAAATATGCTACTAATACATACATATGTGTATAATATTAAATATGTCTTAAATCATAAACAACGTAGTGTTATTCTCAAAACAGATTAAGCTAATTTAGAGGTTTAGTTATTAGAATTCCTCTAATAGTATTATATTCCTTAGAATTATGGGACCTTATGGGTCTATATATTTATACATAGATCCTAAGTATTAAGGCTTCTCATAAATATATTCTTCTATCAAACAAATCTCTTATCTGTAACCACTGTGCCGCATTTCCAATCAACGTGACGTATGAGTGTTTGGTTGTTTGTCAGCACAGAGCTTTCTGTGTGTCCAACTTGGGTTGGCAATTGGGATTGGAACCAAGACTGAGACTGAGTCTGAGTCTGGGTCTGAGCCTGGAAAGGGGGAGAGAGATACTGGGGGTCTGGGGATGCAAAAAAAAAAAAACGTTGGCTCAATCGGTCCGTTGGCTGTTAGCCTGGTTGGTTGGTTTGCTGGCTGGTCCCGGGTGGAATATGCAATTATGTATTTTTAAGTTCATGTTTTTACATTTGCCTTTGCTCCGTCTCACTCGCTCCCTGGCACCTTCCCTGTGCCCAATTGCTGTAAATATAAAATTGCAGCAATTTTCTATGACTCGCCTCGATTGGAGTCGACGACGCGAACTCCATTTTGGCAACGGGTGGGGCTGGGGGGTTGCAGCCAGGCAGGCGGGCAACTCTGGTGGGTCTTGGGTCTGATTGCCATTCCATAGGAAAAACCCCCTTTCTGCGGTCTAACAACCGCCCTGTGGGTGGTAGCGGGCCCAGTTATTATGAATTGCTGCAGCAAATTGCCAGCAAACCAGCAACATCAACTGCTATTGCGATTGCGAGTGCAGGGGGCAGGGATCTCGGCCGATTATCGGCAATCGTGCGGCATTATGGAAGATGTCTGTCTAGCCGGAAGGGGTATTTTCCGAGGGGGTACCATAGTGGGCGATAGGGAAGGCTGAGTGCCGGCAGCTTAATTGACTCGGCCCGTGCACACCTCTTAATTGATGCGAGCCGACTTTGGAAAATAACCGCAACATCAACAGTTAGCCGAAAATTCATTGAATTGGCCCAAACAGTGCGAAACATTTGTCTGCCATCGAACACGGTCTGCAGATACAAAAGACCATATGCTAGACCCCATCGGATGACTACACTCCAAAAAAAAAAAAACACACAAAAACCCACGCCTTGAAACATTCACCCTCTTTTTCAAATAAATGGAATTTCTTGCAATGTACTCACCATTTAATAGCCGAGCCTAGCCCAGCATTTAGCCATCGATTGGCGACCGTCGCCGACTTCACAGGTGCGAGCCCAGGTGAGAGCCAGTGGCTGGCTGAGAGTGGGCGGGAGGCCAGAAGTGGGAGGCGGTGGGCCAGCAGCAGTTGGCGCTTTTCGGGTGTCAACTACAAAATAACAACAAAATGTTTCGCGCTCTTATGAGTCTTGTTTTTTGGCCGCTTTGAGAAACGTGATTGGAGTTGTTTGTTTTCAGCCAACTCGAGTGGCTTGTGGCTAAAACCATTGTCAGCTGTGAACTCTGGGGACTTGGATATTTTATAAAATTTTTACAAGCATTGGCCTTGCAGTTTCTCAGGTCGACTCCATTTAATGTTAAATGTGTTCCCTTGCTCCATAAGCATTTATTATGAATTCCCCGTAGCCATTAATAAAAAGCAGCCAAGATTCTTTGCTGGGCACTCGAAATATTCAGAAGTTGGTCAAATGAGATGCATTAGACAGTCCGAAAAGTTGTCAATCGATTCTCGGGAAAATGGCATTGCATTTGCATCGGATCTCAAGTGGTCAAGTGGTGGACTCCGGATCTCATGCAAATCGCCATCGCCATCACCATCACCATCCGTAGGTTGCTGGAAAGGAATTTAATTCAGAAATTTTCCACTTTGTGTTTCATTCACAAATTGCAAAATCCTCGCCAGCCTCGCCGGTCTTTGAATTTTTTCGAGCTAATTCGATAGCGATATAAGGTATATCCCATAAATATGTATGGATGGCTCTGGCAGAAACCTAATGGCACTTGCTCGGAGTTCTATGTGGATTTAAAATCGAAAATCGCTGCCCAAAAAACCCCCAGTTCGAAATGCATTTTAATAGATTACGAAAAGTTGCTCACATGCCCGAATATACAATTTAAATTACACCCTGTCGTCGGCACAATATCTCTATCCCATACAACTTATATACGTAGATCTACTGCCAGCATACGCACATATGTACATATATTCGACGATTCCAGATTGCGATCGGTGCACTGATTTTTATTGCCCTGTGCGAATTCTTGTTTGTTTTCATTATCGTCGCTGCAGTAATTTTCACTTTTCATCGAATTCGCTTCATTATCGTTGGAAATAGTTTTCAATTACCATTTAACCGAGTCGATAAATATTATGAGGCAATACATTGTAAGGAATTCGATGGGTAAGCAACGAGGACTACTGGAGGCTGGATTGGACTACATTTTTCAAATGATTTTTTTAGAGCTAATCGCATCTTTTCTATTCATAAGCTTTTCCCCATTTATCTTAAACCCGGATCGCACCACAAATTTGTTTGCCATTTTATCTAACAAGCCAAGTTAGTCGGTTGGCTTAGAGCTTCCATATCCCCGCTACTGAATTGGAAAACGAACAACCCGAAATCGCTTGAATATGGAAATCAGTGCATATCGATGGCGCTGATGCTGGGGCTGGAAAACGCCAACACCAACTTGCAACTCCTCGTTGCAACTCCTACTCTTATTTCTGCTGCAAGTCAGGTCCTAAGACCCGATGCCCAATGTCCGCTGTTTTTTATACAATTTTTTCTGCTGGGCTTTTGTGAACTCTTGGCGTATTTGTATTTGGCCAAATGAATTGCACTTTGTCCGCCTCCTGCTCTTCCACTGTTCTCTTCTTTCATTGAGATGCAGTTCATTGCAAGAGCCACTCGGGATACCCTTATTTTCAATACTTTAGGGATACTATACGCCAAAGGGTATACCCTACCCTTTGTTATCCTACATCTTAATACCTATTTTAAAAATTTTGCAGCCGATTCAAAAATGAACCCATTTTGTAGGCAAAACCCCGAGTGTCAAATAATAAAGTTTATAACTCGGCCAATACTTGTCACTTTAATAATTGTGACCTTCCCGATTTTAGATCAATTATATCAGTACTATAAATTTCATTCAAAAACTGGTAAAGTAAAATCGAAATTTTGTAAAGGGGTAACATAATGATATCGGCCAAAAATTAAAGTAGATTTTATAAGTTTCATTTTGACTAGCTTTTGATAGAAATTCGTGGGAATTGAAGCTATGATTCATTAATGGTATTCTGATTCCAAATATGTAGGTTAAGAAGTGACCGATGTATGGGCTGGGATGTGTTTCGAAAGTTGAATTTTCAGCTTCCTATGTCCATCTTGCTCCAATAAAACAGGAACCAGATAACCTATGGTGTATAAACAAATGATACAATCCTATTTTTCACTGCAAAAGGTATCCGTGCTTCGGCTAGTCCGACTTCAGCTTTTCTTTCCTTTTTTTACGATGGTGCACTAACAAAAACCCTGGAAGAAATCAACATATTCTAAAACTCAAAATAGTCTCAAGATGCAAATATAAAGATACCAAGAGACTCACCCTGCCCCTGTTTTAAATTCTTAATACCATATGAAGGCAGTATCACCTACCTATTTATCTCAGTGCTTTTTTGCATATTGACTTTGATGCTGCGATAGTGAGAAGGGGGTGAGCAACTGAAATGGGCGACGCCAGGGCCGATAACAAATCGCAGATACATAATTAAATTACAGCGTTTTAATTTCTGTAATTAGTCACGACTTCCACCCAAAACAGGGCTCTACAGCAGGCCAAATCTGTGGCGCCACCGCCGCTCTGGAGGTCCGGGATATGGAGCTCCGCCAGCTCCAAAGTCCAATTGCAGAAATACGAGCACTAGGTACTCCTCCAATCGGCAGTTAGATCATCAAAATGATCTAGTTTACGGCGTGGCGAGCGTGGGCCATAAATATTGTGAGTTGGCTATTGGAAAGCGAATAAAAAATATGCAAAATATTTGGACATTGCGTGTTGCTGCCATCTATGATGGGGTAGATGCCGGGGGTGGTGAGGGGGTTCAAGAGTGGCAGAGTGGCATAAGGGGCAAGTGACTGCGCGTGCGCATTCACATATAAATTAAACAAACGTCGCGCATTTCACACACGCTACTACCAGCAACTTGATTCATGAAATATGCGAGCCAAGAAGCAGCAGCAACAGCAGCAACAAGTCAACACAAAAATAACATAAATAAATAAAATAAAAAATGGGGAATGGGTGAAAAAATGCGAAAACAGTTGGCCAGTCCACGTCGTGTAGAGACTCATTTAGACTCATTTGAATACCAAAATGCGGACACGAAGCGCCGTGGCAGCAGCAACTCTGCAAGTCTCTGGACAGCGACGCGACATTTTCTAGGCTTATTTATTTACGACTTTATTCCAGTCCCGCAGTTTTAGTTGCAGTTGCAGTTGCTCTTGAAGTGCATCCATCCCAGGGACTTGGGTTGCCTTTTTATGATCTTGCAGCAGCTGCCTTCTGGCCACCAAGATGCAATTGCAATCGCAGTTGTAGTTGCTGCAGGTGGTCTCTTGCTACATTTGCATGGGCCTCTAATTTGGGATCCATTTTCTCAATTAGGGTTTGGGCCAAGCCACCCAGAACTTCAACATTGCAATTTGAAAATTCTATTTAATAGACCACTTCGTGGATAATTGCACATTAGCCAAAATACTTTATCAAACATTTAATAATAGTTCTGGTTCGCAAGTATTTTGGTTAAATAGCTAAAGTCGGAACAAGCCCAAGAATCCTGTCACTGCCTTGATAAATAAAAGTACGAGCTCACACAGTCGTGTGGGGAAGTATACTTACTCAGGCACAGTCACTCTCATTCTTTTCGCACAACTCACACAAGCACTGCGAACACACAGGGCTAAGTATATTTGTATATCAGTTCTTAAAGTTTTTAAAATAACGCGTTGCAAACTCAGCACAAACTAGCATCAGGATATGAGGAAAGTGCAGTTTATATATGTGATATATCCTGATGTATATATAACAGACGTATATGTTAGTACATAAGATGGGAGTGTGTGTAAATACAGTTTGTAACAAAAATATAAGGAACTAGTTTGGAAAAAGCTTTAATTTAGGTTCAGATAATAATGACTTTTTAAATACAAACTGTTATAAATTATTAGGAACTTAGTTAGCATAAGCACTTATCTAAATAGTTACTATTACCTCTATGATATGTACTGTAACCATTTTTAAAACATATACATATGAAAGTACATGACCCTTTTGGTAGCACATACTCGTAAAGGTCAAAAGTTTTCGTTTGCAGTTGAAACTTTTTATGCAGCTCCTTCTTTATCAAGCGTGTTACTACACACACACACACCCACACTGCCACACACACACAAGTGCAAAAGTTGCACAAGGAGCACCAGACTGCTGCTTAAGTGCGCCATATCCTTTGGCTCACCGATTTCGCAGCCACGTCCGCCCATTCGAAAAAGGTAGTTTTCATATTTTTGGCGATAAGCAGTTGCCTCCATGTGGGTTTTCCTTCGCAGGAGCGTTAGTATTGGTGTGTGTATCTGTGTGAGGACATGGCGTGCACTTAGCAGGACGACTGCAAGGATACCGCCCCCCAAACACCCACCAAGTGCTAGCCATTAGCCAGTGGCCTAGGTGTAGGTGTAGCTGCCACGGGTTGGGGAACTTTCCGCAGCAAATGGCAAAGCATAAATTTATGTAAAAAGATCTGTGATTTATCACCGAGTCGGGGGTAAAAGCAAAACTTTTATTTCCACCCTCGCCCTCAGGCAGACGTGGTTCTGGGCCTTCCAGCCAGGAGTTTAATTTATGGAATTTTAGTTTTAACGCCAACTTTTGGCTCTGCGTCCGATTTTTGTTGTTATTTCCTTTGTTCGTGTGCCGTGCGTGTAATATTTGTATGTGTATGTGTGTGGATGGTGTATCTGTGTGAGGCCTGTATCTGTGTGGGTGGTGACCCCGACTATCGAAACGAAATCGCTGCGAAGTTGAAAGTTTGCAACGCACATAAATCAGATGCACTTTCGGCATTTCCGCGTTTAAAAATAAAGGAAAAACCAAGCGAAGGCACAAAAAAGGAAAAGCGTTTTCCACCAAGGACTGCAGGAAATTAGCTGACCACTTCCACACCCACTCCACTCCGCCCTCCATCGATTGCAGTTATTGCAGTCATTTGGGGATGTATCTATCTGTCTGGGCGACTGATAAATTCCAGTCATTTGCGATAAGTATCCTTTTTTACATGCCGCCAGGACTAATGATGGACGGGCCGACGTCAAAATTCAATTAGTTTGGTGGAAGCTGAATGCTGAGCTCCCCCTGGAAAAGCTGGAGCTCATAAATGATGATGACTCGAGTCTCGGGGCGGGCCTGAAATATAAAGCAATCCGCCTAATTGCCACTAAGTACATATATTTTTTCCTTTCCGAAAAATTCCTCGTGCTCTGTTTCATGAAGCTAATTGAACGCCCAGCTCATTAGATTACCTTTGCACGCAGGAGACGCTCGATTTTTGCACAAATGAGGGGGAAACTGGAGGAAAATAAAGGGGAGTTTCAGTTCCGAGGACCTCAGAGCGCTGGAAATAATAATCCAAGAGCGATGTGTATCCGAGGCATATTTCAGACCTTGTTTTTTTTCAGTGCCTCGCCATAAATTATCAATATAAGCCAGGCAGCCCGAGAACGGCCTATCTCGGGTATCGTATCTCATAGATACTTTCGCTCATATTTCGTGCAGCTAAGCTGGCCCTCAGACAGCGGCAGGTCGATAGCCGGGAAGCAATTTCCAAAGCATCGAACTCACCAAATCCGCTTTGATCCCCATATGGATGTCATAAAAAATTAAGTGAATCCGTAGCAGGAGCTATCTGTGTATCTGGGCAAGGACAAAACAGGACCCACACCGAAGTGGTGCCGCATCTGGTCAAATATTTGCACTGACAAAGGCAAAGGACGACCCAGCCACCCAGCCGGGAATCCACTTGTGTTCGCTTCGACAATTTGCCATAATTCCAACGCCTATGTACACCCCTCCCCAATTTTTCTCCATTTTTTTCCCAACATAAGTGTGCATTTAATTTTGCTCAAGTGTATTTAAAAAAAATATATCTGCAAAAAAGAATGTCCTCGAGAGCACTTGCTGACAGCTATTTGTTTGCTTTGTTTCTGTCGACACGCGACAAGTGAGCACCGCTCCTTTCTTTATAAAAATGTCCTTCAAATTGGGGTGGCTTGGGCGTTTTTAAATCAGAGTGACAAGATAATAAATAAATATCAAAATGTGTCATAAAGAGGTTTTCAACACAGCTGAGAATGAAGTTGTAAATGAAGTTGGTTACCAGAAGTGGTGGTGGCAACCAGTTTTTTTACAGGTTACTTTTGTAAATAAATATTAGAGAGTTAGACTTTATATCCATTAAGAACATCTCTTTAGAAGTCTCACCATAACTGCATTATCCCTTGTGGCTGTATCATTCCCCAATATTTTTTGTATCCAATCTCTGCATTGATGACAGCCTGGAGTGCGAAACAGGCCCAAATGCCACTCAGCTTATTGCGCCTTAAAAAGGGGTTAGCTGACAAGGTCGACTGGCAGGACCAGGAGGAGTCAGCCCATAACCACCCCAGGGGCATCAAATTGGAAATGCTTGTCATATCCTTCATCCATACGACTTGATACACGGATTTTTCATTTTTACAAACACACACTCGCAGAGTCGAGCGAGAAATTTCATAAATTATTTGTCACAATTAATTGAATTGTGTCTGCGGGTGTGTGGATGACCCCGGCACATCCTTGCACTTTATCCTTGGACACTGAACCCTCGTGAAACTTTTCGCTCTTGCACATTTGCAGGAGTTTCTCTGAAAAACTTTGTCACCACTAAATGAGCCACGGGGGCGACGGTGGACGACACAAAAGGATGCGCCTCGCTGTGTCCTGGCAAACAGTTTGATGAGATACGACATATGTGCAAACAACTTTTGTGCGGTGCTTGATATAATTGAAAATCATATACACGCTCCAAGGACCCTCTCCTTCTGAGGAAAATATATATTTTTTGACTTCCCCTTTTGCCGAGATCTGAAAGCGTTATGTTTTGCGGGGCAATTTAGAGGCCAATATCCTGCTGTGAAATATGCGGTGATTTCGCTTAGTCCTTTTGTTCCTGGCTGCTGTTGTGGCCCAGCCGGGTTTCGCTCTGCATTAGGCGCTGGATTTAGCGCTCAGAAATGATTTATGATTATGACAAATTGTTGGCCGGCAAGTGAAATATTTGTCAGGGGGAGTGGCTTGTGCTTTTGGGGTGGCAAGTGGCTTTTCGGAAAAAAGAAAGACTTATGGAGAACTTTATGAGTTCCTAGTGAATCATCGCGTTCTGGCTCGAATTAAAGGGCTCTAGGCTTACCAATTAATACCTATTTTTAGGCCATAAACCATCGAATAAACAATGAAATTTTTTCCCCGGCCCTGTCAATCTCATCAAGTCAGCGAGTCTTTTTACGAGTCTTGGCCCCGATTTCCGTGAAAAGCAATATATCAAAGGGAAAGGGAGCGAAATCAATGCAACCATCTAGCCGGGCATTCAAATATATATATTTGAGCCATGTTCCCAAATGCAAAGTGATGGAATGGAAATAAATCAGAATGTTCCAGTGGCCCGCACCAAAGCCGAAACTTAGAGCCGGCGACCAACCAGCGACCGAGCCGTGCAATTAATGCTGATAATAATCAAATAATTAACTTTCTTAATTGAAAACAATGAAAAGAGTTTTATGCGCCCAGAAATGTTTTGGTAACATTAACACCACCGACCAAGGCGACGACATTAGGGCGCTGGCATTTTTTGTTAGTCGGATATCTCCCACTTCCATCTGGCTTCGAGTCTATTAAATTTGAGGTTCTTTAAAAATGCATTAAATACAATGGCTCAAACAATGGGGCCGGGAAACAAGCCCTCTCCTTGCTGGCTAATCATAAAATGGGTAAATATTTATTTTATCCGTAGAAAAATAATAAAAATCGATGCCATACGGCGGCCCTGGGCCTTGGCCATAAAAATGTGACAAGACATAAAGCAAATGCCCATGAAGGCACATACCTTATGCACTTGCTGTATCGCCCAGGATGGAATATTCGGTTTTCGGGACGAAGGATGAGCCACAAGGAAGCACTGAGTAGAAATACAATAAATTACTTGACGGGAAATTTTGATAAGGTGGCCCAGAGAGAGGGAGACGGTTCCCAAATCCATCCGGGGCTCGGCGGCCTTGCTGCTTTTTATAGCCCGACGACGTCGTCGTCGTCTCGACATTGTCGCCAAAGATGACGCATGTCATCCATAAGGAGTCCCAGAAAGAGGCAGGAAGCAGGGAAGAAGAACGAGGCAGAGCATTGGAGATGAAGACCCAAATGAAATGAGTTAAATGGGACAGGTAAGGCAGGCTACGTTGCTTGATAAGAACTCCGATAGGACTTTGTCTTATGCTGCTGAATAAGAAATATAGGGTTTCACATATAATATTTTTAATACTATAGAAAGAGCCATGAATAATAGCTAAAACCATATGAAAAATATACTTTTCAGTAGTCTACTATTAGACTCAAGTTAAGAGCTAATAACTTGTATTAATCGCATTTAAATAAACTATATTCCCCATAATGATTCAGATATGGAAAGTTACGATCAGCTACAGTTTATCGAAATAATTTGAAGCGAGACTTGTTTTCATATTCGTTGAATATGGATATTCGCAATATGAATCGCTTTTTGGACAAAACTAGTTTCCGAGATCGCTGATAAGATGTGCCAACTATGGGAATCGGATCGGACGACAAAGGGCAGGCAGTCCGGAGTCCGAGGCCCGGACTTTGGTGGACTACGCAGAATTCCGCGTAGGTCGGCTGGGGGGCATAAAAATTCATGTCACCATGTTCCGATCCGCGGACGATAAAACAAATTAGCACCTCAATCGATTCGGCCTGGGAACAGTCCCAGCAACTGACCAGCAGGCCCGGCAAATGACGACATTTTGAACGAGTTGTAATAAACTAATAATTTATAAATGCCGTTTGATATTCAGCTGGCATAAAGCTGCAGAAATAATTCCCATGACCGAGGCGGGGGCACAAATCACCCGGGAATCGCTTGGCCCCCGTCCGGACTTTACTTTTTTTTCGACCGTGTCGTATGGAGCTGAACATGCAAATAACCGACAATTTCCCAGCACGTTCACGCAGAAGCAAACCCATTAATTAAGTGTGTGTATGGCCTATGGGCCATACAAATTTTGCTTTATGGGTTATCCGGGGAGTTATTCGGCGCAATTAGAAGAGGATTGGCGACAGTCTCAAATTAAAATTACACCCGCAAACATAGGAGCAGGTAGAGGCGATAGACATCCGATAGATGGCCAGATAGATGTCTAGATGGCTAGATGGTCGGTTGGCCAGATAGATAGATAAATAAAGGTTCAATTTTCCGTCATAAAAATCATTGGGAACGTGATTGAAATCTGTGAGAACAGAGCTGGCAGCGCCAGGCGACATATCACACCAGCAACATGTCGAAAATGTCTGCGCATGCGCAGCCGAATCCGAGGTTCTTGCACTGAGAACAAATACAAGGTAATTGGGGTAGGGAAAAGTGCTGGATATTTATTTTGTAGCCTTCTGCTCTTTTAGTGTACTTCAAGCAGGTCGTATCTCACGGATACCTCGACTTCTAACAGCTGGTCCCTGACACTCGGGCCATAATAATTGTCAAAGCTCTGACTGGAGTTGACTTATCGCAACGTATCTCCCAGCCGAGGTGCCTTCTCATCCGCTGAACTCGATGAAATTGTCAAACGCTGCCGCTGGCGCCGTCGGTCCCGTGGGTTCCGTGCCTCCAGTGGGCAGTCCTCAATACCAATTAGCGGCATGCCGCTTGGGGGCATATTTAAATGGCTGTAAGTACAGTACTTACTCACTCATAAAGGCCTCCCACTCACCCCTCTGAAGGCCATAAAAACCGATAAACACGCGCAGCAAATTGTCAACTAGCTTTTGAAATGTTTATGGGTTTCTGACGATGGTTGGGAATTTTCAATTACAAATATTAGAATATTCCAAAGCAATGCGGATCTGGCTGAGTTTCCATAAAGTTCTTTCAGTTGAAGACCCTAGGAATTTGGAGTTCGAAATGCATAAAATTTACGATATTTACCTTGTGCTTAAAGGCAATTGCCGAACAAATTTAATAACGTAAACAGATTGCAGCATAAAATCGGGGCCGGGTGAGAGCCAGTAGCATCCACAAGATAGATGCTGATGCTGCAGCTGCATCTGCAGCTCTGTCTCAAATATATTGTAAAAAATTATTGTTTACAAATAAAAAACGAAAGGCCAACGAGGCGAAGACACACACCATAAAAAAGTAAAAGGAACGTGTGCTGTCAGACAGAATTGAACCGAACCGGGAGGAAGCTGGAGGAGAACTCTGCAGAGTCAGAGCCACAATTTGTTTTCATCCATCGCGAGCTGGTATTTCGACCTGTCTAAAGATGGGCATGGGCATGGTATGGCCATGGGCGTGGGAGGGGCAGGCGGAGGGGCTGGCTGCTATGTGATGTGGCGCAAATGAATTGTATTGGCAGCTGGCAGACGGCGCGACGTCCTCCTCGGTGGCAGTGTTGAAAAAAAGGCACTCACAAATAAATGCATTGATTATAAATTTATGCGAGTGCAGGGGAAAATCGCCGCTAATTAATTGAACTTTTCATAAAACCTTATCCGACAGATTGTCGGCTCCGTATCTCTGCGCACCACTAGCATTTGTATCTGACACGGCAGCCGAGATACTCGGCTTGGGTATCCCAGTTCCCCCTCGATGACCAATGTCTCACTTGGTCAGTCCCGATGCTTGATTACTAATTGCCGCGAGGGTCCATAGAATAGTTTCCTGCAATAGAGACCTGAATAGACTTTAAGTTTCCTTAAATCCTACCTCGCAACTGCGACACAAGCTGGACCTCCAAGCCAGTTTCTAGCCCCAGCCTGCAGCCGAAATGGTGTTGCTTTTTTCAGGCAGCCGACCAACAAGAAAATCCGATGTAACAACAAGTAGATTTACAATTTGTGATACTTCCCGTACTTCAACAACTAAATAAATATTCATCTATCGATGTGGATTCATCTCGGGCCCGTTCTGGAGACTGGAGCATAGGAAAAAATCATGTCAGGCGTCAATTGGAAAATGTTTAAGTGATTTGTTTACACGCGGCAGCGTCTATTAACGAATTTATGGTAAACAAAGGGAAGTCGTTTGTTCCGAGACCCTCGGAAATCGGGCCCAGAAACATGGTATATCTACACTACAGTGTATACCCAACTCCTCGCACAGGCTAGGCTACAGTACACTTCATAAAATATTAATCTGCTGATTTATGATTCTATTTTCCTATTTTATTGAACTGTTCTGGAGTGGAAAGTGCCGAGGGTGGAGGGTCTGGAGGAGTGTAGTTTCTCATCTGCAGACTGGCCTTTGTTTATGCTGTCGATGCATCGCAAACAAGAGTAAACAGGCAGATACATTGCAGTGGCACTAGAGGTAACCGAAAGATACTTTTCCACAAGCACCGGCATTGGGGTCACGTGTTTGACACAAAAGTATCTCTAAGGGAACTCTCGTATTTATTTGTAAAGCCCAAAATCATATCTGGCTTTTGTTTATAATCAGCTCCGGCCCCCACAAACACACCCCTTAATTGGATAATAAGTTCTAGCTTAACCTGGCCATAAGCCTTCTCCAAATTTGATTGGTGTCGTGCTGGGATTTGCGATACATCTTCATTGGAATCCGACGCCCCGACAGCTCCGACCGCCGCTGATCAAACGCCAGCCGGTGTCTAAATTTAGTCAAGTTCACTTTGAACTTTTCGAGAGGAATCCGTGCGATTTATGGGGCCGCCCAGCTTGGCCAGCTTCTCTTGGCCATCTTTAATCTCCGCCGATTTGACGGAAGACCGCCCGTGGCGTCGATCGCTGGATGAAATATGAAATGATGACATGCCAGAGTTCACACAGTTCAAACAGTTCACGGATCGTTGTGGGAATATACATATATCCAATTCTTGTATGCAAATAGTCTCTAATAAATCGTGGCATTTAGCTTTGTGGCGGGCGTGAATAATACGATATTCGATTCGAAATAAAACGATGATAATTCATCCGCCAAATTGCCAACGAATTACAAATTAATTTAGGAGGCTCAAGGCGGCAGCCATGAAATTGCGCCCAAAATTGAATATTCAAAATTCACAGAACAAAATAATAAATATCGCGGAACTAATGGAACCGTCTTTGCCTTCATACTGAGTCAATATTTGCATAAATTAGCAACGCTCAGCAGACCTCACGTGCACACTGGCCTGACAATGACAATAAGGTCCTGGCGCATCCCCTTCTCCGGCCCAAGGATTTACATCCCTTGCAGGAACTTGTTTGTTGGCTTAAGCCCGGTAGCCCTGTAGCCCTGTATCCCTTTTCGACGGGTGTAATTCTGCGGCAGCGTGACCAATTAATTTGATTGTAAAATGTGAAATTCGTATTAAAATCAAATACAACAAAAATGACAACGCGTATGACGGGAATATTAAAAAGGAAGCAGCTACCACCGTGCGAAGGTACGGCAGTGTCAGAGTCACCCCGGGCAGCAAGGATGCTGTTCCTGGTACTCCTTCTCTTGCCAACTTTAAAGTCAGACACGGAGTTTGCGCGATTTTTATGATAATTTCTCACAGCGATTGGGCCCTGGCGATGGCGACGGCCATTGCAGTGGATCCCATACCAGGAGCATTTTCCTCTTCATTTTGAATCCGAACCCGGAATACCAACAACCCAACCCAGTCACGCAGATAATTCTGCCGGGGTTAAGGATATTTTCCGCTTGACTTGCCATTTCCTTCTCATTTTTTCAGCTTTTCATTTTTCCTTTTTTAATAACAATTGAAATGCGCAGGTTCGTCATTCGATCGAATCGCTGAGATGTGAAAAAAGGTCCTGGAAGTCGTCTCGACTCTACAACTCCTTGGTTGGTTATGCAGTCGTCTGGATTTTATGTCTCATCATCGTCGTTATTGGCGAAAAAGTTTTCACTTGAATTACCTATTTGCATATTTTGTGAAAATTAATGATTGGAAAGATTAGCATACCTTTGGGCGCCCTGGCTTGGGGATAACTCATTACGTTTGCTACTTCAGAAGTTGGGGAAAAAACAAATTAAAGGAGTAGTCAGGACTCTTCAGCTTCAAGTCAATCAAATTGGTAAACTCTGGCAAGCCATGCGAAATCCCCATCAACTGGCGGGATATAGACAAGTTATTGGGGCATAACAACCACTAGAGTCGTCGTTGGCCATTTGCAACGTCAACATTCCTGGCCAAAGTCATTGGCTTTTCATGTCAATACTCCAGTTGTACAAAACAGCTTTATTCCCATAAAAAAAATCGAAACAAAACACGGCTTGAGGAGCGCGGACGTGTGCATTATCCTGGCCAGAAGTTATGAGCTCTCCGGCATGGTGAGCGAAATAAAATTCACTTTATATTCAGACCAATAATATTTCCATTTGGCGAATTGCCCCGACGAACCCCGGCCACGCCCTCTGGAAGTCCTAGATGTGGCCCAGCGGTAGTAAAGAACACAACTGTTTGATTGTGATATCTCCCAAAGGACATCGTGGCTCCTTGCCTTGCACTTCCTGACGGCGAAAAGCCGAGCACAGTTTTCATGGCATATGACTTTATGAATGCCACCGGACGAGCCAGGACGAAACAAAGACATCTTTGGTGTGAAGAAATCCGTTTTGCCACTTTCCCGGAAAATTGCCCGAGAACTGTTATGGGCACTTCGTGACTTCTGACCTGCAAACGGAAGTCAACAGTGCAGAGGCTTTAAGTTGCACGAGTTTCATAACTTTAAGGGTCAACCCCTTTTTTATGGAGGAACTTGAACCCTTCTCGACAGACCTGCAATTATCCATCGGCAGGGTCATTAAATCATTCATTCCGGGCCATTTAATAATTTTCGCAACAAAGCCAGCTTCGAGTTACTGGAATTATTCAGGACAGGGGCGTGCGCTGCCCAGTATAATAATTCATTAGTCCTGCGAGTCCTGCCGGTCTCGAGCTCCTCGTCCAACCTGGTCCTCCTCATAAATGGAACAATAACTTAAATAGAAGCCTCACCCTCGCCCCCCACCTAAAGTGGCCGCCACAAAAGGCGGAATTGAAATAAGAGTCCCTCTGCAATCTGGGCAGAAGGTCAAAAATGATAAACGGATATGAGGAAAGGATATTTTTTGCTTCCTTCTTCCGATTGTTGCGAGCGCCGGCATTGTCGTTGAATAATTGCAAGTCCTGGCAATTGCACAGGATCTCTACAACTCTAAGCTGTCAATATTTTGACTTTTCCTGCCCGTTGGCCCGCCTTTTGTGAAGTGGGCGTATAATTAATGGACCGACTGTGGTGGGGTTCTATCAATGGCCCAAAAATATTGTGAATTGCGAACTTTTCTGGGGCAGGGGTATGCCGAGAAAGTCCAGCAAAAAGGCAAAAAGGGTTCGAGTCTATTGCTTTATTTATGGCGAAATAAATTGAAATGTCAACCGGGTGGGTGGAATATCATATTCGGTCTCAAACTATGAGACCTTCTTGGCATTGTGTGGGCTGGCAATTTCATACTCCATATGGGCCGATGACGGGCGGACCATTATGTTTATTGCGGGCCGACAGCAGAGTACCGAAAGTCCTTCGGTCGGTCAATGGAGTTCAATTACACTTTTGAAGAGGCCGCCGTAAAAGTTCTTTCAGGCATTGTCCTCGACTATCCTGGCGACTATCCTTGAAAGCCTTCTATGGTTTTTGGCTTTGACCCTTTAACGATGTGCCAAAGGTTCTTTGGATCCAAACCAATTCATTATACAGAAGCTTGACATGTGGTTTCTAATATTCAAAACCAATTATGATATAGCTTTATTTTTTAACCAAGGGAAAACCCAAACTCACTTCATATGCATGATGCATGACCATATCTATCTCGAAATACATCAAATTGTTATGATTTCTGGCCAGGCCCATGTCTACCGTGAATTTGGTAGTTAGAGCCATGAATTTATGATATTAATGCGTGATTATTATGACCCTCCGAGTGCTACCGACTTTGCGGGTGGGTGTGGCACCTGCGCCAGCCTGCGCCCACCTGGGCAACGTGATGGGAAAGGCTAATCGCGGCACGGCGATATGAAATATGAAATTTGATTTGATGGCTTTTATGTGTCGTGTTATGAGTACGCGAAACCACGACACCCGATACCTGTGGGGCATGTAATGAGTGTGTAATTTATGAAGGTATAACTTAATGTTATTGTCGAGGCATAGATTTCACATTCGTGTCTAGTCTGAAGTACTCGAAAGTATGCGTTTTTCATAAATTCTAAATGCTAGTAATGATATTTTTTTTCGATTTGGAATGCGAGGGTAATTAATGAAGAGTGAAAGGCATTTGTCACACCTCGAAGGCCTCGTTTTCGGCTAAAATACACCTTCTGGTTGACCCCGTCCGAACCCCGTTCATGAAAAGCAGTCCCTCTGTGCGGGTGGGTGACTTATAGATTCCGTTTTGCGATAAAAAGCTTTGCATTCGTTTCAGAATAATTCATTTTCAATTCAGATTCGGTTGTGCGGACCGTACGTGCCGCAAAATGTGGCAAAAAGAGAGAGTTTTGCCCCGAGCTCGAATTATGAGGAATTGTGTCTAGGCTAGGCACTCGGCCAAAATGCAAAAATGCAAAACTGAAAACTGCAAAATGCAAAATGCAAATTCGAGTCGCACAGCTAGCGGTTGAGCTCCCTGATGCGTGCCTATAGGCAATGGATTGTATATGGAGGCTACAGCTACATATATTGGCCACAATATGTGGCACTGATGCCGCTCAACGGGCTCATAAATATGCATTTCAGATGCGGCTCTTTGGCTCCATTGTGCCGCCGTGTTGGCCGCATATTAGTGGCAAATATTGCTGGCTGGAAATTTTCATTTATGCATTTTCAGTGCAGTCGGCAATCAAAAGCCCAGTAACTGCACAATAATCTGTCCGGCCAGGGCCTATTATAATGCAAAGCAGATGACAATTATCGCGGCTGGCTGGATGCCATCAATAGAGTATCATTCTGTATGGGAAAATATGGTATGATGGGGGGATTAATTTGAGTTCCAACCAGACTTATTTATGCTGTTCTGCTCGGTGGATAATCGAAAAGTTTTCATCCGTAGATGCCTTTCAGGAATCATTCAGATGGCAATCAGTCTTGAGACGGGTCCAAACTTTTTGAATTGTGCAGTGTCGCTCCCTTTTTTCCACCTTTCCGAGTTGCTGCATCGAGCAAATAAATCCACCGCATACAAAAATTTATAACACCAACTTTTCTCATTAAATTTTATAAAAGGCGGCATATTTTAAACTTTTTCGACAATAACGGCATTATCTCACCTGGCTGAAAGGGGGCCATCCGGGGGGGTGGCAGGCTGGGTGGCAAGGCTGGGCCCTGGGGCATTGCAGTAGTTGGGCGAGCAGTCGAGCGGCAACGAAACTTAATTTCTATTCATTTGCTAAAATTCATTCACCGAACGAACGAACGAAAGAGAGGCTCAGAGTGGGCTCTGAAAGAGACAGGGCGAATGCGGTACACGTTTATGTGTGTATGTGTGAGGGGGGGATAGGCAGTCATATTGGTAGCGGAAATGGAAGCGAAACTTTTGTCTTCACACTCGTGGATATAATGCCACGACAGAATGGATGAAATTAAGAAAACTAAAGGTAAGCAGATTAAAGAACCATGGGCGCAGCTATTGAGGGGTGGGGGCCTGACAATAAAGCGGGTAGTGCCGGGGCGGGGGGGAGGCGGGCAAAAAATAGTTTTCCAATTAAACTTTATCCTTTTGCTTTAATTTACCGGTTTCATGCCTTGTCGCCTCTTTCGACCGCAAAGTTGAGCAAAGAGAAAAGCGCACAGCCTTCCCAAATCCCATTTTAAAGTTTTCCATTTTCCATTTTCCGTTTTCCGATCCATCCACTCCCCCTTTGTCTTAACCAAAAATAAAATTAAAAGAAGCCAAAAGCCGATTTCTTCCCTAAATCTCTCCGATTCTGTATATCGTTGAGCATTTTGAAAGTTTTTCAAGACTTTGATTTGTTCTCCCAAAACTGGAAGCGGATAAGCATTCTCCCCCAAAGAACTGAAATTTTGTGATCAGCCTTTGGAGTCGAAAACCAACAATCCCGAAGAAGATCAAAACGAAAAGGTACCAGCCAACAAAACGATAAAAACAACAAAAAGTCAACATTTTTCTCCCAGAATTGTTTCATGTATTCCCAATATTAATTTGGTCAATTTATATTTTATTTGGAATTTTTAAATTGGTAACGTTTTTCGGGCACATATCGCGCTGACCCATCAGGCCCGAAGGATCACTCCAGCGGATATCTCTGTCCTCCTGTATCTCGTTTTCCTCATCTGCGTCCCTGTGTGTGTGTGCGTGTTAAGTGGCTTAAATGGATCGAGCCAAGATTGTCATAAAGAGGGAGTGGCGGGGACTGTGCTCCCACACTTGTATGGAAAAATATGTTTCGAAATAAATATTTTTTTGGGGGGATTCTTTGAAATTCTGCACCGTCAGAAAAAGGGGATCTAACATAGAGCTATATAGTATACATCTCTCTATAAGGTTTTCAAAATTTCTATTCAAATTCAAGGGAATGCTTTTCTTTGAGCGTTTGCGAGGATACCTTTATAATTTTTTCACAGTGTCTTCATTGTTATGGTTATGATATTGTTGCCGCCTTTGCTGGCCTTCTGGTTATTGTCCCCCTTGTTGTGGCCCTCGAACATATCCGCATATGAATCCATCCATCCAAAACAGCAGCCCCTGGTCCATCCGTTTATCCTTCGGCGGCAGAGGGCTCCTCTGTCCAGTGTCCAGTGAGCAGTGAGCAGTGTTTGGGCCTCATCTCATCTGTGCTGTGCCCAGTAGCATGCCAGATAAATCAATGTGTCAACACCTCTTTTTGTGCTGTCAGTTTTTTATGGTTTTCGATGATATTTCGCCTATTGTCAGGCCGGCGACGCACGCGGTCTTTTGACCAGTTTGCCTGCCAGCCTCGGATCCGTTTGCCCATTTGGTTAAATCGCCTCGGAGTCGGAATCAGGGAATCGAGCATCGGGAGTTGGAGTCGGACTGCTGACATGGCCATCGCTCAGCGCTTTTTGTCTGGCCTTTAGCGCAAGAATTATGGTTGCTCCACCCCTCTTAGCCCTTTTGTCCTTCCGATGGCCAATGATGGAGGCATTTGCAGCGATGCGAGGCATCCGCAGGCACTGCCACTGCCACTGCACTGCCACTGCTACTGCCACAGCAACTGGATCAATTTCAGTTGCGAAACGTTTAACGTGGCCGCTGTCGTCTTCCGTCAACCTGTTCCTGTCCCCTCACATCCAATCCCTGACTGCGGGCTTTGCAAAATTTGAATTGTCTGCTTTTTAGCCAAGATTTATGGCAGTCTCGTTAAATTTTAATATAAAAAAAAAAGTTTTTTAGAAAATCATGCGAACGGGTGAGCCTGCCAGGCCCGACAGCCAGTTCGATTGACATGCAAAGCGAATTAGTAGGCCATAAATCGGGGCCAGCCCAAGTGGAGTTAAAATATCTGCAATTATTACAAATTTACAAGTGCTGTTCATCCCCACCGCTGGCAGTCGTAAAACGCGGCTCAGCCCAGGTCTCAGGTGATTCTGGATGCGATGTTGTGAGAACTCCGGGATCCGCGGGTTTTCATGGCAGTAGCTGAATAGAAATCGCAGTAAACCTGCCTAGAAGACCGGCCATCCAGATACGTAGATGCTTATTATATTGATCGACAATCAGGGAGAATGGCCAGAGTGCAGGCTGTCTTGTTAAAAACGAATAAATTCCGCCAGCAAGGTGTGCTGGTTCTCCAAGCTAGTTTAATTTGGTGTAATATCCCAGAAATTACTTTTAATAACGGAAAGCAAATTGGCAAATTTATGGCCTATTTTTGTATATCTGCTTGGCCAGCTTTGAATAAAAACCTATCTTTAAAACGAATAAATTCCACCAGCGAGGTGTGATCGCTGATCGATTACCTGGATCTCCAAGCCCCACCGATTGCACATCCCCAACTGCCGTCTATTTTTTTGCAACACTTTGAGCCTCAAAACAATTGGCTGACAAATAAAAAATAATTAGGCATTTAGCACGAAATCCGGAAAAAAGCCTGACGTCGCAGCAGATTGCGATCGGCCAGTGACATCCCGAGGAATTCCGAAAAAGTTCAAATAACTTGCGAATTATAACAAATCATTGCTCCAAAGCCGGTGTGGCTGTTGCCGCTTCTTCTGGCCATTCTGCTGGCCATAAATGCGAGCGTTTATGAAACATAATTTGATCGGGCCAAATGCCTCGGTGTCGGCATTGACGTCGACACCGGGTTGACAAGATGTCCCGATAACGGGAGCGAGCGGCGGCAAAAATGGGGACGAGCGACGATGGCTTTGAAGGACCGCCCCGAAAAACTGTGGAATCAAAACTCCGCGCGGGCTTTCTTCTGGCCGCCCCAAAGTCGTGCTGCTCATGGGGGCTCTTGGGGCCCGTTTAGAGCTCATTTGCAGCGAATATGGTGTACAGTAGAGACTGACTACAAAGTCTTAGCAACTCCATTGTATAAGTTGCAACATTGCAATTTTTTGAGACTGCAACCCAATTGGATTTAAGATTCTAAGAGCTAAAACTTAAGATTAATAATCGTGAGATCTTCACAGTTTCTACTGTACTTTTTAGTGGCGATTCTGATGGTGTTGCTGCGACAGTGGCTGATGCTGCTGCTTCAGCAGTTGCTGCTGTCGTGTCGGCTCGTGTTGACGACGTCGACGACACATAAATTGCGATTAAAATGATTAATGCTTAACGCACGGCGCAATGTTAATTGCCAGCGCTCCAAACTCCGCTCAAAGTCCCGCTCGCAGGCCCGATCTTCGGATATATCTCCGGCTATATGGTCACTATTTGCATAAATTTGTTTTGACGCTTGTAATGAGCTGTTTGTGGCATTTTCACTGCCACTATCGAGAAACTTTTATCGTCTCTGGCCCGGTGAGAGCCCGACAATAACTTCCATGTTCGCTTTTTTTGGATCGTATATGTTTTTTAATGTTTCTTCTGTGCTTCTTTTATTTTAATTTTTCCATTCCCCGGCATATTTGAAATTATTATAAAGCATCTCCGCTAATCGGCGGTTAGCCATCGGCTTTCGAACGGAAGTTGTCGCCTCTTGCCGCTTTTGGGCAAAACAATTTTGGGATCCGATCCGCCTCGCTCCGCCACGGATGAATGAAATTCATAAGCGCCAAGTGCTACTTATACGACAGTTGCCGGTCTGGCCTTAAACGATCGCCAAGCCAGATAGGCCAGCAGTGTTTTCGTCGATGTTTAATGGCGAATGAGGTTGCCAAAAAGTTCTGGAAAGTCGCTATGAAAATTGGCTTAAGTCCGGAGATGCTCAGAGAGACTTTCATAGATGGGATTGTCTCTAAAACGAACATTATGATGGGCATATGGAAATACACTTTCAGGCTATTCACAATTTGTCAACGCGACATCAAACATTTAGCCATTCAATCGGAACACGGTAGAGGCCTGTTTCAAAAGCGATCGCTTCATTGATATGTAAATCGCATGTGACCATATTGTTTATGGCCCCAGATGCCACGGCATCGCTCAATATTTCCACTAAAAACTAAAATCTATTGGGAATCTATGTGCCCGGGACCTATCTATGGGTGTGTTCCGGTCCGAGGGTCGAGCCGAAATCCATTCTCATTGCTCACTCAATTGGTAGCCGCAGAGGAAGGCAGTACCGAACAATCGCAACAATGTAAATCAATCAACTGGCTGTGTATTGGAAAATTTTTATATTTAATTTAGTATTTCCGTTATTAAAATCAAAATACAAGCGTTTAAAACTCACCTGCACAATAATTTACAGGCTGCACCTTAAATTGTTGCTGCCATTGTCGCTGGGTAGCTAGATGTTGCTGTTGCCGGTGATGTTGCTGCTGCTGTTGTCGCTGTTTATACAAGCAATTCGTACGAAATTTATAATCACAATAACAGCAAAATGAACAATAATATTTGTTAACGCTCGAATAGAGACGCGCCCAATAATTTTATTGAATCCGACCCAATACAAAGCCAAATCGAAAACAAAAGTTGAAGCTAGCCGATAGAAAAACACAGAGATACTGGCAAACACAGATACACTTGCGGCACACAGTAGCAGCCGTTTTGGCTCTCGATTCGCGTGAATTTCGATTTTCATAAAATTAATGAATATTTAATATGTGTTCCATGCAAAATGCCGCCGGAAACGCGCTTTGGTGGAGCCACCTGTAGTTGTATCTCAAAGGCAATGTATCTGTGTCGGTGTTTGTTTATCATCGAACTGGCTTGGCCGGATGCTCACCCACACTGAGCCACCGGCCAAGCCAGTGAATGTGTATATCCACAGATATCCATATAGATGTATCGATATGGGAGACAACTGAAAGTCGCGTTCTGATATGCGTTGGCCATGCTTTTGGCTTCATTGAGAAGCTGTGCTCCCTCTCGCTCGGACAGCAGGTATCCCTGTCCCTGTCTTGGCTTTTGGGTGGGTCTGAAACTGAGGGGGAGGAATCTGTTTGGCTTCAATGAGCTTCGATCACAATAAACAAACAATTTCACAGTTAATAACTTGAAATTGTACAGAAACGCACCGATAGCATTTGGCTAATAGTAGGTCTCCTGGCTGCTGGATTTCCTTCGTTTTCATTCTCCTGTCGATCTATAAACAGATCTTTTCATTCATTGTGCTCTCCAGCCGGACACATCGACACCGCCCACGTCCGTTCGATGTCTGGAGACCCCGGACCCGATCTTTGGAGGCGCGAGGCCCGCCATAGCATAGATCAATTATTTGTCAGTCGACTGGCCGATTTGTTTGTTTATTTATGGCCGATCTCTTTATGAATGAATGAATAATTGCCGTCGTGGCAGTTGCCTTCCAGCCATTTGATGGATTAATGCCCCTGCCGATCCCCTCATTGCCCATTCCCAGTTGAAGATGAGTTATGCAAACTCGCCCCCACTATCCCCCAAGACGATCGAAAGATCTGCACCATTCACCTGGGATAATTACGGAAAATTTGTTTTATTCTGTTTACGGCCGGACTCACTCCGTATTCCGTATTCCGGATTCCAGATGCCTGCGCCGCCTTGTTGACTTTAATGAATGGGCCTTGTTCTCCCCTGTTTTCCATTTGTTTGTCCAAACAGTTTTTTGCGATGACAGAGCACTATTTCCCCTTTGATGTTGTGAAACAGACTTTTGCTCATATCGGAGCAATATTAATTGCCATTATCGGATGATGGTTCTTTGAAACAGTTTATGTTTATTCTATATGTTTTGTAAGTCAACATTAAACAGATGAAACACTCGGATGGCCTTGTTGGCCACACAATCCCTCCTGATTCTAAAATCATAAGTTTGATTTGCAGATGCTAAACTAATCTGGTAACAGCAAATGGCTATAAGTTCTCGCATAATCGCACGCCAGTTCACCTGACGAACATGTCGGTGTGACATTGAAACGAAAATTGCTGCGTAAATTTGTACAAGTTGGCAACATGTTGCCGGTGACAATAATTGCCGCTAAGCTGCTGATGCTGCTGCCTTGCCGCCGATGCTGCTGCATGATTAAAGAAGGCCCCGAGGTGGCCAGTTGGCTTACTGGATGCTCGATGACCCAGCCGGCCTGTAGTTTTTTGCTGTAATAGAATTGCTGAGAGAACTCCGGTGAAAGAGGTGCTGGACGGGCCGAAATTGCGGCTATTGTTCGGTGCAGTGTCGCCAATGTCGCCGGAGTTGCCTTCGCCTTCGCCGTCGCCAAAAGGCAACTCGCCTTCGATTGTCTTGTAGACGAAGTTGTTCGAATGAAATTCACGGCTTGTATTTTGTTACGTTTCGTTTGCCACTGGCGACTTTTTGCTGGCTTTGCAATTCTCGCAACTGCAGTTACAGGGAGAAAAATAAAAGATGTTCAACAAAAGTATAGACTCTGGATATTCTGGAAGGGTTTAGGCCAAAATCGCAGACACATTTGTTCTGCGTGTAGGCATTGTTCTTTGGCTTCTCTGGGAAAGGCAGCAACAACAGCAGCAATAGTCGCCTGCTAATGACAATCTCATAGACGTTTCCGCAGTTTGTCCAAGCTGTTTGTTCTCTGTCCAAATGAACATGATTTGAAACACAATTTTTTTGGTTTATTCCACAGCCGACTGAGGCAGTCGCGATGTAACAGGAGCCGCACAACCTTTGGCGACTTGTGACTTTCGGTGGCGCTTCGCTTGGTTTTCGGTGCGTGTTGTGCACAACCGAAAGGCACAACTACAACAATCGATTAGGGGACCGGCTGGTCATGTCCTGGAGTCTCAAGTCCGGCTCCTTCGGCCGGAACATGCCCGAGATGTTGGGAATTTCAGGGAGTTGTGTATCGCTGACAACAGCAACAGCCAATGCAACTGTGACTGCAACAGCAAAGGCAATGGCAACCTGTTGACCTGCAGCAACACCAGCAGCAGTTGCCACAGAACTATACTTGGCCAACTTCAAAGTGCCCCGATTCCCTGTCCGGGGATCAAATCGACTGCCCCACAGTAGTGGCTGCTCCCCTGATTTGTGGTTCTTCCAAAATGTCTTTTTCTCAAATTTTCCTTTAACCGATATCGGTGTCTAGACCCTGTGCCCATTGCCACTTCATCATAGGCCAGGTTTGGATGTTGCTGCTGGACAGACGGCCACAAGTCGGCAAAAATATTCCGGTGGCAACTTGTGCCGATGCTGTTGCAGTTGCACATTGCACATTGCTGCGACAAGACAACCTCCAGACAATGTTATTTGTTGTTGTCGCAGTTGCTGCTGCCGATGTTGCAGTAGTTGCTGTGTGTGCGTTGCTGCTGCATTGGTTATCGCCTCTGTAAGTGCCGATCCGAAACAAGTGTCAGATACGCAAGATAGTAAAAATTGCTTCAATCGAAAGGTGTAGAACAAATTTTCCAACTTTTTTTGTATCGAATACTTATTAAATTAAATGGGCAACATTTCCCAGATTTATACACATTAGTGAAGATCTTAAGCATTTATATAAAGTTTTCAATGTTGTAAATTACTTTGGAACTCATTATGGCCACCGTCAGGATGACAGGAAAGATGATCACCATTTCCATGGCCGGATCACGTCCTTGTCGACCAGTTTATGGCTGCCATAGTCACTCCCATGGTCGATGTAGAATTTCAACCATACTTAAATTATGGAAAACATAAGCGAACATTTCTGTGGCGACGAACATGAACAAAATCAAAAATTCCAACAAGTTACAAAAATAACTTGCAGCAGAGCCCACTTAAAGGCCGCTTAAGGCGAGCTGCAACTACAGTGAGTGCCACAGAATGCTCCAATCCAGCAACAACATTTGCTGCATGATCGTGGTGGGGGCTTGGTGGGTTTTTGGGGGCAGGGGGGGGGCTTAGCGAACAGAGACGCAGAAGAATTCGCATTCGCGCTCATTGCAACAAAAGACAGAACAGGAGACTCCAACTCGAGTGGAGGCAATACAACTCTCCTGAATCCTAAGATCAGGGGTGTATTAAACAAGTCATAGCTAAGGGCCCAGAAACTCGAACTTCTTTTAGTAAAAGATCATTTTTTTTTATATCTTCGAGGTCATTGAAGTTATTAAGCTTTTTTTGGCGCTAAAGTCTTAAATCCGATAACAATTATAAATCGCTCATCTCAAAGTTTTTCATTTCCATCTCTACGTTTGCATTTATCAACACTAATATACAAAGTGTCATCGCAAAGATTCATATTTCATTTGTTGGGTATTCCCATGAAATAGCTGACAGAATCAGAATTTTCTCATTATTCGGACGGGTGTGTTGCAGACCAGTACAAAAAAAAGACTTTTGCTGAAATTTATAATTCCCGGAGAACAAATTATTCAAGTGAGTGTGTATTGGTGATATTATTGGAAATATTTTTGCATATATGTAAGTGCTCCCGGAACCATTTATGTTCATATTTAATACATATTATGTATGTATGTATGTATGTATATTAAAGTTGATATTTTTCCTTGGTTTAGTCTTCGTTAAAAATCGCTGATATGTATGTTTTAAAGACTTAATGTGTTCCCGATTCCGCTCCTGCTGCTATTTAAGCCTGGCTGAGCTTACACTCGCGGCAACAAATGAAGCTAACAACTTGGACGGCGTCTGGCAGTCGTCTTCTTGGTTGTTGGTGGCTGGTTGTTGTTGTCTTCCTTCTTCGTTCGGCGGCAACGCGATTGGCTTTGGCTTCGGCTTTGGGCCTTCTCTGTGGGTCTGGGCCATGGCTCTGGATCGGCAACAACAATTGCAAATAGCTAGCACTAGTAGGTGAGGCGGGGGGGTCAACAACTGGCATGGAGCATGGCTGAAAAGCTTACAACGACAATTATAAAATGATGACAATAACAACAACAGGCGATGATGGCAGAGCCGACTCACTGAGCTTCAGCTTCACCATGAGCCTGAGCCTGCGCACGAAACTCTCACGATCCGGACGATTGGCATTGGAAGTTGGTAGTTGCTGGTCGGGACTCCCAAGGAAGGGGGCTAGCAGAGGGCAGAATGCCGGGAATTCACCGAAACAGCCCACGAACTGATCGTCGTTGCTGTTTCGCCGGCGACAAATGTGTTTTCGATTGGTTGGTGGCCGGCCCTTTATCCCTCCCCGCAGTCTGGCTTTTCGGTTCTCGATCCTGGCTATGTTCTTGGCTTTGTAACTGGGCCCGGCATTCGAGTCGGCGCCACTGACGGTAATAATGTGCAGCACCCAGCACTGGACCAGATCCTCAAAGTGGGGAAAAAGTCAAAAATCGAACTTGACAATTTTTAATCTCAGTAGTTATAAGGGTATATTAACCTTAGGTATTAACCTCTTTTTTTAGTCCCAACCTATTTCCTATAACCTATTTGATGAACGCATTCTGACAAAGATTCTATAAAGTGAGAGCTCCAAACCTTTCCAGCTTTTATTGAACCTTATACTATATTTTGCAACCACTAAGTATCCCAATGCCTATTCTTTATCCAACATGAAGCCCCGAACCCCCTGCTTCCGGCTCTGCCACTTGTTGCAGATTAATCGCTAGATCGACGCTTTAGTTAGCTCCTGCCAACCGCAGTCGGGATGCAACAGGCGCCGAGTGCGTGGGTGGCAAGCTGGATGTGGCTGGCCCGGGCCTGATCTCGTTTCAGTTAATTGCCACAACTTTTATGAGTCGCAATTGGGTCTCCAGGTGGTGGAGGAAATGGCAATGGAGGTGGCACTAGCTGCGGCTGTGGCGGTGGTGGTGGCGCTTGCCCATTTGCATATGTCGTCGATGCGATCGGTTGGGAGTTGTCCATTTTATAATTGGATAGTTTGTCACCACGCCGGGGTATCCAACGTTGGGGCTACCAGGGGGCGGGGTTGGTACGTTAGCGGGCCAACCGTAGGCGGGCATTTGCTTAAAGCTCAGTGCCCAGTGGACAGTGGCTGCGTTTCGAGATGGTCAACTTAATATGCATATTAGTCGCGAATGGAAACCGGTTTACAGCCAACTGCAAAAAACATCTACATGGCTATGGGAAGGATTTAAGCTAAATTTATTATCGCCAACAATACATAAATGGCAGTCCTTGAAGAAGCATTTAATTAATATAAGTTTATTTAAAAGATATTTTCTCCCACGAAAAGCCGGCCATTAACCATTTTGTACTCCTGAGAGATAAGGATCCCCGAAGAGCCCTTTGAAATTCATTCACAATTAAAAAGTGGCCCGGCGCATTGAACTGTCACAATCTTTAAAAGAATGCTTATAACATAATATCCCAGAGAGATCGTTGTCGTCCAGATACAGATACATACCCAATATCCTCGTAGTAAACAAACTGGAAAGGAGCCAGAGGATTTTCCTCGTTGAAGGTCTCCGCCCACTTTGTTTTTGTATAATAATTTTATTTTAATGTTCTACTCTTGCAAAGGGTATACAATTTACTGCCTTGTAATGAAATGGAATACTATATTTTTGCTGAAAATAATCTCGTGAAGATCCCTTTAAAAACTGCGAAAAATGGATAAAAATTTCGGTTTCCCCGATTTGATTGATAATAAAAGTACTAGAAGATCTTAAATCGGAAAGTTATAACAATTATTAGGCACAATTCTAGTTAGGCAGAGGCCAATTTTTAGTCCAAATATTGATGTTACTTTTTAAAAAATGTGTAAAATTTGGTAAGCTTTTAGTTGGTCAGATTGTGTTTGAAAATGATAGTAGTTGAAGATCCAAGATCGGTAGGGTATAACATTTCAAAATCTAACGAGTATTAACCAAGGTATGGATAATTTCGTGGAAATAATTCGTGGAAATGGCATTTGAAAAATTTTATCCAAAGAAACTAAAATTTTATTAAAATTTGGCAAACATTTTCTGCCATGCTAGCGGCATTTATAGACACGAAAGCTAGTTCAAAGGGTAAATAAGGTTCGGCTTTGCTCAATCTTTTATTTTTATACCCTTGCAGAGGGTATTATAATTTTGTCCAAAAGTGTGCAACGCAGTGAAGGAGACATCTCCGACTCTATAAAGTATATATATTCTTGATCAGGATCACCTCCTGAGTTGATATGAGCATGTCCGTCTGTCCGTCTGTCCGTCTGTCTGTCCGTCTGTCTGTCTGTCCGTTTCTACGCGAACTAGTCTCTCAGTTTTGAAGCTATCCTCTTGAAACTTTGCACACACCCTTCTTTCCTTTGCACGCAGTATATAAGTCGGAACGGCCCGGATCGGCCGACTATATCCTATAGCTGCCATATAACTGATTGATCGGATATGGTATAACTATGGTGTTTTTAGAGTTAGAGAGTTCAAATTTGACATGAGAGCTATTTTTGGCAAACCATTACGACGTGCCAAATTTCATAAGGATCGGCTGACTATATCCTATAGCTGCCATATAACTGAACGATCGGAAATGACCCAACTTTCGTGTTTTTGAAGATAGAAAGCTGAAACTTAATACAGATTATATTTTTGGCCAGTTGATCCAACCAACCAAATTTCAAAAGGATCGGCCAACTATATCCTATAGCTGCCATATAACTGAACGATCGGAAATGACCCAACTTTTGTGTTTTTGAAGATAGAAGTTTGGGACATTTTTAGGTTTGGTTTTTGTATTATAATAAATTGGGTTATATTATCATATTCTCATAAGGATCGGCCAACTATATCCGATGTTTGCGATATATATCCGGTTTTAGCTGCAAGGGTATATAAACTTCGGCTCCGCCCGAAGTTAGCTTTCCTTTCTTGTTTTTGTTAATCCCTAACTTGTACGGTCGCCAGCAAATCAGGAGAATCAAGAAGGGCTTCTCATCCGCCAGAGGAGGAGAAGGGGAAGTAAATATTCGCAGTTGGAGACTATCGCGCAACATACGGCGATGTCCAATGTTATGTTGTCACGATATCAAAGCATTTTAATTGGGCGATTTATAGATTTAATTACGTATTCATGCGAAACATCGAATCCGTGATTCGTAAAAACACACACACCGCGGCCCCCAATCCGCAGTAAGCCCGCCGCATCGGAGATAAAGATACAGATACAGAAAGAGACGGGGCGAGCGTAGGAGAGAGCGAGCGGGAAAGAGGGCAGCAGCCCGAGATCAGAGCCTGATTTTAGGCCTGGCCACGCAGCAGATCTTTACGATTTTGAATCTCCCAGGAAAAGGGACAGGGATTGGGACTAAGATCGGAGTGGGAGTTTTCTGAGTGGGATGGGCGAAGGGAAGCAATGCTTTAAAGTTTGTCAGGAAATAC